>NC_081756.1:38336758-38656758 GCF_963082965.1 Carassius carassius | reverse complement strand
GTGAACTTGCAAGCACGATGTCAGACACTGTAATATGCTCTGGTCCCCTCCCTGCTTACCGTGGTGATGAGATGCATAGCAGATTGTCATCACTCAATGGCTGGATGTCTAAGTGGTGCCCACAGAATAACATAGGTTTCATAGACAATTGGACGAGCTTTTGGGGCAGACCTGACCTGTTTAAAAGAGATGGTTTTCATCCCTCCTGGGGTGGTGCCACTCTTCTCTCTAGAAATATGGCAAATAGTCTTAGTGTTTATACTTGACTAACTGGGGCCCAGGTCAGGAAGCAGACAGACTGGCTAAACCGACTGTCTGCTAGCTGCCTCCCGTCACAGAGGTCAGTTAATTCTCAGCACATAGAGACTTTTTCACCTAGATATCACACTATAGAGACTGTGTCTGTTCCCCAAACTAGAAAAAACAAAAAACGGCCAAACCAAGTTAAGATTAACAATTTAATTGAGGTTCAACAAATAAAAAACAGAAGCAATATGGATAAACAAATGATAAAGCTTGGCTTATTAAATATCAGATCCCTTTCTACGAAAACACTTTTTGTAAATAATATGATCACTGATCATAATATAGATGTACTCTGTTTGACAGAAACCTGGCTAAAACCTGATGATTACATTATTTTAAATGAGTCCACCCCCCCAAGATTACTGTTATAAACATGAGCCACGTCTAAAAGGCAAAGGTGGAGGTGTTGCTTCAATTTATAACAACGTTTTCAGGATTTCTCAGAGGGCAGGCTACAAGTATAACTCGTTTGAAGTAATGGTACTTCATATAACATTATCCAAAGAAACAAATGTTAATGATAAATCCCCTGTTATGTTTGTACTGGCTACTGTATACAGGCCACCAGGGCACCATACAGACTTTATTAAAGAGTTTGGTGATTTTACATCCGAGTTAGTTCTGGCTGCAGATAAAGTTTTAATAGTTGGTGATTTTAATATCCATGTTGATAATGAAAAAGATGCATTGGGATCAGCATTTATAGACATTCTGAACTCTATTGGTGTTAGACAACACGTTTCAGGACCTACTCATTGTCGAAATCATACTCTAGATTTAATACTGTCACATGGAATTGATGTTGATGGTGTTGAAATTATTCAGCCAAGTGATGATATCTCAGATCATTATTTAGTTCTTTGCAAAATTCATATAGCCAAAATTGTAAATTCTACTTCTTGTTACAAGTATGGAAGAACCATCACTTCTAACACAAAAGACTGCTTTTTAAGTTATCTTCCTGATGTATCCAAATTCCTTAGCATATCCAAAACCTCAGAACAACTTGATGATGTAACAGAAACTATGGACTCTCTCTTTTCTAGCACTTTAAATAAAGTTGCTCCTTTACGCTTAAGGAAGGTATAATGAGCATACTCGCACCCTAAAGAGAGCAGCCCGAAAAATGGAGCGCAGCTGGAGGAAAACAAAACTAGAGGTATTTCGTATTGCTTGGCGGGAAAGTAACATATCCTATAGAAAAGCATTAAAAACTGCTAGATCCGATTACTTTTCTTCTCTTTTAGAAGAAAACAAACATAACCCCAGGTATTTATTCAATACAGTGGCTAAATTAACGAAAAATAAAGCCTCAACAAGTGTTGACATTTCCCAACACCACAGCAGTAATGACTTTATGAACTACTTTACTTCTAAAATCGATACTATTAGAGATAAAATTGCAACCATTCAGCCGTCAGCTACAGTATCACATCAGACAGTGCACTATAGACCCCCTGAGGAACAGTTCCACTCATTCTCTACCATAGGAGAGGAAGAATTGTATAAACTTGTTAAATCATCTAAACCAACAACATGTATGTTAGACCCTATACCATCTAAGCTCCTAAAAGAAGTGCTTCCAGAAGTCATAGATCCTCTTCTGACTATTATTAATTCCTCATTGTCATTAGGATATGTCCCCAAAACCTTCAAACTGGCTGTTATTAAGCCTCTCATCAAAAAACCACAACTTGACCCAAAAGAACTAGTTAATTATAGACCAATCTCGAATCTCCCTTTTCTGTCCAAGATACTAGAAAAGGTGGTATCCACACAATTATATTCCTTCTTAGAGAAAAATGGTATATGTGAGGATTTCCAGTCAGGATTTAGACCGTATCATAGTACTGAGACTGCTCTCCTTAGAGTTACAAATGATCTGCTCTTATCATCTGATCGTGGGTGTATCTCTCTATTAGTTTTATTGAATCTTAGTGCTGCGTTTGACACAATTGACCACAACATTTTTTGCATAGACTTGAACACTTTGTTGGCATCAGTGGAAGTGCATTAGCATGGTTTAAATCGTACTTATATGACCGCCATCAGTTCGTAGCATTGAATGAAGATGTATCCTATCGATCACAAGTGCAGTATGGAGTACCTCAAGGCTCAGTACTAGGGCCGCTACTCTTCACGCTTTATATGTTACCCTTGGGAGATATCATCAGGAAACATGGTGTTAGCTTTCACTGTTATGCTGATGATACTCAGCTCTATATTTCTTTGCAGCCCGGTGAAACGATGTAATTGTGAAATGACGAGTAATTTCTTACTGCTAAATTCTGAAAAAACAGTGGTGTTAATTATAGGACCTAAAAACTCTGCTTGTAATAACCTAGAACACTGTCTAAGACTTGATGGTTGCTCTGTCAATTCTTCGTCATCAGTTAGGAACCTAGGTGTGCTATTTGATCGCAATCTTTCCTTAGAAAGCCACGTTTCTAGCATTTGTAAAACTGCATTTTTCCATCTCAAAAATATATCTAAATTACGGCCTATGCTCTCAATGTCAAATGCAGAAATGTTAATCCATGCATTTATGACCTCAAGGTTAGATTATTGTAATGCTTTATTGGGTGGTTGTTCTGCACGCTTAGTAAACAAACTACAGCTAGTCCAAAATGCAGCAGCAAGAGTTCTTACTAGAACCAGGAAGTATGACCATATTAGCCCGGTCCTGTCAACACTGCACTGGCTCCCTATCAAGCATCGCATAGATTTTAAAATATTGCTTATTACTTATAAAGCCCTGAATGGTTTAGCACCTCAGTATTTGAATGAGCTCCTTTTACATTATAATCCTCTACGTCCGCTACGTTCTCAAAACTCAGGCAATTTAATAATACCTAGAATATCAAAATCAACTGCAGGCGGCAGATCCTTTTCTTATTTGGCGCCCAAACTCTGGAATAACCTACCTAACATTGTTCGGGAGGCAGACACACTCCTGCAGTTTAAATCTAGATTAAAGACCCATCTCTTTAACCTGGCATACACATAACATACTAATATGCTTTTATTATCCAAATCCGTTAAAGGATTTTTAGGCTGCATTAATTAGGTAAACCGGAACCGGAAACACTTCCCATAACACCCTATGTACTTGCTACATCATTAGAAGAATGGCATCTACGCTAATATTTGTCTGTTTCTCTCTTTTTCCGAGGTCACCGTAGCCACCAGATCCAGTCTGTATCCAGATCAGAGGGTCACTGCAGTCACCCGGATCCAGTACGTATCCAGGCCAGATGGTGGATCAGCACCTAGAAAGGACCTCTACATCCCTGAAAGACAGTGGAGACCAGGACAACTAGAGCCCCAGATACAGATCCCCTGTAAAGACCTTGTCTCAGAGGAGCACCAGGACAAGACCACAGGAAACAGATGATTCTTCTGCACAATCTGACTTTGCTGCAGCCTGGAATTGAACTACTGGTTTCGTCTGGTCAGAGGAGAACTGGCCCCCAACTGAGCCTGGTTTCTCCCAAGGTTTTTTTCTCCATTCTGTCACCGATGGAGTTTCGGTTCCTTGCCGCTGTCGCCTCTGGCTTGCTTAGTTGGGGACACTTCATCTACAGCGATATCGTTGACTTGATTGCAAATAAATGCACAGACACTATTTAACTGAACAGAGATGACATCACTGAATCCAATGATGAACTGCCTTTAACTATTATTTTTGCATTATTGACACTGTTTTCCTAATGAATGTTGTTCAGTTGCTTAGACGCAATGTATTTTGTTTAAAGCGCTATATAAATAAAGGTGACATTGACATTGACTACATCAAATAAATGGCATGTGCAAACAACATGAACAAATTTATTTTGCATACATAACCCTAAAATTAATTTCCTTCTGACACTATGTTGCATCACAGTGTTGATGCTATGTAAACTTAAATATTGCCATCTGTGCTATTCTGAGTGGTGCCTGCCCCGCAAGGTTGTGTAAAGTAAATACAAGCACAAAAATGTGATTGCAGGGATAAATCAACCCAGAAGGTGGTCCTTGTGATTCTGGTGTTGAATCCACACTAAACTTGCATATAACATTACACTACAAAACATAATGAATGGATGCTGAGAGGACCAGCCTGCTGCAGCACAAACATCTTGTAAAGGTGCACATATTGATTACAACTTTGAAGCACCCACACTCCAGGTACAGTAGAGTGGGCTCTGATGGCAAGTTTTGTGAACAACTTTTTTTTTTCTTTCTTTCATTCATTCTTTCTTTCTTTCTTTATTTTATTGTATTATTATTATTTTAACAAGTCATTCATTTAAAGAAAAAATAAAAAGTGAAATCAGGTACCACACAGACCATGTAATTGACCTATCGCTAAGCCCCTCCCATCGAATGCAGAAGAGCCAATGGAAGTTGAGTACCAATTGCACAGGGACCAGAACTCTGTCATCTTTAGGTTTCAGCACAATAGAGAAAGATTAGAAGATCTGAAGCTCTCATTGGTTTGATGTTGTTTGTGCTTCAAAAATGGAAAAAACAGTGTGCCCGAGGTACTTGCAACACTGAATCCAGGTATCCTAAGAGGATGGGCAATACTCTAACCCTAGCTCAAAGCAAAATGTCCCTAAGCATTCAACCTCAATCCCAGCGAATTTGAAAACATAAATTTTGGGTTGCCTTTGGGTTGCCACACTTCCATTAAGTTACAGTTTTCATATGTTCAAGCAGAACGTTAATGTCACCTTGTGCTTCTGTAAGGTATCTCTAGCTATAACTAGCTAATGTTAAAGTTAGTGAGTCCATGCTAACATACCAACCTAAATAGCTAACTGTTCTCACAAACAAAAACACATAAACAAAAGTCTATATTTTAGTGCCTCTCCATATTAAACTGCTTAAATGTAAATTAATTGAATCTTTCCCTGCGGTACATGAACAGTGATCCTGGATATTGTCATCTGCGATCATGATGACTGTAACATGAGGCTTCTCCTGCTTCCATTGTGATCTGTAAACCCTCGCTTCCAATATTTATCTTAAAATCTTTTATCCCTCTATGGCATGTCCCTCGTGAAAAATGGAACTTCTGTGTCCAAAATTTTATCAAAAACATCTTGGGACAAGGTTTTCACACTGACAGCTTTCATTGTAAGACAGCTACAGTAGCACCTCTGTTTGTTTGTCAGAGTAAGCAACAATAACTAGGTCAGTTGCATGGGCCCCCAAACAGAGGCCATTTAATTGGACTATGAATACTGTTGAATGCGGCATTAAATTAAGATCTTCTCATGTTGCACTGTATTGTATTTTAGGCGGTTTTACAGTGTTGCGCATTTTAATCAATCACACACAATTCTGTTGAGTTTAGGAATGCAATGGCAAAACAGAAGCGTTCAGATGAGTCCTCGCTGAAACTCATCAGTTTTATTGAGTGCGTGCGTGCGTTCACTGACTGAATGCCGGACTCTAGTGAATACCTTCATCATAAACAACAAAGCACAGATGTATGTACAAAGTAAAATATTAATTTCACAGTTTATACAACTTTAGTGATTATAATGATAGTTTTGTTTTGTTTTTTGAGAAAATCAGCCAAAACAATAACTATAAGAATAACTTGAATCTTGAAAGTGCTTAATATCGTGATAGATCCATGTTAGTGCTAATGTCACTCTCTATATATAATTTTTTCACTGTTTGAATAATCGTGGAAGGAAACATTATATAATTATACATTTCTCACGATAATATTAAATTGTAATCTTGTTAAATACAAATGATGTCCCATTATTTTTATTTTATTTTATTTTTTACCCTACATGACACCCATGGCGGAGCCAGCAACCAGTCTGGGGTGGTACCGAAATCTTCATTATTTCAATATAAAAATATGTTTGATTATAATGTACTGGACTGTTTTAGTGTCTTAAACACAACTGAGTACAATTATTTTCTACTTAATTGTAATTGAGATATTTGTAAATTATATCAAGTAATACTGGGAGATTATGAAATTTTTTGTATTATCCCTTTTACAATAGCTTTATTGTTTATTAAGAAACGTTTAGAAACTCCCAAATGCTTGCTCTCCAACATTGCATACTCCTGGATGAGGCATGCGTAGTGATAAAAATTTGAAAAAGGCCCAAGTCATCAGTCATAAATGCCCGAATATAAAATGAGTTATTAGTAAAATTAGTTAAATGTTTTCATTTTCGCATATTTACTAGTATAAGTGCACTGTGCTTACATTTATTTGTGCATTCAATTACAAATAAAAAATGCATATAATCTTGTGCCTTATATATTAATCTGGAATTGCTGAATATATTTTAGTAATGCATTTGAGAGGTGTTCTTGTGTCATGCGTACATGCAGTTTGCAGTTTTAATCGCCTTTTTGGTGATTTCATGACTTAGCTGACGACAGTATGTAGCCTATGCTCAAAGTTTCTTGTGCGGGTTATTTATGATAAGGTGATATAGAGTGTGCCACATACCTGTGCACTGTTGAAGAGTATTAAACAGCAAAACGGCTGACGGGTCAGGGAAGTGTGTTTTACTGAAAATAGTCTAATAATATCTCATCAGACCGCAGTTCACAGTTGTTCTACTGAAGCTCATTTGGCTGCTGGTCCAAACATATCAATTATATAGTAAGTATTATGGGAAAAGGTACGGAGCCCCTCTGGTCCCACTTTGTCAAAAAAAAAACTATCTTGTGGCCTCAAGATACTAACTCGTGGCCTCAAGATACTATCTCGTGGCCTCAAGATACTAACTCATGGACACAAGATACTAAATCGTGGCCTCAAGATACTATCTCGTGGCCTCAAGATAAGTAACTTGTGGCCTCAAGATACTAACTCGTGGCCTCAAGATAGTGAAGTGTCTGACACATGGACCCTTTGTTATTAAACTGGACCCTGTACTGTAGTGCAATGTAATACTTTACATTCTGTGCAATATTCTCTGTTTTAATAATAAGTGTAATATAGTTTACTTCTATTTATTTACTAGTAATGTTCATCCCAATCAATTCAATTCTGTTAATACAGTAATGTAAATCTTGTAGGCTGCATATCCATAGTCCTTTATAAATCTTCATCATATTTTATATGCAGGAGTGGATGCCCATCGTCCAGGAGCACCTCATCAAGGCACAACAGGCCCAGCAGCGATACTACAACGGGGCGGCCCAACCACGGGAGTTCCAGCGAGGAGACCATGTACTGGTTCTGGTCCCCACAGCCACCTGTAAATACTTGGCCACCTGGCCATACATCTTCACCCAAAAGGTCGGCCCCGTTACTTACCGTGTGTGGCAACCGGGGAAAAGGAAAGAGGACCAGCTCTACCACGTCAAAGCTCTACCACACCTCAGCTCTTTGCCTACACCAACTTGACTCCCGTGGTTGTTGATATGGATCCTCAACTCTCGGCCGCCCAGAAGTCGGAGCTGCAACACCTGGTCAGTCAGTTTCCTGATGTGTTCTCCCCCCAGCCTGGGCGGACCCACGTCTTAGAGCACGAAGTCCGCAGACCAACGGGGACCATCGTCCGGCAGCAGCCCTACCGTGTCCCAGAGGCTCAGCGACACACCATCGAGGAAGAGGTACAGGAGATGCTGAGGTTAGGGGTAATTGAACCATCACGCAGCCCATGGTCCAGCCCCATCGTCATGGTTCCAAAGCCCGACAGCACCCTCCGCTTCTGAAACGACTTCCACCGCCGTAACGAGGTCTTCGAGTTTGACTGCTACCCAATGGCCTGTGTCGATGAGTTGTTGCACCTCACACCAATGCCCTTTCACCGCCATACCCTTAATAAAATCCACCTTTCGGGGAACTTCGGGGAACACACCTGCATCCTCGAGTTGTGTCCTTCTTCACCCCGCCACAATGTATTTAGAAGAAAATTTTAATATTTGATTGTTAATATGTAGATGTATATTTTGACTGCTGCTACTGCAGAGATGTATAGTTTTGTAGATGTACATTTTAAGTGCTGCAATTGCTAAGATGTATAGTTTTGTGATGTGATAAGTGAAATTGTACTTTGTTATTTTTTATTTATTTGTAAGACTGTCTTGGATTGATTTCTGGACCCCAGGAAGACTAGCAACCAATTTGTGGAAGCTAATGGGGATCCAGATAAACAATAAACAAGGCTTATATATATATATATATATATATATATATATATATATATATATATATATATATATATTCAATGCTTATATTCAACCTGGGAAACATCAGCTACAGGTATGACTCAGCCTCCTTGTCACATCACAATCTTTAGCTTTAAAATGTACAAATTGGACATGCATTGGTGTATATACAAATTATCATGTTTTTTGGGACTGTCCATTAAAGTCACTGTTTTAAACTTCGTGTTTGAGGACTCTACAAGGTCTGATCAGCTGAAAAAAGACAGCATTATCAACCATTTATCTTGTTTAAATAAATCTGCTAGAAATTTAAGTAAAACAGTAAGATGATGGAGTTTAATAATTATTACGTTATTGATATCAGGGCATGTTTTACCAAATCCTGGTCCTTATAATGATACTGCTTTGACTTTTAATGTTCCTTCTGATTTCAAATTTAGATCAGGACAGGGAACGGACTACATAATCACATTCTGGGGAATAATAGCTTTCATTTGATTTATAACTCATCTAGGTTTGGCAAGTTAGAGTGATATGAGGTTTACTAGTCTAGTTTCCTATCTGTCGTTCACTACGAGTTATGTCGAACGACATATGGGGTCTCACTTGGGAGGCCAATCATCTCTGAGTTTAAGATAAAACACAAATGAAAATTGGCTAGTGGCTTTAACATACCTGAGCCACTCCCCGTGCCCACAGGTATAAATAGGTGACAGGTGCATCCAACTCATTCAGATTTTTGCTTTGGAGCCGAGTGGTTGTATGAAAGCTGTTATACTACATAAAGCCATTCATCTGCTGTCTGTCGGGAAGCTGTTCTGGTTGGCAGTACGGTACGAACAGCGGTGTCCATTTCAGCGATTCCCCTGGGTGCTTTAACTAAATGAGCAGATTTCCTAATAGAGCAAATCATAGACGATTTGCGTCTTTTTAAAGATGCCATTTCGTTCGTGTCCTTCTGGCAGAAATTTCCCTTTCCTCTAAGTTGCAAGGCTCGTGGGTTGACAATGAGTGATGCACTGCCTCCTCGTTCCTACCCACGATGCCCCCTTTCGCCAGTGGCCAAGAGGTAGTGGTTCGGAGATGCAATACCTCTCCACGCATTGCTTTCTGGGCCATCCAACACAACTCCCCATCGCTGCACCACTTACTGTATGTCGACTGTCCCTTTGGTGCCACTTTTACAGAGTTTGGAGGCATGACTTGCACTACCCAACCCGTCACGCTGGCTCATTCGGATGATTCGACTCGGTTATGTGATTCAGTTCACCCGGTGACCTCTCAAGTTCAATAACGTTCTCGAGACTTCGGTGGCAATCCGGGACACCTCTGTCTTGTGCAAGGAGATTGCTGTCCTGCTCGCGAAAGGATGCAATTATGCCAGTCCTTCCAGCCGAGAAGAGAAGCAGATTTTACAACCCTTACTTCATCATACCCAAGGAAAGCGGTGGCCTTTGACCTATCCTGGTTCTGCGAGTCTTGAATCGGGCTCTGCACAAGCTCCCATTCAAGATGTTGACACAGAAGCTGATTATCAAATGTGTCCAAACCCAGGATTGGTTTACAGTGACCGACCTGAAGGACGCGTTCTTTCATGTCTCGATCCTCTGAGAGGCAGGACAGTGCTCCCACTAAAATGCTTTCAAAGGCTGCAGAGGCATATGGCAACCGCAGCCACAGTCACGCCACTCGGATTGCTTCATATGAGGCCACTTCAGCACTGGTTGCACTCCCGAGTCCCGAGATGGGCATGGCGCTGTGGTACACATTGTGTCACCATCACACCAATGTGTCGCTGCCTATTCAGCCCCTGGTCAGACTTTGCCTTTCTACAGTCCGGCATACCCTTAGAACAAGTATCCCGGCATGTTGTTGTCACAACAGATGCCTCCAACATGGGCTGGAGCATGATGTGCAATGGGCAGGCAGATTCACATAATGTCCACATCCCGGGGGAGCTCAATCGTACAGCCGACGTGCTCTCACGACAGCTCACTTTCCCCGGGCGACTCCATCCCCAGACTGTCCACCTAATCTGGAGTCCATTCGGGGAAGCCCAGGTAGACCTGTTTTCTTCCCATGAGTCCTCCCACTACCAGCTGTACTATTCCCTGTCCCAGGCTCCCCTGGGCACGGATGCACTGGCCTAGGGCTCTACGCAAGTATGCGTTTCCCCCAGTGAGCCTGCTCAGACAGACACTGTGCAAGGTCAGGGAGGACAAGGAACAGGTCCTGTTGGATGCACCTTACAGGCCCACGCAGACCTGGTTTTCGGAATTCATGCACCTCGTGACAGCCCCATTCCCCTGAGGTCCAGATCTTTGGAACCTCCACATGTGGCTTATGGATGGGATGCAGCAGACCTAAGTGATCTGCCACCAGCGGTGGTAGACACTATCACTATGCTTTGAAGTGGAATCTGTTCACGAATTGGTGTTCCTCTCACCAAAAAGACCCCCAGAGATGCTCGGTCAGAGTCATGCTTCCACCTTGAAAGTGTATGTGGCTGCCATTGCAGTCCATTACAATGCAGTGGACGGTCAGTCCCTGTGGAGGCATGACTTGATCGTTAGGTTCCTGAGGGGTGCCAGAAGGTTAAATCCTCCCATGACACCCCTGATACTCTTTTGGGACCTCTCTATTGTTCGAGCTGGACTTCAGAGGGGTTCCTTTGAGCCGCTGGATTCCATCAAGAGGGTCAGGGACCTCCAAGCATTTTCAGTAAGTGAAGAGTGCCTTGTGTTCGGGCCAGCCTACTCTCACGTGTTCTTGAGACCCCGGGCCTGGATAATTGCCCAAGGTTCCCACCACTCCCTTCCGAGACCAGGTGTTGAACTTGCAAGCACTGCCCGGAGGAGGCAGATCTAGCCTTAACATTGCTGTGTCCCGTAAGAGCGCTTTGCATATAAGTGGAGCTTCAGAAGCTCTGAGCAACTCCTGGTCTGCTTTGGAGGTCAGCAGAAAGGGAAGGCTGTCTCCAAGCAGAGGTTGGCCCACTGGATAGTTGATGCCATCGCCTTGGCGTACCATTCCCAAGGCGAGCCATGCCCCCTGGGAGTGACGCACGCCGCCTCTCTGGCAGACATCTGTCGAGCTGTTGGCTGGGTGACACCTAACACCTTCTTAAGGTTTTACAACCTTCATGTAGAGCCAGTTTCTTCCCGTGTGTTGGGTAACAGGTAATTGGAAGGAAAGGCTGGCGTGGTGTCACACTTGCTGTGCCATTCCCCCTAACACGGGGATGTGAGTGCCTTTCTTCTCCCAGTAGAGTTCCCCGGCTGGCATACCCTGGTCAAGCATCCTCCAGCACCCTCAGTGGTCAGACTGTCACCAGGCCCAGAGTCCCGGTCAGCCCCTGTACTGAGCTAGGTGTCCATATGGCTTGATTCCCTACGGGTAATCCCATATGTGTATTCTTCCACTGTCAGGTTTCCCTCTTGGTAGACCCATGTCTTCCCTTGACAGAACAGCTCTGTCAGTCTCGTCTGGCAGCTGTTCCATCCCTACTCTAAGGTAGGACCTGGATCTTAGACCCATTCCATATGTTGTACTGCCCTCTGGGTCAGTACATATCAGTATCTCCACATGTCACCTCACTACGGATAGAATGTGGTCTCCATTGTGATTTTTTCCTAAGGCTTGCTTCTCCATTTTCTGCCAAGCTGAAAAAAAACAAAAGGGAAAGATTTAAAGCAATCTTTCACTGAAGGTTGAAATCCCTTCCAAAAACTTTTTGTCGACGGAACAGCAGCATAGCCTTCTCCAGCAGCGATGTAGTCACCCTTTTGGTCCCTTTCGGTACCAAGGTCAGTGAATTTGCACTGGGGCTTTGGGAAGGCTACGACCTTAAGTGTAGCTTTTGTGACATGCCGCAGCTTGTAGACAATTGCAGCGACACAGGGTTGTGAAGGTATTCAGGTTGTGGCATTTTCCATAGGATCCCATATGTCATTCAACATAAATTGTAGTGACCGACAGCTAGGGAACATCTCGGTTATGTACGTAACCCTCGTTCCCTGATGGAGGGAATGGAGACGTTATGTCCCATGCCCTAACCATAAACCATTCGTTGTTCCCGGGACACGTTCTCGGCTCCTCAGCATAAAACCTGAATTATACCCTTGGGCACAGGGAGTGGCTCAGGTATGTTAAATTCACTAGCGAAACTACCGCCAGGTGGCGCAAAGGGACGGATTGCAAAATGAATGTAATTGTAAAATAAGATAAAAGAAGGAAGAAAGACAACAATAACATTATGATATAACATTGCAACATTAAAAAAAAACATAAAAAATGTACAATTTGTTAATTTTGTTTTTAATTTTTTAAATGTAGGATAGTCTTATGCTACAGTCTACTAAACAAAAATTAAAAGAAGACCTTTACACAAAAGATCGTATGCATGCTATTTTTATTAAACAGTAAATAAATATAAGGCCTATGTGTGTGTGTATATATATATATATATATATATATATATATATGTATATACACACACACATAGGCCTTATATTTATTTACTTTTATTTATTAATATATATATATATATATATATATATATATATATATATATATATATATATATATATATATATATATATATATATATATATATACATATAAGCTAAATGTTTTCAATTCTTTTTCATTTTGGTTCATTCTTGGTTTAAAAAAATCTTCAGGTTCCATATGCAGAGTGAAATGGGAACGGTCCAGCATTTAGCAATAATTAGTATTAACTCTTATTATTCTTGATTTTTCAAACTACCAACACTTTGCATTTTTGAATTATGCCTTATGTGTGACCAAAAATTAAGTATTATTTGTTTCAGCTGTTTGATCGCGCTGGTGCCTCGCGCACATATTCACTGGAAACAGCAGTCGTTCACCAGACATTCGGCATGAGCACTTTGACATATTGTTAATTATGATTTTTTTTCCATCGATACTGAAACGTGTGAACTACACAGCCTATTTACCTCATGAATAATAGTTAAGCTTCAAATGGGCAACATCACGAATATGGAAACGTTTGGATTTATACCAAATGAGAAAGCCCAACCTTACCTTATGCTTAGCTTTAAATTATTATTATTATTTTTTTTTTTTTATTACTAAGCCTATATTATTATATACTGCAATTATATTTATCCATTAGAATTATATATTTTTAATTCTTGTTTTGTTCTGATAAATTTGTTAAATTTAAAGGATTTGTTGTAAAGTGAAGGGAACTAAATTATATCCTATTGGTACATTATAACATTATTAGGCCAGCCGTTATTATTTCTAAATGTAATATAATGCAACTTATACCTGACTTATATTTTTTCCTCTCACAAACTCAGATTTATTTTTTAGTGTGTTAAAAAAAAAAAAAAACATGCAGCAAACGAAAATAAGTGATTAATCCGTTAAAATGAAACCTATACACTACTCATATGTTTTTTTTCCTCTGACAAACTTAATTTATTTTTTAGCGTGATTAAAAATAAATAAATAAAGAAAACATCCAGCAAATGAAAATAGGCGATTAATCCGTTAAAATTTGTTACTCTTGGTTAACAGTAATTATAATTATTTTATACTTCAGAACAGTGCCTGGGCCTAATATAGGCTATTCCTTCCGTTAGAATGAATGTTTTCCTGCCTTGCTAAATGTTGGGCTCGTGATCAATAAGTTGTATTCGCCTCAATCTGATTTAGTAAAGTCAATCCGCAGACAGTGAAGCTACATCACTGAACGCGAGTCCCGCGCGCTGTGAGGCGGGAACAGAGGATTCTGCTTGGTCTTAAAGTCTTCCTCAAACACCCACGATCACAAATAACAATGATTTTCGTAAAATAATGATTAATTATTAATTGATGATTTGTTATTGGCAAATGAGAGTAAACTTCAGGAGGAAGATGCATTGTCATTAACCTATTCTGACACTGAAGTTAGTGCTCTGCTGGGTTTTACCCAGGAAGAGCAGGAGATGTCTGAGAGTGGCGAAGAAGCTGAGGCTGAGCCTTCTCAATCCTCCTGCCCTGCGTATGGGGAGCTGTTAGAGGTTATGGATCGCGCCACGGCAAAATTAGACTTGCCATGGAAGCGTGCCAGAAAAGTAACATAGCGAGGTCGCCTCGATGAGCGTTATGTCTGACCATAGCCCTCCAGCCCAGGTGAGCCTTCCATTCTTGCCTGACTTACATGCAGAAGTCGAAAAGGAATGGAAGAGGCCATTTTTCTCTCGCATCCATCGGTTTCAGCATACGAGTTATGCTAATATCGAAGGCATGCACGAAAACAGCTATGAGAGGATGCCCCCTGTAGAAGAGACGCTGGCTAGCTATCTCTCTGTGGGGGAAACGTCCTCTCTTAAATCTCCCTCTTTGCCATCTAAGCCCCTCCAGGATACATCCCGCTTAAATGGCAAATCATACGCGGCAGCAGGTCAGGCTGTGGCTTTGTTGCACATGATGGCAGTGCTTCAGGCCTACCAGGCTGACCTGCTGAAGGACCTGGATACAGGCGAGGGCCTTTCAGCTGACCAGGTAGCCGAGCTGCGCCGCACCACAGACCTCTCTCTCCGGGCTACCAAGCAGGCCGCCTCCGCCATGGGTAGGTCTATGGGGGCCATGGTGGTAATGGAGAGACATCTGTGGGTGTACCTGGCAGACATCGGGAGGGAAGAAAGGGGGTTTCTTCTTGATGCTCCGGTCTCGCCTTCTGAGCTTTTCGGTACCTCCGTCGAGATGGAGGTCGAAAAATTCAGGGAGGCAAGGGCGCACTCAGCTTCCTTTAAATCCTTCATTCCACGAAGGTCCAGTACCGAGCCCGAACAACAAAGGGGTCCTGGCCCATCTCGATCTGAGGATCGGAGACGGGCGCAGAAGTCTAGTGTCGCGGCTCGCGCTCCTCCCCCGCCTAAGGGCAGGGGCAAGAGGAATAGCGGGTCACGGAGAGGTAAGCAGGGTTTGAGGGATGTGATTCAGACGAGGCAGCGTCCTCGTCCGGATCGGAACGATACCTAGTAGCTCTGGATGTTTTTAACCTCTGTTTTAACTTCTGTTTTTATCCTGCCCTGCCTAATTCCCCTGTAGCCACCAGCTCTCCACCTGATCGAGGTTAGGTGGAAAGTTTCTCACATAAAAGTCTCCTATCCTGGACCTATGATGTTTTGGTTGGTTCTATGTTCATAGTAACCACCTTACTGACGGTCCGGACCAGAAGGGGGCGCCCCGTAAGCGGGACTCCAGTGCAGGAGGGTGGGTGAGTACGTAACCCTTTCTTTATCTGCTTATGGGTGTTATGTTGCTGGTGGTTATATGTCTACTAACAAACTCTGGGAGTTTCCTTTACAGTGCTCTGGTATTAGGTGGCCAAGATCACAGGCTTTCGGCAGGCGGCCGCGCCGCGTGGGTTCCGCCCCCCCCCCGGGGAGTGGGACCTGCGTATGGGAGGCAAGCGCTCTGCAGTTGTCCATCCCACACCTCCTCCCGAGGAGCCTGGCTGATCGTCAGAACTGGCACAGCACTGCGGGGAATTTCATGGATGTCCGGCCAGGTCAGCCTGAGGGGCCGCCTGGCCGCTTGGCGCATCCGGAGAGGTGGTAGTTACGGAATTCTTCTGTATGTACTGCCTCAGGTGATGCTCCCCTCGCTAGAGGGTTGGAGCTCGCCTCTCTCGTGCGATCCAGCGCCTCTGCGATGCTTAGGAACCTTTCTGTACACACGCTAAGCCTGTGTACTTTCTCAAAACCACATGGTGGTCAGTGTGCATGTGAACACTTTGCACACTGTCTGAAATCCACGTAAGTGGTAAGTGTGCACTCAAGACTCTGCGCACTTTCTGAAATCCACGTAAGTGGTAAGTGTGCACGCAAGATTTTGCGCACTTTCTGAAATCCTGTACGGTAGGGGTTATGCGCTCCGCTTCGTTCCTTTTCTTAAGATGATTAGCCCAGGGTTCCATGGGCTTCATTCAACCAGTGTGTATTTGTTATACACCTCAAGCATCGCTTCCCTCAACATGAGGGGCTGTGTGGACGTACTGTGGGGCCTCTCTGAAGGCGAGCTCCCACATACTGTGGTTGTCAGGTAGTAGGCCTCACCAGGCCTCCCTGGAGGTCTAGCTCCCACATACTGTGCGTTTCCACTAAAAAGCGAGCTCCCATGGTTTGTGATTGTCAGGTAGTAGGCCTCACCAGGCCTCCCTGGAGTTGAGTTCCAATAACTTTCAGTTTCCACTTAAGGTGGTTATCTGGTAACAGGTAGTAGGCCTCTCTGGGCTTCTCTGTAGGTGAACTCCCACATATTGTGGTTATCAGGTAGTAGGCTTCACAGGCCTCTCTGAAGGTGAGCTCCCACATACTGTGGTTGTCAGGTAACCTTTCAGCACACATGCTAAGCCTGTGTACTTTCTCAAAACCACATGGTGGACAGTGTGCACGTGAACACTTTGCGCACTGTCTGAAATCCACGTAAGTGGTAAGTGTGCACGCAAGACTCTACGCACTTTCTTAAATCCTGTACGGTAGGGGTTACGCGCTCCGGTTCGTTCCCTTTTTTAAGATGATTAGCCCTGGGTTCCTTGGGCTTCATTCAACCAGTGTGTATTTGTTATACACCTCGAGCATCGCTTCCCTCAATATGAGGGGCGGTGTGGGCAATTCTCTTGGTAGTTTAGCAGCGCCCTCTTTTTTCTAAAGGAAAAGGGTCGCCTATGAGAATGCTGCTCGGAGCTCGGAGTCCTCCTCTCATAGGAGACTGAATGCTCGGTTTTTTCATCAGAGCGCTCCAGTACTACATACGGTTTTGAGACGCACTGTGAGAGCAGACATCCTGCTGAGGCAGGGGCTGAGGCTCGGGGAATGGAGCCTTGGCACCAAGGTGTTGAAGCAGAGTTAGGAGATGTTGGCCAGATTTGGGTGGATCGGTTTTGCGGCTCGAGAGAGCATCGCACTATCCCCTCTGGCTTCCTCTGACTCCCATTGGGGCTGAACGCCATGGTACAGATGTGGCCGAGGCTTCGTCTGTACATTCCTTCCTCCAATTGTTCTGTTCCCGGGCCATTCCATCTACGAGCTGCTCTATCAGAGTGCCACGAGAGCCCCTCCTTAGTACAGTATTTGTAAATCCATGTTATGGTAAGTGTGCACGTGAAGTCTTTGCACACTTTCTGAAATCCACACTGTGGTAAGATTGCACGCTAGTACTCTGCGTTCTTTCTAAAATCCTATATGGTAAGGGCTTTGCGCGGCTGCTTCGTGCCCTTTCTTGAGTCGGTTAAAGCCCCGTTCATCTTGGGCACCACTCCACCCAGGTATCCTCTGATACCTATCTAGAACAGGGCGCCGCTACTAGAGTACTGTTGGGACAGCTCTTTCGACAAGTTTTTGCGACAGCTAGCAGTAGCCCCTGTGTGACAGGCAAGACTTGGTAGAAGAAAGTGCTAGGTTCTTAGCCATATCCCTTTAAAGGAATCTTTTGTGATTCCAAGCCTTCAGCTCTACCCCGGGCCAGGGCCCTACAGGTAAGTTGGGTATGTAGCTTAGGCCTTTGGCCATAAGGGATAATGTCATAGACAGCCGTCGAACCGTCCCAGGGGCGACTCCCGGTGAAATGGTAGAGTTGGTACTTAGTGTTTGCCATGATTCTGGTCTGGACTCCCCCCTCAGCATGGCGGCGTGGGTATACTGTTCCCCATAGTGTCCCCTCAGAGGACGCAGTTCGAAGTTCCCTTGACAGGGAACGTCTCAGGTTACGAATGTAACCATGGTTCCCTTAGAGGGAACGAGACACTGCGTCCTCTAGCTCCCTGCCATGCTTCGGACGCAAGCTTCACGAAGAAGATAAGTGACGGGTCCTACGGGCGCGTATTTATAGTCGCGCTGGTAGTGACGTCAGAGGCTGTCGCCGGCCAACACATTGGCGTTTTTCAAAGTATACTTCAGACATGGGTCACGACGAGGTGTTCCCCATAGTGTCCCCTCAGAGGACGCAGTGTCTCGTTCCCTCTAAGGGAACAATGGTTACATTCGTAACCTGAGACGATTGATTTTATGTGCCTCACTGAGACCTGGCACAAATCAGAAGTGTATTCTGCACTTAACCCTCTGGAGTCGATTAACGCGGATACGCGTTATGAGTCATTTCTTCCTGATAACCCCGAAAATAACTTAAATTACACTTTCAGTTTTAATCGTACAGATAAGAGCAATACATCAATCGAATCTGTAAAGGGTATACTTTTTTTTGGATACAGACATAATAACAACAAAACTTTGTGCACTTATAAAATAAAGATAACAAACAAGGTGTGCTGTCTGCAGCCTTTGTCTGCGCTGATCTTCATTTACAAACACGTCATTAAAATGAACTGTAACTCCGTGAATACTCAACGAAGAGACATGAGAGAGATATCTATAGAAAGCTTGACATGTCTACTTTTAAACTAAACAAAATGTGGTGCTGCCAAAAACAAATATTCTGTGATAAAGTAATCCATATGAAATCAAGGCGATGTCCGTTTATCACGTCTCCCTTCATTATATCTAATGTGACCACACCCCCGCGCTGAACGCGCTATTCAAATTCAAACTGAAGCGCGCGGCTTGAATACGCCCATAACAGAAGAAAAAGCAGCGAGACTGTTCTTCAAGTTTTTTTATTTAACTGTTTGCTTCGCGATGAGAGAAATAAGACATAATTCACCCCAAAAAGATGTGATGTGGTTGAGGATTTGTGGTTCATGTACATGATTTAGGCATATCTGATCATAATGCCATATCATTAGACTTTTCATTCCTTACCTCACTCAACAAGCTTAAACACAAAATCTGCTTTCGCAAAACAAAAGAAATTAACCCTGAACACCTGTCTTACGACCTACAAAACCTGGCCATATCCACCCATCACTCTTCTCCTGACGCACTTGTCGATCATTACAATACCGGACTGCAAGAGATACTTGATGCCCATGCGCCCCTCAAAACACGGACTGTAACATTTACACGCTCTGCCCCGTGGTACACTGGTGTGCTGCGTAGACAGAAGGTGGCTGGGACGGTCCTTGAGAGGCGCTACGTTGCCTCTGGGCTGACTGTCCATAAAACTGCTTATAGAGAGCACCAAAGATCATATTCCAAATTACTCAGTCAGGCACGATCACAATACTATTCCAACATCATTAACAATAATCCAGGAAATTCAAAACAGCTCTTTAAAACAATAAATCATCTTCTCAGTCCACCAACCCTGAGGCAAAATAACAGTACAGACGATCAGTGCAATAAATTCCTTGATTCTTTCACCACAAAAATAACTACCATCCGTTCTAACCTAACACCCAGCATTGTCATTCCATCCATCCCCTCAACCTCAGCACCTACATTTTCTCATTTCATTCTCCCCACACACAGACAGGTTGAGACTCTCATACACAGTACGACTGTGGAATACCCTCCCCAACCACCTAAGGACGCCACAATCTATTGACGTTTTTAAAAATAATCTAAAGACTCACTTATTTTGTATTGCATTTTCTTAATATAATTCTGTTTTATTGCTGTTTTTGACTGTTTTTATGTTCAATTTTTTTGTCTGTGCACCTGTAGCACTTTGAGATGTGTACTTCATGTGTAAAGTGCAATATAAATAAAATGTATTATTATTATTATTACTATTATTAAAAGCTGCAAATGCACTTTACAAACGCCACGGCGGCAGTACCCACGGCGGTAAAAAGGGCCTTTTGAATGTCTACTTACTGTAACCTAGACGTTTACTGCCCTGCAACCTATTGTTTTTTTTACAACAATTTTGATGATGCAATTCTGGACCCGCCGGTGGGTCCACTGGGGAAGCAGAGCTCAAGAGCAAGAAATAAATTTGTTTCTGCTAATTCTTTATCTGTACTTGATTATGGTGACATAACATAGATAGGCCTATCTAAAGGGTTAATGGTCCTACCTAGTGATCAACTGTAAAAAAATAACAAATGTTACCTCTTCCCAACAGGGAAAACCACCAACAATCAAGAATCTCACACACACACAAACACTATAATTTGCTGTTATACTCCATATAACTCCATATACAAGCCAGAAGCTAAGCCTTTTTTGCACAGGCCTATCTAAAGGGTTAATGGTCCCACCTAGTGATCAACTGTAAAAATAACAAATTTTACCTCTTTCCAAAAGGGAAAACCACAAGAAAAATCAAGAATGCATGATTATATAGTGTCATGGGTTTGCAATCATAAAATGTCGTTATAATGGAAGTCAATGGGGCAAAAACATCCACCAACAACAAATGAGGGAGAAAAAATTAAAATCTAATGCTTGCCAAAAACTAACAATGCATCAAAGCCAATCTTGTTACCAATCTTTGACATGCCCAAGACTGTGATAAAAGGTAAAAAAAAATCCAGTCCACAATCACTTTTTATATTGAAAATATGTAATTTTGTGTGTTTTTTTTTCCAAATCAGTGATATCATTTATGAACTTTGTAATTAAAGAGTTAAAATCTTAGATTTTTCTTTACATTTGGTAGTTTTGATCAGGACTGAGGTTGATTAATAGATTTATGCAAAAAAAAAAAAAAAAAATGTATCTGATACATTTTTACAGCAGTTTAATTTAGTGGATGTTTTCATCCATGAACATGACGAAAGGGTAGTGAATTTGCCCACAGTGTACCGTTGAGTTTTTGAAAAATTCTGACGAATTCTCTCCAGAACTCCTGGAAGCAGAGCAATCAGAGCAAGACCAAGCCTCAGCCACGTCTGTACTATACCATACAGTCCCAATGGAGCTGGATGTGGGAGGGAGAACCACAGATGACACTGTGAGGTCTCCCGAGATTTGTAGAAGTCTATCTGAGTCTGACCGAAAATACTTTAAACCAACCCCACTTCTTCAGTGTGGAGTCTCCACTCCCCAGGCCTCGGCCCATCTCGACAGGATGTCTGCTTCCTGATTGAGGTACCCAGCGATGTAAACTGTTATGAGTGAGAAGAGCTTTCCCTGAGCCCACAGAAGGATCTGTTGTGCCAACTTGCATAGTATGTGCAAACACAAACCCCCTGGAAATTGAGACCTCCAATGAGTTGTCGGTGTGGACAAGCAAATGATGGGCCCTCAGGTCTTTTAAATGCCTGAAATATGGCCAGCATCTCCAGGCAATTTATGTGCCACATGAGATGGTGAACTGAACTGGACTGAAGCAGCTTGTAGCTGCTTTGACAATCTGTGCTGTATAAGAAATAAAGGTGACTTGACTTGGCTTGATATAAGTCACTTGAATACCAACAAAATCAATTTGACTTCAAAATACATTGGTGGGTCTCAGTGGCTACATTCACATGCACCCAAATACTCCATTTGTAATCAGATTGAGCTCGATCAGAATGAAATTTCGATTGGATTGAAGGGAGTGGTTTATTCCTCTTCCAATACGAATGAACGTGCATGTAAACCAGTGTTGCAAGATGTACGATAATTATCGTATTTGTACGATAATTTTGACCTCTGTACGATGTACGATCAATAATGAAAAAAATCCCATAATGTACGATAATTTCAGAGTTTTCAGTCGTTCGTCCAAACACACACACACCGCTTCTCTCTCTGACCCCGAATTATTTCGCAGGCTCGCCTGCCTGCACGCAAGCACGTATACACACACACACACACAAACACACACGCATGCACACACACACGCACCACACGGTGTCGCCCGCACGTCAACACTACACAGTTTTGCCGAAGAAGAAAAAAAAAGAAAAAAAGAAAAAAAAAGATTCAGTTTAGAATCATCAGTCTATGGTTTAGATCAGTTTAACAAAACGAAGCAGTAAAGTGCAAAAAAAAATGAGTTCAGAAAGGGAAGGTGAGGACAGTGGAGGGGCGAAGAGGAAGGCAGAGTCTGAAGAGCAGCGGAAAAGTAAGCATAGGCCACAAACATATAGGACAGAGTGGGAAAAAGACCCCACTTTTGCAGGATGGCTAAAACCTGTCCCAGGAAACGATGCTAAAGCAGTCTGTCGTTGTTGCAACGTCCAAATGCTGGCAGAGATCACGGTTTTAAAAAATCATGGAAAGTCCAAGAAACATACAGATAAAAAGAAAAATCTAGCCCCATCACAAAGGTCCATAGCACAATGCCTACAGAAACCGTCTGAAAAACAAAAGTTAGATGAATCTGTGAAGAATGCTGAAATCAAGTTAACAGGGTTCATGGCAGAGCACAACGTACCTCTGAGAATCTCAGACCATTTGGTCTTGGTCTTAAAAGATATTTTCCACGATTCACAAATAGCCCAAAATATGACCCTCGGGCGCACAAAGACGGCTGCTATAACCAAGCATGTCATTGGGGATTGTTATTCTGAAAGTCTAACAGAAATTCTTAAAAGAAAGAAATTCAGTGTTTTGATTGACGAATCAACTGACATAGGCAATGTAAAAACGCTGTGTGTGGTTGTTCGTTTTTTTTCGAGGGACCAAAGAAGATTCAGACCAGATTTTGGAAACTGGTACAACTCTTCTCGAACACAGACGACCACAGACATGCTAGAGAGGGAGCCACTGCGGAACGACTTTACACCGAGATGATGAAGTCATTCACTGATGCAGGTGTACCACTCGAAAATATTGTGGGGTTCGGGTCAGATGGCTGCAACACAATGATGGGGAAACACAACTCTGTCTCCAGCCGCCTTAGGAGTGATCTTCCAGGCATCACAGTGCAGCGCTGCGTGTGCCATTCACTGCACCTTTGCGCAAGCGAGGCATGCAGACAACTCCCTCGCAGGTGTGAGGATTTAGCCAGAGACATTTATGGGTACTTCAGAAACAGCTCAAAACGTATTGCGCAACTCCGCGAATTTCAAGATTTTTGCCATGTTGAGCCCCACAAAATGCTCAAGCCATCACAGACTAGATGGCTGTCACTGAACGACGTTGTAAAACGCGTGTCTGCGCAATGGGATGCTCTCCGTCTTTTTTTCACAGATCAGTGGCTTGAGGCCAGACTTACAGCAGCGGAGACTATTTTTCACTCACTCAATGACCAGTCTCTACGCCTCTTCTATTATTTCCTTGAATGGGTCCTACCGAAATTCACAGATCTTAATCAGTATTTTCAGAGCGAAAAGGTGGTGATCACTTCATTGAGAAGCAAGGTCTGCGAGACTTACAAAGATCTGCTTCTGACGTTCATGGATAGGGACCATGTCATGCGCACTTCACTGAAAGACATTGACATCAATAATGGCCCAAAAGTCACACTGAGCTCAATGTACTTGGGCATAAAGGTGATGCAGCATGTGCAGCAGGCAAAAATTTCGCCAGCAAATCTGACAGATTTTTATGTGCGCTGTCAGAACTTTCTACAGGTTGCCTGCGGGGAAATCAAAAAACGATTTGATTTTGATGATGCTCTCTTGACCCGCCTTGTATGCCTTTCTCCTGCCACTGCAACAGATGCGAACGCACGAGTTGAACATCCGTCTCTGCTCCCCCTCATGGAACAAGTGCCACGGGTGATTGACAGGTCAGACACAGACAGTCTCCAAGTCATTGATGATCAGTGGAGGCGATTGCCTCTCATGGCCTTGAGTGAAGACACGAAAGAAATGGATGTCGATGAATTTTGGCATCATATTTCTACGTTGGAGGATTTACAGGGGAAAGCTGTGTTCAGTGAACTGGGAAAGTTTGCTCTGGATGTGCTTGTGTTTCCCCACTCAAATGCGTCATGCGAACGAGTGTTTTCAAAAGTAAATCTAATCAAAACAAAACCACGAAACCGACTCATTACAGACACTCTGAATGGACTCCTGCACACATCGGAGTGTGTGAAGAATGCTGGTGGGTGTCACGCCTTCAAACCGACGAACACTATGCTGCGCTCCATGACGGCATCCAATCTGTACTGTAAAAGGATTCCCCAACCAACAACATCTGCCAACACAGCACAAGTGGATGTGGCATCCGAAGATGACAGCGACTTAGAGATAGAATTCGAATCTTTCTAATGTTGATTGTAAACGTTTTTTTCTCTCTGTATCATAGTTTATTTTTTTAATTTTTTTATTTTTTTTTAAGTTGATCATAGTTTAATTATGGTCTAGTTCAAAATGTCTTTCGGCATATCTTTTGCACTTTGGCAAAAAAAAAAAAAAAGTAGCCAGACTTCCTCCAGTTAGTGTGAGCGTATTACACAGCTTGTTTAAATTGGCTGTAAAATTATTTGGAAAATAAAATTGTTGGAAAATAGCTATATTGTATGTGTTTGGTTCGTGTACGATAATTTTTCACAAAAAACGATAATTTTGAGGTTTTGGTACGATACTTCGACATTTCTAATCTGGCAACACTGATGTAAACACTTGATTGTATTGAACCACAAAACTGAAAGAACTGCACATGCGCTATGATGCAGAAATAGCGTAATGACATATGACTCACGGAATGAGCGGCTCTTCCTTTTTGAATAAAGTGTTGCATAAATGCATGTCCTGTCATTTAAAATGCTCCTTTCATTCGGCAACTGTGAAGTGGATCAGGACAACCTTGTTTTGGATGCTATTCCACATTAAACCCATTTTGGGCGCTGGGAGGGGCTTTTTTTTTTTTTTTTTTTTTTTGTGTAATAAATATGAGCAGCACAGCACAGCAGTTTATATGTATTTTATCTATAAACGGGTAAATATTAATTCTGCTTAAAAACAAATAAAGAAACCATGTAGGAGAGAATTATTATGTGCTAACAGTGAGAAACTATATTATCTATATGTCACTTTCACTTTTCACTTTCACAATTTGAGCAGTGTGTCCATGTCTAAAAAATCTGTTTTGATTTGAAGCTTATGACATATAATCGCGCACTTCAACCTGATCAATTTATTTAGTGATCAGGTAAACACTACAATCAGATTCGTCATTCGTAATGAATTCAATCCGATTGAACCAAAAGGTGTCCATGTAAACATAGCCACTGTCGGATTCAGAATTAAACACAAGATTAAACATTTAAAGAGACAGTTCACCCCAAAATTAAAATTCTGTCATTAATTACTAGTTCCAAACCCGCAGGACCTCCATTCATCATCTGAACACATACAGGTTCTGGTCATATATTCGAATATCATCAAAAAGTTGATTTATTTTTATTTTTATTTATTTCACTAATTCCATTCAAAAAGTGAAACTTGTATATTACATTCATTCATTACACACAGACTGATATATTTCAAATGTTTATTTATTTTAATGTTGATGATTATAACTGACAACTAAGGAAAATCCCAAATTCAGTAAGTCAGAAAATTAGAATATTGTGAAAAGGTTCAATATTGAAGACACCTGGTGCCACACTCCAATCAGCTAATTAACTCAAAACACCTGCAAAGGCCTTTAAATGGTCTCCCAGTCTAGTTCTTTAGGCTACACAATCATGGAGAAGACTGCTGACTTGACAGTTGTACAAAAGACAACCATTGACACCTTGCACAAGGAGGGCAAGACACAAAAGGTCATTGCAAAAGAGGCTGGCTGTTCACAGAGCTCTGTGTCCAAGCACATTAATAGAGAGTCAAAGGGAAGGAAAAGATGTGGTAGAAAAAAAGTGTACAAGCAATAGGGATAAGCGCACCTTGGAGAGGATTGTGAAACAAAACCCATTAAAAAATGTAGGGGAGATTCACAAAGAGTGGTCTGCAGTTGGAGTCAGTGCTTCAAGAACCACTACTCACAGACGTATGCAAGACATGGGTTTCAGCTGTCACATTCCTTGTGTCAAGCCACTCTTGTGTCTAAAGACAAAAAGGACTGGACTGCTGCTGAGTGGTTCAAAGTTATGTTCTCTGATGAAGGTAAATTTTGCATTTCCTTTGGAAATCAGGGTCCCAGAGTCTGGAGGAAGAGAGGAGAGGCACACAATCCACTTTGCTTGAGGACCAGTTTAAAGTTTCCACAGTCAGTGATGGTTTTGGGTGCCATGTCATCTTCTGGTGTTGGTTCACTCTGTTTTCTGAGGTCAAAGGTCAACGCAGCCGTATACCAGGAAGTTTTAGAGCACTTCATGCTTCCTCCTGATGACCAACTTTATGTAGATGCAGATTTCATTTTCCGACAGGACTTGGCACCTGCACACAGTGCCAAAGCTACCAGTACCTGGTTTAAGGACCATGCTATCCCTTCTCTTAAATGGCCAGCAAACTCTCCTGACCTTAACTCCATAGAAAATCTATGGGGTATTGTGAAGTGGAAGATGTGATATGCCAGACCAATGCAGAATAGCTGAAGGCCACTATCAGAACAACCAGGGCTAATTCAGTAATTCAGGCAAAATTAGCCCCAACTATGTATTGAGTGCTGTACATGCTCATACTTTTCATGTTCATACTTTTCAATTAGCCAAGATTTCTAAAAATCCTTTCTTTGTATTGGTCTTAAGTAATTTTCAAATTTTCTGAGATACTGAATTTGGGATTCTCCTTAGTTGTCAGTTATAATCATCAAAATTAAAATAAATAAATATCTGAAATATATCAGTCTGTGTGGAATGAGTGAATATAATATACAAGTTTCACTTTTTGAATGGAATTAGTTAAATCAACTTTTTGATGATATTCTAATTATATGACCAGCACCTGTATTTAGATATTTTTGATGGAATCTGAGAGCTCTCTGACCCTACCATAGACAGCAAGAGTCCTTCACAATCACACACAATCGACGTCCAGAAATGTAGGAAGGATATCAGTAAAATAATCCATGTGACATCAGGGGTTCAACCGTAATTTTAAGAAACTATGAGAATACTTTGTGTGCAAAAAAAATAATGACTTGGTGTGGCACAGCTAACACAGAACAACATACACTGTTTGCGTTTAGTGGATACTCACAAAATTTGCACTTGGGTGATGCAGAGGTGACAAATTGTTGAATATTATTTATTTTTTTTTGCACACAAAGTATTCTTGTAGATTATCAAATTACAGTTTAACTATACTTATAATATAAAATATGATATCCGCCAAGTTATTTTGTAATGTTTTCTCCATTTCTTTCCAAACTGCAACAAACGCCAGTCTTTCTTCTCTGCAGAATGCGATACATCCACTCAACCGATCACAGCGCACCATTCCATGCACTCTAGACAGTAATGGCGGCACTTTTAATACACCTGGCATCCTGGTTTTCCTCATCTACTTTGTACTTTGTGACCAACAACCTTAGGGCTGCACGATAAATCACATATGATTGTCATGTGCATCTCATCAGTAAAGCCAGTTCTGTGATTAATAGTTAATCTCCATCACATGCTTTCAGTTGGATACACCGAGCCATAGTCTAAAAATGTCCTAGCGACATAAATGGTCTTTACTGCTAACGTTCCGATTGGACTTGTGTGCTCCGCGCCTCAGCCAAAAGGTTTTGATCAGATTAATCAGTGCGATAATGCTGAAAATGGTGGCGCACATGGGTTTTACAAGACATAAAGCTCTGCTGAGGCACAGGTCTCCCCATTACTCAAATAACTCGTTGAAAAGAGATGGTCTTCATCTCTCCTAGGGTGGTTCTGCTCTTCTCTGTGAAAATATGGCACATAGTCTTAGAGTTTATATTTGACCAATTGGGGCCCAGGTCAGGAAGTAGACAAACTGGCAAAACCGACCGCCTTCTAGCCGTCTCATGTCACAGAAATAATTTAATTCTCAGAACATAGAGACTCTTTCACCTAGATATCACACTATAGAGACTGTGTCTGTTCCCCAAACTTAAAAAAAATACAAAAAACCAAACCAAATGAACACCAATTTAACAATTTAATTGATGTTCAACAAACAAATAACACATGTAATATGGATAAACAAATGATAAAGCTTGGCTTATTGAATATCAGGTCCCTTTCTACCAAAGCACTTTTTGTAAATTATATGATAACTGATCATAACCTAGATGTGCTCTGTTTGACGGAAACCTTGCTAAATGAGTTTAAACGAGTCTACCCCCAAGATTACTGTTGTAAACATGAGCTGTGTCGAAAAGGTAAAGGGGGTGGTGTTGCTACAATTTATAACAATATTTCAGTATTTCTCAGAGGGCTGGATTTAAGTATAATTAGTTTGAAGTACTGGTGCTTCCTATAACATTATCCAGTTGAACAAGTGTTAATGACAAATCCCCTGTGATGTATCCCCACAATTATATTCTTTCTTAGAGAACAATGGTATCTGTGAGGATTTCCATTCAGGATTTAGACTGTATCATAGTACTGAGACTGCTGAGTTACAAATGACCTGCTCTTATCAACTGATCGTGGTTGTATCTCTATATTAGTGCTATTGGATCTTATCACTGCATTCGACACTAATGACCACAACATTTTGCATAGACTAGAAAACTTTGTTGGCATTAATGGAAGTGCATTAGCATGGTTTAAATCATACTAATGTGACCGCCATCAATTTGTAGCAGTGAATGAATAGATATCAAATCGATCACAAGTGCAGCATGGAGTACCTCAAGGTTCAGTACTAGGGCCATTACTCTTCACGCTTTACATGTTACCCTTGGGAGATATCATCAGGAAATAAGATGTTAGCTTTCACTGTTATGCTGATGATATTTTTTCGCGGCTGGCAAAACATACCAATTTGCAAAACTTACGGAATGCATAGTTGATATAAAAAACTTGATGACGAGTATTTCTTACAGCAAAATTCTGAAAATACAGAGATGTTAATTACAGCACCTGAAAACTCTGCATGTAATAACCTAGAACATTGTCTAAGATTGATGGCATCTCTGTCAATTCTTCATCATCAGTTAGGAACCTAGGTGTGCTATTTGATAGCAATCTTTCTTTTGAAAGCCATGTATCTAGCATTTGTAGAACTGCATTTTTCCATTTAAAAAATGTATCTAAATTATAACCTATGCTCTCAAAGTCAAATGCAGAAATGTTAATTCAAGCATTCATGAGCTCAAGGTGAGATTATTGTAATGCTTTATTGCGTGATTGTTCTACATGCTTAATAAACAAATTCCAGCTAGTCCAAAATGCAGCAGCTAGAGTTCTTATTAGAATCAGGAAGTATATCCATATTAGCCGTTCTGTCAACATAGCACTGGCTCCCTATTAAACATTGTATAGATTTCAAAATCTTGCTTATTTCTTATAAAGCCCTGAATCGTTTAACACCTCAGTATTTAAACAAGCTCTTATTGCACTATAGTGCTCCATGTCTGCTGTGTTCTCAAATCTCTTGCAATTTCATAATACCTAGAATATCAAAAACAACTGCAGGCAGAAGATCCTTCTCCTATTTAGCGCCTAAACTCTGGAATAACCTACCTAACATTGGCAGACAGACTCTCAGTTTAAATCTAGATTAAAGACCCATCTCTCTAACCTGGCTCACACATAACACACTAACACATTTATTATACTCAAATCCATTAAAGGGTTTTTAGGCTGCATAAATTAGGATAAACAGAACCAGGAAGACTTCCTATAACACCTGATTTATTGCTACATCGTTAGAAGAATGGCATCTATGCTAGTATTAGTCTGTTTCATTCTTATACCAAGGTCATTGTAGCCACCAGTCAGTCCAGATCAGTATCAAGCTCAGATGGTCACTGCAGTCACCCGGATCTAGTACATATCAAGCCCAGATGGTGGATCAGCACCTAGATATTACCTCTACAGCCCTGTGTCAGCGAGAACCAGGACAACTAAATGAGCAACAGAGACAGATCTCCGGGACAAAATCACTGGAACCTGATCATTCTTCTGCACAATCTGACCTTTCTGCAGCCTATTGTACTGCTGGTTTCATCTGGCCAGAGGAGAACTGGCCCCTTGACTGAGCCTGGTTTCTCCCAAAGTTTTTTCTCCATTCTGTCACCGATGGAGTTTTGGTTCCTTGCCGCTGTCACCTCTGGCTTGCTTAGTTGGGGACTAATTTCCAGTGATATATTCAACTTGATTGCAGATATTCTTTTTAAACTGAAGTGAAATGGATGATGACATCACTGAATTCAACAATGAACTGCTTTTTTGCATTACTGACACACTATTTTCCTATTTAATGCTGTACAAAAAAATCTAAATAATTACACACACACACACACACACACATATTTTTGGCCCTTGATTTAGAGATGGCACAGACTGAGATCCCTCAGACGAAGCTGATGACATTACCGGACATACTGGGCCATCAGTAGCAAGCTTGGAGGACCAAGAGGGTCCATAGGCTGCCTAGATGTCCAGAGCCCGGTACATTGTGAACTGAGCCCAGAAGGGGTAGTCGTCGAGATGTGGGAACATACGTCTTCCCTTCTGGGCCTCCCAGCATAGCTGGTTTGGTGAGAGTGGCGGCTTCGATGTCTCTGTCAATGTCCCATAAAATGGGGTCACACAAGGGCTGGAGGGAGAATTGGTTCTGGTTCAGAAGGTACATCTGGTCAATGCATTTGTGAAAATGCATCAGCCATACAACTATGGTTGCCTGGCCGGTAAGTGATGGTGAATTGAAACCTGGTGAAAAATATCGCCCAGCAAGCTTTACATGGATTGAGCATTTTAGCATCACAAAGAAATTGAAGGTTCTTGTGTTTGGTAATAACTGTAAAGTATGATTAGCTCCCTCCAGCCAGTGCCGCCACTCTTCCAGGGCCAGTTTTATTGCGAGCAGCTCTCTGTTACCAATATCATAATTCTGCTCCACTGGCGTCAGTTTTCTGGAGTAGTATGTGCAAGGCTGGAGGTGTGGAGGCTCACCATACAGTTGCAACAACACGGCCCCATCCCCGTCCACTTCCACCACAAACACGACCAGAGTATCGGGATGATGAAGAATAGGGGCCGTTCTAAAGGCAATCTTCTGTTGTTCGAAGGGTCCGTGGGTGCTGGAGCTCCAGGACAGGGACTTGGGCTTACCTCAGAGCAAAGATGTTAAGAGAGCAGATTGAATTTCTTAATGAATAGTCGATTGAAGTTCGCGAATCATAGGAAGCTCTGGAGCTCTTTCACCGACTGGGGACAATTACAGTCTATAATGGCTTTTACCTTCCTCTGGTTCATTTGGAACTCAGACTTCTCCAGCTTCAGGAAGAGGTGGTGTTGGCGAAGCTTCCTAAGGACCTTCTTTCATGAGACGGCAATGGTCTGCCAAGTTCTGGAAGTAGATGAGTATGTCATCAATGCAGACAATCAAAAAGTCAGTAAAGAACTCCTGGAACACCTCGTTCATAAACCCCTGGAAGACAGACGGGGTATTGGAAAGGCCACATGGCATGACAAAATATTTGTAGTGGCCAGATGAGGTAATGAAGGCCGTCTTCAAATCATCACCTTCCCGAATTTGAATGAGGTTGTATGCACTTCATAGGTGCAGCTTGGAGAAGATACTTGCCCCATGATACATAGCCTCAAGCCCCCATCCTTCTTTCCCATGAAGAAGAAACTGCATGTGGCTGGTGATGTGGATGGATGAATGAAACCTTGGGAAAAAGCTTCCTGGATGTGTGCCTCCATAGCCTTGTGCTCCGGGATGGATAGGGGATATACTCAACCCTGGAGAGTTTATTTCCAGGCAGCAGGTCAATGGCGCAATCCCATGGCTGATGAGGTGGTAGGTGAGTGGCATCCTGCTTGCTGAAAACATCCTGGAATACCAAATAATTAGATGGGATGGTGGGTGCTTCTAATGGCTCTGGACTTGTCATGTGAGTGGAGGCTAATAGACCTGTTTGAGGATCCTCCATCTCTGCTGTCCACATCAATTTCACTTTGTGCTGCACCATGACTGTTTCTGTTTTCCATCATCTCACTTTCTGATTGGATATTGTTTCACTTGATAATCTCCAGAGCGTGCACGCGTTTGTCCTCAGGGTTCCCCCAACACATAAGGATTTCTGATCGTAAATATTAAACATGTTGAATATTTACAATTCGCGATTGGGGCGGCTCCCATGTTCTTCCAGTCAGGTTTGTACACTCTTAACACACCTCACACCAAGGGAACATCTGATAAAATAATCTGTAGAACCTGAAGATAATCGGGACATAGCTAGGATTATCGGAAGGGGGGAAATCGGCCCAAAATCAGCCCGATTATCTTTTGGTGTGTACCCAGCATAACCACTAGATTCCTGTATAGTACTCTATAGAGAGGCTTGTGAATTACCTAGTTGTTTTTATACATACTTGTTTACTTTTATTAGGTTGTGGATTTTAATGTTTATTAAGGCATTCTCATAGACTACTTTTTGTCATGGTTTATATTTTTTTTTGTTTTAAGTGTTGATTTCAAGTGTATTTTTTTTTTTTTTTTTGCATTATAATTATTACATTCAAATCTGAACACAAAAAGCAGTTTGTTACACAAAACATTAAAATTCTATAAAAATGTAACAAAAATGAACAGGAATGCTTTATCAGAACTTAATCCTTTTGGGTCTGATCTGATTTTAACCTCTTATTTCAGTCTTCTGACTCATTTTGGCTATATGGATGTAGCCATACCAATTCATTTGTGTATTTCTAATTATATGTATAATAAATGTGTGTACTGTATATGTGAGTGTGTGTAAGTAAGTGTGTGTGAGTGGATGTATCCGTTTTACACTCTTGATGTTTTAGAGTGTAACCCCTTCCTTGCAGTCCACTTTTTACTGCATTGTAGTCAAATAATTGATTGTATTTTACATATTTGCAGTGTTACAGTCACACCAGTTCATATGTGTATATGTGTGTGTATGCGTGTGTGTTAGTTGGTGTATTGATTTTGCTCTCTAGATGTTTTAGAGTTTCACCCCTTCATTGCTGTGCAATTTGTTTTCAGCATTTTGGGGGATTTGTAGATTGTACACATAAAAATGTTCTGTGTAATTTCTTTCCCCATTTCCCATTCATTTTCTATTGTCAGTCGTTTTTAACTGAAGACCATGAATGTGACTAATATTTTTTTTTTTAATCGAATCATGCCCTCATTTATTTTTTTATTTTTTCATGTACCAGGTGCCATAAAAAAAGGTTTTGTACCATTCTGGTGAAGCTACGATTTTAGACATTTCAAAATGTAAAATTCTCCGGTCAGAGAGAATTTCTTCATTCGTCCGTTTCTTCATTCCATCAGTCTGCTCTTACAATCTACTTAGTATGATAGTGATTTTACCTAACTAGTACTTATTTGAACTTTCACATGTGCTGCTAATATGATTAGTCAATTAATGTTAGCTGGTAATTTTGTGTCAGGATCCAAAAACAGTTTTTTCAAAAAAAATAAAAAAATTTTGTTTGTTTTTTCAGTGAAAAGGTTTTTTTGGCCAATGAAGCTTTTAGCAATTATTTAAAATGCATCTGATCACTCTACACAGTCTAGAAACAATGTGAATGCACACCACAACAACTTACTTACAGCAAACAGCAAACAGCAAACTTAGTGAAACACAACATTTTCCACTGCCAAAACTAGCACATAGGGTACTTATTCACATGGTTATAATGTGTTGCATTGCATTGCAGCGCATAAACATAAAAACCATGTCTGCATTTGTGATCAGAGAAATGACAAAAAAAAGCTCTACTCTACACTGCTCAAAACACGCGTTTGAATCATCAGTGGCAAATTCTTTAAATATGTAAACATAGTCAGAATAGCCGGCAGATCAGGAAAAAGTCCTCCATAAAATGCACTGCACACATCTGAACATTTGGGTTGAACTGTTCTGGAACAGTGTTGTAAATACAACTTAACCACTGATTTCTAGTTGTGTCCACTTTTGGAGGGCCAAACAAAGTATTTTCGCTTTCACAATGAAACATACAGCATATTCACAACATGGCAGCTGGGGTGGCATCAAAAATAAAGTTACGCCTTCTTTCTTTGCGTGGTCATTTGGGCTGTGTTATGCAAATCTTCCCACATCATGATGTAGACATGTGGGGGCGTGTTTGTCAGGAGGGCATGGACGAGTCTTAACTTATTATAAAGAATATCTCTTTGAGTTTGCAGTTTTGTCTCAAATTACCCCACAGATAATATTTTGTAGCTTGTTGAAATTGCCACTTTTAGGTTATGAAACAAAACGCGCAGTTTATGGGTATGTTCCCTTTAAATAAATATGAGCTGATGCTCCTGCCTCCCTTCTCTGAATAGTGTGGAGCTTCGACAGCTCATGCTCGGTGGGCCTACAACCAGTGTTATGGTTTAACTGGTGGTGATTGTGATACTGATCCTCACATTGCTTCCAAACACAATTTTTAACTACCACATTCCTCTCTTCAGGAAAACAAAATATAATGTGTGAGGCTTACTTTGTTTGGTATCGATCACTCTTTTAGAAACTATCTTTGCTCAACTTCAGCGTTGAACTGACACTTGTTTGTCAGGGAGTCTGGTGTAAAATGTATATGCTAATAAGACAGAGCATCACAAATGGGTGATACTTTCACAGAGTATGAAGTCATAGTCTGGAACTGCTCATGTGGAGAGTCTGTTTACGATTTTTTGGGATACTAAAACAATGAGTGAGTGGATTTTTACCATTATAGGCTGGCTGTTTCCACACACTGCAGCCACACAACTGTGTTCATTCACCTTATAGAGTGATTTTTGCATTCTATGGCACCTTTAAAATGTCCCACTTCAAACCTCAGTGAATTCAAGTCAATCACACGCCATGTTAACATATTGATCTCATGGCGTCGCCATTATACAACATGAGCATTTTGTGTTTTTGTGTCAACTATGGCACAATTATGTAAATTAAATCAAAACATAAAAGGCTTCCATTCGTTTTAAAAATAGTTGACAAAAAGCAAAAATTAAGGTATCATTTTACAATCTTAACCCTCTGGAGTCTAAGGGTATTTTTGGGGCCTAGAGAAGTTTTGTCATGCCCTGACATTTGTGCTTTTTTCAGTTTCTTATAAATATATAAATGGCTAAAGTCTAATCTCACTGTAATCAGCACAAACTGGGCTATAATAATATGTGAGCAGCATGTATGTACGTACATGATTGTGTTTTTGAGAAAAAAAATGTTATGCGTGGTTAGTGAAAAACGAAAAATTTTAAATCACATGTATAAGGCAATAAAACACATACAGAACATTGGTTCCAGGGACTTTTGAGAATTGGAGCTTGTAGCCTTGAATTTTTTATCTGAAAATCATCTTGTTTACTCACGTAAAGAAAAAAAATATATATTTAATTTAAATTTTCTAAGACACTTTTTGTTGGTAAAAGTCATATGCGAGTAGGCGTCAACTATCATGAATATAATTGTGATTTACACGTGAGAAGACAAAGGCACGCATAATGAGCTGCATAATGAGGCTTTCAGTCAGGTTTGTCACTGAGAGGGAGGAGTTACAAGAATGTGAGGACAAAATAAATGTATATAGTTTTATGTTTGTAGTTTATTTAGAATATATTTAATTATCCCACAACATAATTTAATATTTAACATAATTAATATATTTTTGCATTATTACTCCAGTCACAATTATGTCTTATTCTTCTCATCGCGAAGCAAACAGTAAAATAAAAAATAATAACTTGAAGAACAGTCTCGCTGCGTTGTCTTCTGTTGTGTGCGTGTATTCAAGCTGGTCGCTTCAGTGAAACATTAGAATCTGAATAGGGCATTCAGCGTGGGGGCGTGGTCGCATCAGAAGATAATGAAGAATGACGTGAAAAACTGACATTGTGTTGTTTTCATATGGATTACTTTATTAAGTAAACATGTCAGGCTTTCTATAGATACACTATAGAAATAATATATATATATATATATATATATATATATATTCTATAGGAACACCATATGTGGCGAGTTGGGCGGGGCCGAGAGCCGTGGGAACGGGGCGAGGCCAGTGGAGTGATTGGAAATGAGCGACACCTGCTCGGCCCACCGGTCTCGAGTCCCACGGAGGAGATGGAAGGATATAAAACAGGAGCGACGACAGTGAAGGACGAGAGAGGACCAGGTCTGGAGTTTAGTTTGTGTTTGGTTTTTATTTGTGTGCGACAGGGGGGCTATCACGCTGTTTTGTTTTTATTTTGTTATTAAAGTTTCTATTTGATTGTCCGCCGGTTCCCGCCTCCTTCTTCCCGTAATTTGGAAGTTTTTGACCCCCTTTCGCCTTCAGAACTGTCTTAATTCTACGTGGCATTAATTCAACAAGGTGCTGTAAGCATTCTTTAGAAATGTTGGCCCATATTAATAGGATAGCATCTTGCAGTTGATGAAGATTTGTTGGATGCACATCCAGGGCATGAAGCTCCCGTTCCACTATATCCCAAAGATGCTATTTTGGGTTGAGATCTGGTGACTGTGGGGGCCATTTTAGTACAGTGAACTCATTGTCATGTTCAAGAAACCAATTTGAAATGATTCGAGCTTTGTGACATGGTGCATTATCCTGCTTGAAGTTGCCATCAGAGGATGGGTACATGGTGGTCATAAAGGGATGGACATGGTCAGAAACAATGCTCAGGTAGGCCGTGGCATTTAAACGATGCCCAATTGACACTAAGGGGCCTAAAGTGTGCCAAGAAAACATCCCCCACACCATTACACCACCACCACCAGCCTGCACAGTGGTAACAAGGCATGATGGATCCATGTTATCATTCTATTTACGCCAAATTCTGACTCTACCATCTGAATGTCTCAACAGAAATCGAGGCTCATCAGACAAGGCAACATTTTTCTAGTCTTCAATTGTCCAATTTTGGTGAGTTCGTGCAAATTGTAGCCTCTTTTTCCTATTTGTAGTGGAGATGAGTGGTACCCGGTGGGGTCTTCTGCTGTTGTAGCCCATCCGCCTCAAGGTTGTGCATGTTGTGGCTTCACAAATGCTTTGCTGCATACCTCGGTTGTAACGAGTGGTTATTTCAGTCAAAGTTGCTCTTCTATCAGCTTGAATCAATCGGCCCATTCTCCTCTGACCTCTAGCATCAACAAGGCATTTTCGCCCACAGGACTGCCACATACTGGATGTTTTTCCCTTTGCACACCATTCTTTGTAAACCCTAGAAATGGTTGTGCGTGAAAATCCCAGTAACTGAGCAGATTGTGAAATACTCAGACCGGCCCGTCTGGCACCAACAACCATGACACACTCAAAATTGCTTAAATCACCTTTCCTTCCCATTCTGACATTCAGTTTGGAGTTCAGGAGACTGTCTTGACAAGGACCACACCCCTAAATGCATTGAAGCATCTGCCATGTGATTGGTTGATTAGATAATTGCATTAATGATAAACTGAACAGGTGTTCCTAATAATCCTTTAGGTGATTGTATATCTCTCATGTCTCTTCATTGAGTATTCACTGAGTTACTGTTAATTTTAATGATGCGTTTGTAAATGAAGATCACCGCAGACAAAGGCTGCAGACAGCACACCTTGTTTGTTATCTTTATTTTATAAATGCACAAAGTTTTGTTGTTATTATGTCTGTATACAAAAAAGTACACCCTTTACAGATTCGATTGATGTATTGCTCTTATCTGTACGATCAAAACTGAAAGTGTAATGTAAGTTATTTTCGGGGTTATCAGGAGAAAATAACTCATAACGCATATAAGTGTTAATTCACTCAAAAGGGTTCAATTACAGGGTTTTCTTTGTTTTGTTTTTGTTTGTTTTTTGCTCTTACCAGGAGCTGCTATTCTGCCTCAAATTGGATTTTAAAGGCCTATCCTCTATTTCAATCTAAAATACTCTATTAATTAATAAATTATTTTTTAAGAATTTTTGTTGTTGTTGTTGTTATTTTCGGGTTTATCAGCAGTGATGTCAAATGATGAGTCTCGTTAAAGTTTGAGTTGATCGATCTGCCCCGACAGATGTCTGACATCAAGCTGCATTCTTGATGTTTTTCCAAGCAGGAGGTGGTCAGGATTTTACTATGGGGATTTGTAACTTTGTTTAGTAAAAAAATAAAAAAATAAAAATAAAATACTGTGGTAAGCATAACTTGAAACTTTGAATTTTTTTATTACATTTATTTATTATTGTGTGTATTACACACATTTCTTTAGAAAGTATTCACATTTGCATTAATTTTCCACAAAATTATGCAATCTTAGGAGATTTGGAGGGGAATATCCCTTCTAATTATACCATTCTCCTTTCAGCCAGAAAAACACTACTGGGAAAATAAAATAAAATAAAATAAAATAAAATAAATAATCACAGATGTTGGTTTATGGTTTCCAATTTACCATTACAAACATTACAATGGTACAAGTAATTGATTACTGTAATTACTTTTCTCTTAAAAAAGTAAAGTTTGCTTGAGATGACAGACACTTTGCCTTGAATGCAGATGAGAGTAGGCAGGTGCAGTCATCCTCTAACCATATTTATGCCAGAGGAACAATCGTCTGGGTGAATTCCATGCTGATCCCACTAGCGCTCCACTTTGCTGGCAGAAATACAAATACATCATGTTTCTGAGCTGGTGATGTGTTAATGAGATGGATGATGGATTCCATGTACATTCCACTTCCAAAAAAAAAAAAAGAAAAAAGAAAGAAAGAAAGAAAGAAAGAAAGTTGCATCTACAAAATATGATAGTGCTGTATAATTACAATAAAATATATTAAAAAAATAATTTACATTAACTTAATAAACTCAATAAAAAAATTAATTGCACTGATGCAACACTGATGCAGATTCTTTTTTCATCATTTTGTAGAAGTATAGTTTAAAATCTTGCTGAATTTTCTATAGAAAAGGTATATAGCCATCTTGCTCTGACCAAAGTGAATTGAATGTAACTGAAGTTGTGATTATGTCTTGCCAACTCATAAATACAAACTTTCCAGGAGGATTGAATGCACCATTATTATGCCAGTGGTTAACATACATAGCGTTTAATATCCAGTAAATCTATAAATATTATATTTCTGCCTCATACTTAATCAGAATCCCCATCAGCACTCCCTATTGTCTAAAAGTGAGTTTTAAATTGAATATCATTTTAAATGTCTTAAAAGTTGGTGTTAGCTGGTAGCCTGATGTAAAAAAAAAAAAAAAGGAAATGAGATGAGATGTGTCACTAAATAGACTCAGCCTATGTTTATGACAACTCCTCAAGGCCCAGCTGGCCTACTTTCCAACTAAGTATTTTTCCCGGCCAAAACTCCTGTCCATTGACCTCGAGGAGGCCTGATCAAGCCTAGACTATGTGGACATTCTAACTGCATTCTAATAAGCAACATCTTACAGTGAAAGATGTGTTATGATTGCTTTAAAAATAATAATAATAATAAATACTGCCATACAAAATGATGTAAGACAATATTGCACACCCTTTTTGGTGAGAATGAAAAACTGTCTTGTATTGCTCCCGCATTGCATCATGTAAATTGCATTTTTGACAAAGAACTGCACAGATATAGATGTCACAATAATCTCTACATGAATGCACACACTTTGTCATATGTCAGTGTGCCGGTGAGTGCAGCGGATTGAGGAAGATGATAAATAATGCAAACTCAGAATTGAGGAATCAAAGTAAAATATATATAAAAAAAAAAAAAACGTAGCAGCAGCCTGCAACCATTTTCACAATATGAGTTTAAAGCCCCCTTAAAAGGTGTCTAGTGATTCCCCTTGCCAGCACATTTACATAACTGTCATACACAACTGCACTCATACCTGCTATTAAAAAAAATATATAAACTTCTATAAAAAATATATACCTTCTATTAAAAAAAAAAAACTTCACTAGAAGTCTGAGTAAAAACACATTTCTGACATGCTGACAGAAACTATGTTCCTGGGTTGACAAAGAATTGCATTTTTATTGTATATTTACAGGTACATCTCAATAAATTAGAATTTAATTTATTTCAGTAATTCAACTCAAATTTTGAAACTTGTGTATTAAATAAATTCAATGCACACAGACTGAAGTAGTTTAAGTCTTTGGCTCTTTTAATTGTGATGATTTTGGCTCACATTTAACAAACACCCACCAATTCACTATCTCAACAAATAAGAATATGGTGACATGCCAATCAGTGAATCAACTCAAAACACCTGCAAAGGTTTCCTGAGCCCTCAAAATGGTCTCTCAGTTTGGTTCACTAGGCTACACAATAAATGGGGAAGACTGCTGATCTGACAGTTGTCCAGAAGACAATCATTGACACCCTTCACAAGGAGGGTAAGCCACAAATATGTATTGCCAAAGAAGCTGGCTGTTCACAGAGTCCTGTATCCAAGCATGCTAGCAGAAAGTTGAGTGGAAGGAAAAAGTGTGGAAGAAAAAGATGCACAACCAACCAAAAGAACCACAGCCTTATGAGGACTGTCAAGCAAAATCAATTTAAGAATTTGAGTGAACTTCACAAGGCATGAACTGAGGCTGGGGTCAAGGCATCAAGAGCCACCACACAAAGATGTGTCAAGGAATTTGCTGGACCACAGACAACGTCAGAGTCGTCTTACCTGGGCTAAGGGGAAGAAGAACTGGACTGTTGCCCAGTGGTCCAAAGTCCTCTTTTCAGATGAGAGCAAGTTTTGTATTTCATTTGGAAACCAAGGACCTAGAGTCTTGGGGAAGGGTGGAGAAGCTCATAGAACAAGTTGCTTGAAGTCCAGTGTTAAGTTTCCACAGTCTGTGAGGATTTGGGATGCAGTGCCATCTGCTGAACTTGGTCCATTGTGTTTTTTGAAAACCAAAGTCCCTGCATCGGTTTACCAAGAAATTTAGGAGCACTTCTTACTTCCTTCTGCTGACCAGCTTTTTGAAGATGCTGATTTCATTTTCCAGCAGGATTTGGCACCTAGCATTTGTAAAACTGCATTTTTCCATCTCAAAAATATATCTAAATTACGGCCTATGCTCTCAATGTCAAATGCAGAAATGTTAATCCATGCATTTATGACCTCAAGGTTAGATTATTGTAATGCTTTATTAGGTGGTTGTTCTGCACGCTTAGTAAACAAACTACAGCTAGTCCAAAATGCAGCAGCAAGAGTTCTTACTAGAACCAGGAAATATGACCATATTAGCCCCGTCCTGTCAACACTGCACTGGCTCCCTATCAAGCATCGTATAGATTTTAAAATAATGCTTATTACTTATAAAGCCCTGAATGGTTTAGCACCTCAGTATTTGAATGAGCTCCTTTTACATTATAATCCTCTACGTCCGCTACGTTCTCAAAACTCAGGCAATTTGATAATACCTAGAATATCAAAATCAACTGCGGGCGGCAGATCCTTTTCCTATTTGGCGCCTAAACTCTGGAATAACCTACCTAACATTGTTCGGGAGGCAGACACACTCTTGCAGTTTAAATCTAGATTAAAGACCCATCTCTTTAACCTGGCATACACATAACATACTAATATGCTTTTAATATCCAAATCCGTTAAATGATTTTTAGGCTGCATTAATTAGGTAAACCGGAACCAGAAACACTTCCCATAACACCCTATGTACTTGCTACATCATTAGAAGAATGGCATCTACGCTAATATTTGTCTGTTTCTCTCTTGTTCCGAGGTCACCGTGGCCACCAGATCCAGTCTGTGTCCAGATCAGAGGGTCACTGCAGTCACCCGGATCCAGTACGTTTCCAGACCAGATGGTGGATCAGCACCTAGAAAGGACCTCTACATCCCTGAAAGACAGCGGAGACCAGGACAACTAGAGCCCCAGATACAGAACCCCTGTAAAGAAATTGTCTCAGAGGAGCACCAGGACAAGACCACAGGAAACAGATGATTCTTCTGCACAATCTGACCCCATATCTGCTGCAGCCTGGAATTGAACTACTGGTTTCGTCTGGTCAGAGGAGAACTGGCCCCCCAACTGAGCCTGGTTTCTCCCAAGGTTTTTTTCTCCATTCTGTCACCGATGGAGTTTCGGTTCCTTGCCGCTGTCGCCTCTGGCTTGCTTAGTTGGGGACACTTCATCTACAGCGATATCGTTGACTTGATTGCAAATAAATGCACAGACACTATTTAACTGAACAGAGATGACATAACTGAATCCAATGATGAACTGCCTTTAACTATCATTTTTGCATTATTGACACTGTTTTCCTAATGAATGTTGTTCAGTTGCTTTGACGCAATGTATTTTGTTTAAAGCGCTATATAAATAAAGGTGACTTTGACTTTGACTTTGACCTGGCCACACTGTCAAAAGCACCAAAAGTAGGTTAATTGACTATGGTATTGGTGTGCTTGACTGGTCAGAAAACTCACCAGACCTGAACCAGACCTTGTATTGTCAAGAGGAAAATAAGAAACAAGAGACCAAAAAATCCAGATGAGCGGAAGGTCACCGTCAAAGAAACCTGTGCTTCCATGCCACCTCAGCAGTGCCACAAACTGATCACCTCCATGCCAAGCCGAATTGAGGCATTAATTAAAGCAAAAAGGAAACACACACACACACACACACACACACACACACACATATATATATATATATATATATACATATATGAATTTACATATATGTGTATGTAATTTTTTGACTACTGGTTTATTTATTTTATATAAAATGCACTAAGCAGATTATAAATAATGGACAGCATTTTTACTTGTATCAAAAGCCAATAAAGTGTAGTAGCTAATTCTAGTTATCCCACCCTCTGGTATGAGTGTTATATGTCAGCAGTTCTCAATCCAAGTCCTCACGACCCCCTGCTCTGCACATTTTGTATGTCTCTGTTTGTTAACACACCTTATTCAGATAACATTGATGATATTGATTCACGGACTTGCACTGCGCAACGTCTTCACACCCAGATATGTGTGACATCATATACCTTGGTAAATAAATACAATTTAAATTCACGTCTCACACACTTCAACCCACTTTAAATGGAACATATACATTAACTTCGAACTGGAATCATGGCAGAATATCCTGTGATTTCCACTTCACAGGGCACTTACGTTAGAATAGAACAAACGTCTGAAGCGATAAGAGAGAAAAAATGTCCAGAGCAGGGAGATGGGAGGACTGGAATTGATAACTGCTGTTATATGTCACTCTTTCAGGAATAAATGTATTTGTGCACATTTACCTGAACACAACTCCCTGGATCTTTTTTAATCCACTTAGCTGGACATCTGAGAGGCTGTGTAGTCGGGGGCATTTGTGTGGTAGTAACACCCTCTGCCATTTTTTTACAGATGTATTTCTGTTTACTATTACAGTCCAGTACATCCCATAATCCTGCTGAAGTTCCTGTTAACATTGCCACACATCCTCTGTGCCTTTCTACAGGGCAAAAAGACAAAAGAACAAAAATTTGATTTGGATTAAGGTAGATACAGACATTTCATGTCAAACAATCAAAGCATAATACATAATATTTCCATTTCAAAAATCTCAAAGTTTCATAAAAACTCTGATTATTAATGAACATACCTGGCATGCCAACATTAAAGTGTGTAAATGTGACTTTATGACCGTTACTCCACTGGAAGCGCTCAAGTCGTTCAGTATTACTTAGGCCAGTCCAGAAATACTTCTCAGGCCTAAGACCGACTAAGCTAATGAGAAAAGCATTCTCATACCTAATTAAAGACACAGCATTTAAATAATGTTATATAAGTAATTGCATACATATAGTAATGAAATTTGTATACTAAAGTAAACAAAGACAAAAATAATAATGCAATATGAACAGAGCAGATAGGTTAATCTTAAAGAATATCCTGGGCCATAATTCACATAAAAGAAAATAATAATAAATAAATAATTTAAAAAACCTATTGGAAAAAGTTATCTTTTCATAAAGAACCTGAAAGCTTTTATTTATTCGTTATTATTATTATTTGATTATTATTATTATTATTTGAGATTATTTGCATTGTGACATTTTCATTACAATTAAAGTAGTCTATAAATAGTCATAATATAGAAAAACAGGAATAGGCCTATATTAAATCCAAAAAGTGAATCCAAACAACAAATTCAACAAAGAAAAAAAAAGAAAATATTGTTCTGGACTGCACAATAAATCATTGGCAACTGCATATGTATAATGAATAGTAGTGTACAAAAGGGCTAAAGGTGCATTCGGGTAAAATATCATAGATTTAATTCATTATATATCCCATTAATAATTTCCTGGAATTCACAAAGAATGTATATTTTCAAATGAAACAACCCATTTTAATTATTTATTTATTTATTTATTTATTTATTTATTTATTTATTTACCCACAAAATGTGTTACTCGGTCAATGTTTCATAAAAAAAAAAAACTTATATATTTTCTGCAGTCATACACTATGGGAGTAGCAAAACATTTTCTTTAAGGTGTACATTTAGTTCAGTTGTACCCTATATAATTACCAACAAATATCATCTGCATTACCTGTTGGCAACATCAACCAAATGAGCTCCTGTCTTCTCACATTTTACTTTGGCCTCATTAAAAGTCTTGCTTTCCATGGCAATAATATAACAGTAAGAGCCATACCTAACCCAACCCTATGGGAACCAGAAAGATAAGACTTAATCACAATGACAATTCCTCATAAATGTTATACCATTAGAAATAAAGACTTATTGGGGATTTTTGAAACAAACTCAATTAAATTAAATAAACAACAAATAATGCACAGAAACAACATCAGTTAATGAAAGCAATATAAGATCATGTATAAAAAAAACTGAAGAACATACCTGATTAATAAATGGATGGACAGATGAATTTATTTGTTAGTTGAATATTTTTTTTGATATTTTATTTTCTCTTTCTCTTTCTCTCTCTCTCTCTCTCTCTTATATATTTATTTATTTTTTATTAAAGTTTAAAACATACAGCTTAATCTACAGTAGACTCACAGGTAGGCATCCAGGGCTGATAACCTCTGGGGTGCCATCAGGTTTGCTAGATGATTTCTTTTTGCAGATGTAGCCATGCTCCGTCTCACACATATGGTCTGCCCATCTACCTTCCTATTACAGAGACAAACAAACAATAATCAAATAATAATAAATAATAAACAAATAATAATCAAATATATTACAAAAATTTCTAATATAAATAAGTTCAATGTGCATAATTAATTGTGTTTTTGGTGGAGGTTTATTTACAGTGCTATGTCACACTTCAAGATTATATAATTTTTTGGTTTTATTTTATGTCCTCTGTCTGTGTTTTCCTGGTTCCCATTTTCTCCCTCTAGTTAGTTTCTGTTGTTTCTAATTAATCCAACACCTGTTTCTGTTCTCTTTGATTGCTTTCCTTGTGTATTTCATAGGGTTGAGTATCAGTTGGGTTTTATACGATACCGGTGCCATTTTCGATACTTTTAAAACAGTCCCGGTTCCTAAACGGTGTCTGAACCGATACCTCTATAAAATAAATAAATAAATAAAAAAAATAAAGCCTAAAAAGGATAACATTAAAGAACATTAAAAATATTTTAAATAAATCCATAGCATCCACACGCTCCTTGGATGCTCTCATTTCCCAAGCTTCCCAAGCTAATAAATGTATTTCACGATCTGGGTCATTAATTAATACAAAACCACACAATATGTTTCTACTGTATCTCTGTCAATCACTCTGATATTTAATGCAAATGAGTGCTGTCTGTCAATGTCTTTAATCAGTTCCGTGAATAACTGTATGGTCATTCTTTATAAAGTAGTAACAATGTCATTTGTAAAGTACAGTCTTAGGCACATTGACCACAAAAAAGGGTTTTAAGCCAGTTATTTATATATTTCGCTGTGGTATGTCAGTAGGAAATGTTAGTTTACATTTCCAAAAATTCATTTTGCCATTAATTTTAACAATAATCTAGTGAGATTATTGAATGAACAAGCAGTCTGACAACAGACTACCTAAGACTAAGACACAGTAGTGTATGTATAAAGTACGTAAAATTTAATTAAGTATATTTAAATAAGTGTAATTAAAGTATGTGTTCATATGTGTTAAGGACTAGATATCACCCTGGAGCCCAAGACCGGTTTACCACTGAAGCTAAGCAGGGCTGAGACTGGTCAGTACCTGGATGGGAGACCTCCTGAGAAAACTAGGTTGCTGCTGGAAGAGGTGCTAGTGAGGCCAGTAGGGGGTGCTCACCCTGTGGTCTGTGTGGGTCCTAGCGCCCCAGTGTAGTGATGGGGACACTATACTGTCAACAAGCACCGTCCTTCGGATGAGACGTTAAACCGAGGTCCTGACTCTCTGTGGTCATTAAAAATCCCAGGAAGTCTTCCGAGTAGAGGTGTGACCTCGACATCCTGGCTAAATTCGCCCATTGGCCTCTGACCATCATGGCCTCCTAACAATCCCCATATCTGCTGATTGGCTTCATCACTCTGTCTCCCCTCCACCAGTAAGCTGGTGTGTGGAGGGCGTTCTGGCGCACTATGGCTGCCGTCGCATCATCCAGGTGGATGCTGCACACTGGGGGTGGATGAGGAGATACCCACTGACAATGTAAGCGCTTTGAGTGCCTAGAAAAGTGCTATATAAATGTAATGAATTATTATAAAAATTATTAGATTGTCACTGGAGGAAACAGCTGTGGTGTGATGAGCGGTGAACGAAGCGAAAACCTTACAGTAGATGAGAAACCGATTGCTCCCTCGTGACCTTTTGTAAACTGTATTTATGACAAAGAACTGCACAGACACAGATATTCTAACAATCTATCGATAAAAACACACCTTGTGTCCTCTGTTTCTGTTTGAGTCCGCTCACGCTGTACAGTTTGTGTACATTTTATGCAGCTAAATGCTATAGCCCCATTAAAAAAACCTAGCGACGCCCATGCTTCTTGAGTACATTTCGGGGAACTAAGACAAATATTTCAATCAATCACTCAGGCATTTAAGAGGCACCAAAATGAGGCACCGAAATCTGTTTCGGTACCCAACCCTAGTATTTTACCCCTGAGTTTCCTAAGATCTATTGTCTGTTCTCTTCTGTTTTACATGGTTGTGTTTCACCATTTAATTTGCATTGACTTATTAAAGGACAGATTGTTGTGCACTTTATTACAACCACCAAGCTGTGAAACCTTTTTGTTAGTATTTGTGATAATTCAAATTACTTTACGAACCACAAAATATGGACAATTTAAATTTAGACTACCAATCTATTGTTATCTCAACAAATGCATCAGCATGTCGGTTACTAATTTATAATAGTATGATTTTGATATGATAAACTTGATTGCTGCCCCAGAGAAACTTACCAGGCCAAGGATATATTAGTTGAAGATTTTTTTTTTCTTATCTTTGTGTTGCAGTCATCTCGCGACTTACATTTGTTGTTTGTGTATTCAAGTTTTGAAATGTTTGCTAGTTCCTAACGCCTTCTTCTCTAAACATGAACTGTGTTACAATTACTGTGTGTGTTTGTGTGTGTGTGTATATACAGTCGTGAACAAAAATATTGGCACCCTTGGTAAATATGATCAAAGAAGGCTGTGAAAATTGATCTGCATTGTTAATCCTTTTGGTCTTTTATTTGAAAAAAATAATAATAAAAACATGTATCCTTTCATTGGATAATAAGAATTTAAAATGGGGGGAAATATCATTAAGAAATAAAGGTTTTTCCCATTCATAATTACACTTTTGAGCACTCCAGCATGATTATAAACATTAAATTATCCAGCCATGACTTCCTGCTTCACAGAAATATAAAGAGGAGGGAAAACAAAGACCAAATTCCCTTAATCATCCATCAAAATGAGAAAAACCAAAGAATATATTTCAGATGTGCAGCAAAAGATTATTGCGCTTCACAAATTAGTGAAGTGGCTTTAAGAAAAGAGCTAGAGCAGTGAAAATGACCATTTCCACCATCAGGGCAATAATTAAGAATTCAATCAAGATAAAATGTTCCTAATCTGCCTGGAAGAGATTGTGTGTCTATATCGTCCTAATGCATGGTGAGAAGGAGAGTTTGAGTGGCTAAAGACTCTCCAAGGATCACAGCTGGAGAATTGCACAAAATAATTGAAACTTGGGTTCAGAAAACCTTAAAAAGAATTGTCAAACAGAACCTACATAACCACATGTTGTTTTGGAGGGCTTCAATAATTTTTTTTAATTGTTGTGGGACTATATTTCTGCTGGAGGCCCAGGACATCTTGTTTAGACACATGACATCTTTGATTCTATAAAATACCAACAGATAAAAAATTTGTAAGTGACTGACTCTGTAAGAAATCTTATAATGGGCCATGTTTAGATCTTCCAACCATACAGTAATCCAAACACAATCCTCAAAAACAGCACAGAAATGGGTCACTGAGCACAAAACCAGTCCTCTGCCCTGAACCCTAGAGAAAATGAGAGGAGTGAACTGAAGAGGAGAAGCAACAACATGGAGCTGGCAATCTGGAGTGATTCTGGATGAAGGAATGGTCACTGATGTCTGGTGTTCTCTAACCTCATCAGGCATTATAGGAGAAAATGTAGACCTGTTAAACTGGCAAATGGAGGTTTCAAAAAATATTGAATAAAAGGGTGCTGTTAATTGTGGCCAATGTGTATTAGCGAAAAACATTTATTTCATTATGATATTTCCCCCCATTTTAAATTCTTATCATCCAATGAAAGGATAAAAAAAAGATCAAAAGGATTAACAATGCAGATGAATTTTCACAACCTTCTTTGATCATATTTACCAAGGTGCTGTCATACATTACCATGTATTGTAACAAAGTCCAAATAATGCAATTTAATTTGTGGAATAAAAAGCACAGCGTTGAATGTCAGAAAAGAAATTACAAAATTAGTTTGGTAATGTGAAAAATTATAAAGACAATGGAAAATGACAACTTCTGGTTCTGAAAAACCCATAGATGTAAAAAGAAACCATACAGTATAATAAAGCTGTAAGCAGCAAGGACAGGTCCAAGCCGTGCAACCATTCCGGTGGCTTCAGGAAAACAGTACACAGCGAGCACATGCATTTAACTCTCAGTTTGTCTGGTTATAAGGATTACAGTAATGAAGGGGTTACTCTAGAATATCAACAGTGTGAAACAGTCAGACACAAACTAACACAGACAGGGAAAAATCAAAGGTTAAATTTGATACTGTTACCAATGAGTTAAGTCGTAGACTAAACTGACAGGGTGAAATCTGATAAAGCCTTTAATATTTTAAACAAATAATAAACTTTGAAAAAAAAAAAACTGCAATATATATCCAATTGCAGTGCCTTTAAAGCATTAATGAAATTATTGTTCTCAGTAATTAAGAGATGCATAGCATTGTTTATATGTTTATTAATAGGGCTTTTCAGCCATTTAGCAGTTAATCAATGATATAACATTTGATATTGTTTATTCCTTTCCACCCAATAATACTAATTGTCAACATGATAGAAAAGGTAAACAAAATAAAATAATTTTGGCCTGTGGATGCTTTTGAACTGGGGCCCGTTTCACTAAGGAGGTTCAAAAAACTCCACAACTATAAAAAGCCATTATCAATGGAGCGCTGATATTACGATTCACCATGGCAACAGCCCCCACCAAAAAGCCATCTGTATACTTCCGACTCAATACAAATGTAATTCTTCTCAGTGTTATAATATCACAGGTGAAAACTGGCAGAACATTAGATTAATGAACTAATAGCTAATCATTTTATGGTATCTCATGGGCAAAAAAAATAAAAAATAAAAAAATAATATTAATAATAATATTTCAAGTGCATTTTTCTTATTTTACAAATGATCTGCCAATAGAGTAAGAAAAATACGGCAGTGGCTATTTAGACTAAGTGGAATTAACATACTTTCTTAGCGATGGATCCTATTTACAGTAGGCTAAGTGCAAATAGCTCTAGATGCTATTTACAGAAAAAATGTACAGTGAAAATCGTGATATATTCTATTTACCATGCAAAAGTAGCAGTTTTCTGCAGCAGGCTAAGTGTAAATAGTAATTAGATGCTAGTTATACTTTATACTGGCAGATACATACTAGGCCATTTGCACCTCAGTATTGTTATACGATAAGGGGATGCAATAATAACAGATTGTAAATTATTATATTTATTACAATTATAAATAGTTCAACATTATTAAACACTGGTTAGGGACTTTACTTCCACTTTTAGAACATTTTGTTCATTTTTATTGAAAATAAATTCTAATATGACATGTGATGGGAAAAGTGAGAAGAACGAGGTTGGCAAAAGCCGGACTCTAACCCAATCAATCGCGTTACAAGCTAGTTTTCCGTGCCCAAAACATTACTGCCTACACCATTGAAGCTGTTATTCACATGTGTCGTATTTAACCTCATGTGTCGATGGAGGGCGGAGCTACAGTAGATTTGCTCTTAGTAATAGACACTCAGAATAATCTTGTTTCCATTTGCATTAAGATTTTTTTTATTACCACACTGGCATATAATTTTACTTAAGTAAAATGCACTTAATTTAGATCCCCCCAGGAAACAAGACTAAGTATCTCATATCATTTTCTTATATAGAGAATAATCTTTATTATTATTATTATTATTATTTTTTATATATATTTGTACTTGGGGGCGGGGGAAGAAAGAATAAAAACACTTAGTAAGAAGAGCATTTTTCCAGCGTGCATCAATTAAGTGTTTAAAAAGGGAGAGGAGACTGAAAGAAACTCTGGGTTTACCGAAGAAAACCTGCTCTTGACCAGGTTAGGTTCATAGAGTAAGTTACCATGGTAACTGACTCTGAGTATAAGTAACCTCTTTTTCAGAAACCCTGCTTTCTCAGGTTTGACAAACCTCCCATTCTGAAACAGAAAACCTAGAGTTTCCCTCATTTCAGGGTTAACATACTCTAAGTTTTCACTTAACCTCCTTTGTGAAACAGGCTCCTGGTGTGAGGTTATATGAGAATGTGATGTCTGTATGTTTTAGTTATATGTTTATAGTCTAAAACCTTTCAGATTTCACTTCCAAAATATTCGATATGTTTAAAAATACAACCTATAATATTCAACAGGCAAGTTCAGTCCATTTTATTTCACTTTACAAATTCGCTTCCACAAATTCAGTGGTTCAAATTCGACAGTAAATTCAACGTTTCACATCCGGGAACAGCAGGGAAATCAGTAGATTACCGAGCATAATCTCATCTGCTGTAAATCGACTTCACCAGCAGGAGGTGCAAGCGCATCTTGACAAGCATCAAAGCAAGAGACGAGGTCAGAGGTGTAAAATACTTGAGTAATTTTACTTCATTACTGTACTTAAGTATTATTTTGGGGGATTTGTACTTTACTCAAGTACAATTTAAACTGACTACTTGTACTTTTACTTGATTACATTTCTGAAGAAAAAAACAGTACTTTTTACTCCTTGCAGTTTTATTTCATCTTATTTTATCTTATGCAGATTAAATATGGTAAACAGAAGCTCAAACGTGTGTGCCTGACGTGAGAACTAATAATCATTGTTTTCATGCATCAAACACACACATTTCTACTTCAATTATGACTTTCATCAGGTAAATGTCTGGCTTCGAAAGTTCACCATCAAATATGAGGAAGCATAATGAGGTAGCAGAGTTGTACCATAAGTTGTATTTACAATGTCATTATATGAAATATTAAGGAATTAGGACTGTCAGTGAATATTTTTTTAATCTTAATAAGTGCATTATTTTCTTATTAATTAATCTAATTAGTCACAAATAATTATTTATCAATATTTGCTAAAAAAAAAAAAGAAAAAGAAAAAAAAGAAACTAAATGCCCCAAATAAACATTTAAAAGATTAATTATCCTTTTAGACAGTGACATTGATTAGACAACACAAATAAAGTGGCCTTTAAAACATTAACGTTTTATGTTTTAATTCTATGACTCTCTTCATTAATTCAACACATTCTTGTATTCGGTCTGGAAAATATTTCTAGCCTCTCCATCACATCTTGCTCTTCAAAGGGATAGTTTACCCCAAAAATTATCTCAACATTTACTGAACCTCTGTTCATCCCAGATATTTATGATTTTCTTTCTTCACATAAACACAAAGATTTTTAGTCCATATAATGCAAGGGCACAGGACCTTTTCAGAAACCACACAAAGTGAACATGACGGTCAAGATTAAAATATTGGTATTTGTATTTTTCTTACATATGCGTTTCACTTAAGACAGTGATTCATTAACAGGGGTTGCATGAGTTACTGTCATATTCACTTTGTGTATAGTTTTTTTTAAGTGTCATTTTTGGATGTCCCATACACTTTCATTATATAAAGAGAAAAAATAATAATAATAATTATGATGATTATTATTATTATTATTATTTTTTATAATAATAATAATAAGCCTGCAGGACGTGCTTTAATAGCGGGAGAGGTAGATGTTTCTCCGGTAAAGGCTGTAAAGCAGCGCTAAACTCACAAAAGCTGACTTGTCAAGCATTACATGCAAAATTTAATGAAAATGAAATCCAACATTTTCTAAACACAGTCGGTTTCCTTCTGAAATAGAGTGATGAAAAACACCCGCTCTGGTTTTTCATTTTGAAACGTGCAGTGCTCATGTTTGTTTAATTAAGTCAAAGCCTTTTGGAAAATCTATTTTTGGTTGTCAGTTTTGATATTGTGGCGGCCCGCCACAAATAAATCAGTAGCTGCGTTTACATGGACACTACTAATCCGATCGTAATAGGACTAGAAGCACAATCAGAATAAAAAAGTCACATTTAAACACGTCAATCGGATTGAATTGGCCAGATCCGACTAAAATTTTGACCGGATTGTAAAGGGTGGATAATCCCTTTTGTAATCCGAGCGAAAAGACATGTAAACACATGATCGGATTGAAAAACGAAACGGGAAAGTACTGCGCATGTGCAGTGACGCAGACATAGCGTAATGACGTATGACGCGCGGAACGAGCTGTTCTTCCTGGTGACTAAAGTGTCATAAATAAGTGTCTTGTCATTATAAAACTCCCCTTTCACTCAGCGTATGTGAAGTGGAACAGGACCACGTTCCACCAGTCCTTGTTTAAGATTCTCATCAACAGACAACTAGTTCTTGGTGCGGAAGGGACACTTTTACACCTTTTTTTTTTTAAGTAACGTTAAGCAGCACAACAGTTCTGGTTGTCGCCTAATTAGGACCGCAAGTAGATAAATATCACGTGTGCTTTTTAAAACAGCATGCGACAGCAGCGGGAAACTGTATATTCATGCAGTGTGTCCATGTCAAAAGAGTAAATCCGATCAGAAGCCTGTGACATATAAAAACGCATATCAACCCGATCACTTTATTCAGCGTTCATGTAAACACTATGTTCGGATTCATCAATCAGAATGAATTAAATGCGATGGAAGCAAAAAGTGTGCATGTAAACGCACCTAATGTGTGGGAAATCCTGTCCACTCACGATGCTTTTCAGAAAGACAGTCCTGTATGTACATTAATAATTTGATATCTATGATGATGTTATATTTTGTTTTAATAAAAAGTAGAATCACTGAGTTGGAAAAAGGATCACAATTGTTCAGAAAAATACAACATTGGTTGCTAAAATCTGGCCATTTGCTTCTCAAAACTAGTTAAAAAATTCCAATCACGTTCCAGGTGGTATTTATTGTGTTAGTGGAGTCACTTTAATCCATGGAGTTGAAAAACAACCCGCAGCAACAGTGAAAAAGTGTATCAGGTATACTTTATCAGGTAGACTCAAATACTTACCTTCAAACACGTTGTGCACAAAGATTACACATTTGTGGATTTACTAATTGGATTTTTGTATTGGTCTGATCCTCACCCTGGGCCACTGTTACAAAAAAATTGGGGGGGGGGGGGGGGGGGGGGGGGGCAAGAAAAAACAAGAAAATAAAACCTTACCTTTCCTTTGATGAGAACACAATCCTCCATGCGATTTATGATGTGTGAAGGTTCTCCAGCTAGCCACTTGGTGAAGGTGACATGTGTTCTGTCTGACCACTCAAACAGGTTCTGAATCCTCTGATCATTAAGTCCAATCCAGAGATCATCAGTAGGCACTGCAGAACAAAAACTTGGTGGGATTAATGGTTGGTTGATTGGTTAGTTTATTTATTGATCGATTGACTGACTGATTGATTGTCTTTGTATTTGATCAGCCTATGTGTGTGTTGTCCTGTGTATGTGGGACACTTTTGATACCATTAGGTTAAGGATTAAGGGATAGAATATACAGTTTGTATTGTATAAAAATCATTATGTCTGTGGAAAGTCCCCATAAAACATGGAAACCCAATGTGTGTGTTGCTAGAATGTAGAATGAACACTGAGATTGCATATACTTACAGTACCCACTCTGTGATATAATAAAACTGTGCTCTTCAATGTTGTGTATACTGGCCAAGTCTGCTCCTTCCCTGTGACATGCTCCTAACGCATTACTCCACATCATCTTAGTACGCTGTAGATAATAGCAATGACCAGCATATGGAACCCACGCAACAGGGCAGAAGTTAGGCTGATCTTTACCTGCAAGAGAAAAATAAACATATCTTTGTAAAAGTCTGCACATGATGTTTCAGTGTATACTTTTTAGTGTAGTGTGCAGTGTTGCATAATGTTTCCAAAATGTATTTGTACACTTGAACCACACTAAAATTGTCATTTATTAAATGCCATTTATTGTAAAGAAAACAATCACATTTTTTAAGCAAAAGTACAAAATAATAAATAAATTAATAAATAAATGAAATCTGATTGTCAAACATATCTGAAACATATCTATGGTTTATGTGGTAATCAAATAACTATTCCTATATAGGAAACCTGTATAAAAACATGCGGGGAACTAAAAAGTAGTTCAGAAAAGGTTCAGCAAGTGAATGCATTTAAAATAAAAGCTCCATCATTATTTGCTTAAAGATACCACACCCACTGTGTGTGGGCAGCTTACCTGGTGGAGGTGTGTTATCTGTAGAATTGCCTTTGCGACAAATGTAACCTAATTTCTTACTGCAGGCTATACTGTCCCACTTTGATGCTTTACCAGCATTTAATGCTGCACAGTTCAGGCCGGGTTCCAGGGAAGGGTGACCTGAAGGTTATAGAAAGCATTCAATTAATTCCACAACTAAAATTAGACTTCCTTCAAATGGGTGCATTTACAAAGTTGTGTACATTTATATGCACATGGACTTTATTTACCAGGAGCCCAGTTTAGATATCTGAATGGGTTTCCATTACTCCACTGCCAGCCACTGTCGAAGTCAAGACTGTTAAGCCCAATCCACAGTGTGGAGCCAAAGACATTTGTCAAGCCTGAAGTATAAAGTGTTTGATATAATGAAGTGCTACTTTATTTATACCATATTATTGGTAAAAATAAATAAATAAATAATAATAATAATAATAACAATAATAATAATTTCAGAATCATTTTGGGATATGTATATCTGGGTGTGCATATCCTGTATCTGTGACTGTGAAACCATTAGAGCATGCAATATATTTTTCTTTGTGCAAAACGTGTTTGAGGGTATGTGCTTGAGTCTACCTGATATATAACTCTGCTCATGCAGCTCTGAAATGCTGAGAAGATCAGCATCTTGTTGCTGGCAGCTTGTTCGTGCCTGATGCCAAGTCAGTGCTGACTGCACATTCCTCTGATATAACACACCAGTTACTGGATCACTGTCCCAACCTGAGCCAGCTATTGCACACAGTGGGCGACATGAAATGGTAGAAGTTAGTTGCTAAATTAATCTCTAAGAATGGATACTTTGCACAGTCATCATTACATCATCATTTAACAAGGTAATCAAACACTATGGAAACCCAAAAGTTTAGACTTGATGATTTATTATTTATTGTTTAATTATTACCTGAAAGTAATCACCATATGTTTGTATTAATCAACATCTGTGATTTTATTATAAATTTCATATCACAAACAGTGAGATTAAACAAAAATAATGGTGGGTGCCAGCTTTAAATTTTCCTGCTTGCATTTTGTTATTCATGGGCAGGAACAAAGCAAAAACAGGAAAATAAAGCAATGTCACTATCTAGATCTGCAACAACAGCCTTTCTATTTAGCAGCCTTTTCTATTTTTTTATTGTAATAGTTCTCTTACGAGAGTTCTCTCGTACTGCGTCTTAGCTAAGACGCTACGGGAAAAGTCTCTTTTCACGAAATACTGAAGCAAAAAATTATCCTTAATTTAGAATTTTTGTAAAGCGCATTTGCAGCAGTACACAGCCATAGGCGAGACGGCTCGCTCGCTCATTGGCTTGCTCTGCGGCAAGTGCACAGCCTATCAAGCGCAGGCTGATGCAATATCAGACCAATAAGGGCGCTTCGCGCCCTTCATGCCACTTACAGCCGAAACGGGTGAGCCCCAACCCTATAAAAGGAGCTCGAAAAGGCTGACTCACCTGATTTTTCATCTCTTCAGCGAAGCTCACGCATCGCTGGATCACGAGGAAGCAAGCGCCGCCTGATAGGCATCTCAGCGGGACGAGCCACTTCTGAAGCTGCTGGCCTTTGCCGCCTTCCACTGCCGTTCCTGCTGCGCGTTCCGGCGCACATATCCTTTCAATTCGGTTATATCCAACTGTTCTTATGCGTGTGTGTGTGTTCGCCCTGCGACACACACTCGTAAAAGAGCTTGCGTCTTTTTAAAGATGCCTTCCTGCGGCTCGTCAGAGCCCCACTCAGCGAGGGAGACCGGTACGTCATCTGTGTCTCCTGCCTGGGTGAAGATCATGCAGCGTTCGCGCTCGCTGACGGCGGATGCCCTCACTGCGAGCTGTTGCCATGGTGACTCTGAGAACTCGCTTGGCCTTTTTCTCTGAGCCTGCATTCTCCGCTGCGCTGAGGCGCCGTAAAAGCGCCGCTTCCAGCGGATTCCGGAACCGTCTTCAGCTCAACCGAGCTCGCCGGTTCGCCCTGCTTCACCGGCCTCCCCTACATCGCTTCCCGAGGGGCGCCGCCCGCTGTTTGCCGCCGCGTCGTCCGAGGAAGTCGACAAAAAAAGTGAAGTGCACAAAAAAAAAACAAAAAAAAAACAAAAAAAAACAGATATTTCCCGAAAAAGGTGTAATTTCTGGTGTCCTGGCCACGGCCGATGGTGCTATAAATGTAGTGACGATGCCCCTTGCTCAGTGCCCATCTCCACATATAAGCACAGCCCTTCACACAGGGCTCGCGCCCATAAAAGCGACTCAAGTCGATCGCGCGCACTGCATAGTAAACGTGCCCACTCCTCAGTGCCCACAAACACTATGTCACACGCGTCATGTGGTTTCTGTAAAAACGAAACCCGTGCACGTTCGTTCTGCCCAGGCAGACAGCGAGTCTAAAGCAGTAAATGTGCACGCTTACAGCCCACAATTACTCACAGACAGCATGAGTCCCACGAGACCTGCTCAGCCCTCCCTCACTCGGTTAAGCACCGTGGGGGGGTCGAGGACGAGCGATCTGCCCGCTGTGATCAGCGCGCTCCCCGCCTCAAATGTCACAGGCTTAACGCCCATGTTAGAGCACATCGAAGCGCTGCCGTTGCCCAGCCAACAGAGCGCGCTTCGCATCCAACCCCTAGCCATTCATGCAGACGCATGGTCAGCGCTTCCAGAGGTTTCGGATTGGGTGCTAGACATTATAAAGGGAGGCTACTCGCTACAGTTTTTTCGACGCCCTCCGCGCTTTTTAGCGCGCGTCGAAACTACTGTCAAAACAGAAGTAGCACACCTACTTCGAGCCGAAAAATTAAAACTGTTGAGCAGAGGGGCTGTGGAGCCTGTATCTCAAGCTCAAAGCGAGGGGGGGGGGCTGTACAGCAGATACTTTCTAGTGCCCATGAAAGGCGGGGGTCTCAGACCCATACTGGATCTAAGACAGCTGAGCAAAGCATTGGCGAAACACAGTGTCAAAATGCTTACAACCAGGAAACTCCTCGAGCATATTCGCAGAGGAGACTGGTTCATGTCAATAGATCTGAAGGACGCGTATTTTCAAATACAGATAGCGTCACGTCACAGGCGATACTTGAGATTCGCCTTCGAGGGCCAGGCATACCCGTTTACAGTCCTGCCGTTCGGCTGGTCCGTGGCTCCTCGTACATTTACGAGGTGCGTGGACGCAGCGCTCGCTCCTCTCAGACTCAGAGGCATGCGAGTGCTGAACTATTTGGACGACTGGCTGATTCTGGCTTAATCACGAGCGGAGCTCATGGAACACGGGGCCATTTTACTCGATCACCTCGAGAAAATCGGTCTCAGTGTTAACTGGTCGAAGAGTTCGCTGAACCCCAGTCAGACGAGACTGTTTTTGGGTATAGCTCTGGACTCACGTTCCATGACGGCGCGGCTGACACCACAGTGCGCGTTGGGCATTCAGCGCAGCGAATTCTCTCTGCTGCGGCGCGACCGTTTCGCTCAGAGAATTTCAGAAGATGCTGGGTCTCATGGCCTCATCATCTCCAGTTCTTCGGATGGGCCTGCTCCGCATGCGCCCACTGCAGTTCTGGCTGAGAGCGCGGGTATCTGGTCGGCTGCGTCTCAGGGTCAATCAGAGCTGCGTTACAGCCCTGAAACCCTGGACAGCAAACGACTGGTACCAATCAGGTGTAAACCTGGGGACTTCCTCGAAAGTGAAGATGGTGTCGACGGACGCCTCCACTTCGGGATGGGGAGCGCTGCTCGAAGGCAGACCGTCCTTTGGCCTGTGGTCAGAACGGGAAAAGCTCCAACATATCAACTGTCTGGAAATGCTGGCAGTGGGGAACGCGCTGACGCGCTTTTGTCCCCGAATCAAGGGCCACCACGTCTTAGTCCGTTCGGACAACATGTCTGTGGTGTCCTACATAAATCGCCAGGGCGGTCTCGGGTCCTGAAACCTGTACAGGCTGACGGAACGCCTCCTGGTTTGGGCTCAGCGCAACTTGCGCTCGCTGAGGGCAGTTCATGTGCCTGGGCTACAGAATCTGGGTCCAGACAGGCTGTCCAGAAACAACATTCCCACGGGCGAATGGTCTCTACACCCGCAAACAGTCCGGCTATTGTGGGAGAGATTTGGCAGGGCGGAGGTGGACCTCTTCGCATCCCACAAAAACGCTCACTGCCCCGCGTTGTTTTCCAAGAACGAAAGCGCGCTGTCATGGAGATGGCCGTGCTGCCCGCTTTATGCTTTCCCTCCCGTCTCCCTCCTTCCGCAGGTGATGGAACGGGTGAGAGAAACGAGATGTTCAATACTGCTGGTAGCACCTTTTTGGAAGAACCAACCATGGTTCCCAGATTTGATGCAGTTAGCAGACATCGCCCCGTGGCCAGTGCCGTTGAGGAGGGACCTCCTCTCGCAGGCCAGGGGCTCGATTTGGCACCCTCAACCGGAGTTGTTGTCCCTCCATGTGTGGGCGCTCAACGGTTACCTGCTGATCTCTCAGTGGGAGTGTTAAATACCATCACTCAGGCTAGAGCTCCGTCGACACGACGGCTGTATGCCTCGAAGTGGTCGGTGTTCTCCAGCTGGTGCACAGCTCGGGGATGTTCACCCCTTAGTTCTGAGGTGACGGAGGTTCTCTCCTTCCTACAGGAGCTGTTGGATAGGGGCAGAGCCCCATCCACGCTCAAAGTTTATGTGGCGGCCATCACAGCGTTTTATGAATCAGCGCTCAGTCAGTCAATAGGAAGGAACGATTTGGTCATCCGCTTCCTTAGAGGAGCTAGGAGGCTGAATCCTCCCAGACCTCCGTCAGTCCCTATATGGGACCTCGCGGCGGTTTTGGAGGCGTTCAAGACAGTATTCTTGTTGGCTCTCGCTTCAGTGAAGCGTGTGGGTGACCTGCGCGCGCTCTCGGTGAGCCAGTCGTGCTTGGAGTTTGGGCCTAATGACTCAAGGGTCATACTCAAACCTAGGCACGGTTATGTGCCGAAGTCCCTCAACACGCCGTTTCGGGCTCAGGTTATTGCCCTGTCTGCCCTGTCGGTGTCAGGAGAGGATGGAGACTCGAGTCTTCTTTGCCCTGTTAGGGTTTTAAGAGCGTATGTGTCTCGCTCCGCTGTCTTTCGACAGACTGAGCAACTGTTTGTCTCGTTCAGTGGACGTTCCAAGGGAATGGCTGTTTCGAGACAGACTCTATCCAGATGGATAGTTGACGCCATATCGTTAGCTTACGCTTCCAGGGGCCTTCAGTGGCCACTGGGCGTCAGAGCACACTCCACAAGGGGCGTCGCCTCGTCGTGGGCGTGGTCTACTGGGATCTCCTTGCAGGATATATGTATGGCGGCAGGTTGGGCCTCGCCGTCTACATTTATCAGGTTCTATAACCTGGAGGTTCCCGCCTTGCAAGCAAGGCTGCTGTCGGTATAGCCGAATAAGGGCCCTGATGGGAGTTCTGAGTTCGTGAGCATTATGCGCTGCCAACTGTTATATGGGCAGTATTGCGTTATAAGACCCGCATTGCCACATTGGTCAGGCCTTGCCTCGACTGTGTGATGTTATATTGCCGCATCTACGGGTGCTGCTAGATATGGGACGGAGGGCTCCCCCCCCTTCTCCTGTCCTGGACTCTCTGTGAGTCCTTCGGGTGACTGTGCACTGTAAATCCTGGGCATTGCTTCAGGTTTATTGGTGTGTGATCCCTGCGCGCACGGCGTTGTACATGGGGTTCCCGTAGCGTCTTAGCTAAGACGCAGTACGAGAGAACTCTCGTAAGAGAACGTACTCGGTTACTAACGTAACCTCGGTTCTCTCTAGAAGAGGGAAGGAGTACTGCGTTCTCTGCCGTGCGTACGATTCACTCTGGTTCGCTTCGGCGATGAAATAAATCAGGTGAGTCAGCCTTTTCGAGCTCCTTTTATAGGGTTGGGCCACACCCGTTTCAGTGGGAAGTGGCATGAAGGGCGCGAAGCTGTGCGATAGGTGGTGCACTTGCCGCAGAGCAAGCCAATGAGCGAGCGAGCCGTCTCGCCTATGGCTGTGTACTGCTGCAAATGTGTTTTACAAAAATTCAAAATTAAGGATAATTTTTTGCTTCAGTATTTCGTGAAAAGAGACTTTTCCCGTAGCGTCTTAGCTAAGATGCAGTACTCGTTCCCTCTTCTAAAGAGAACCGAGGTTACGTTAGGAACCGAGTACGTTTTACTGCAAGAATAACAATTTACTGACTACTCACTTCTTTGTCTACTAAATGAGTCATATTTTCCAAAGTTTCTAGATTGGCAAAAGACGACTGACAGTGATAACCACAGTAACAGAAGGGACAAAAAATCTGATACTACAGTATATGTAAAAATAGATTTATGCAATAAATCTTCGAGCGTTAACAAAATCAAGTAGACTTAACAATTCTTCTGTATAATGTTAATTTATTCATTTTCCAAATAGCTTGCTTTATTATTTCAATAACTACAACTTTTTGTAGGTTTTCATGTTTTTATATTATTACCTTTAACTAAATGTAAATTTAAATATTTCTTATTTTAAAAAAGCAAAAAGTAGTCTCTAAATCTAGATTATTATTATTTTTATTTTTTTGTTTACTTTGCTGTAAACAATTTGTATGTACATTGTAATAGTAGCTGTTTTAACCAGATGATGTCTTTTTCACGGATGCCTTTTTGATATATATATATATATATATATATATATATATATATATATATATATATATATATATGTATATATATATATATATATATGATATCAATGCATTATAATGCAATACCCTAATAATTTTTTATAAGTACAGATTTCATATAAAGTTTTACCATTTTATTGCAAATAACTGTATTAAAATAATAATAATAAATTAATTAATCAATTAATAAATTAATAATTATGGGTGAATGCAATGCAATGCAATCCTGTACAAAATAACACATAGTGTTTTGTGTGTGTGTGTGTGTGTGTGTGTTATCTTACATTTAGTGGGACAGAAGCCCCACTTTCTGTCCGTGTCGTAATCTGTCTCTGTGGAACACCATAGCTGACCATCTGCTCTGCCCTCCACAGTGCATTCAGCATGCCACTTTTCATCAAATTTAAATGGGAACTGGCATGGTTTCCCAAATGAATTTCCACCTATTGTATATATCGCTACAGTACATCAAGAAATGAAATTAAGCCATAGTGAGAGAATGGGATATGCATTTGATATTAACAATGCAATGCTTTAAGCTAAGGTCATGCCATAAATGCCCCGTTTTGGGTGGAAGCAAAAATATTCTGATTTTGTTCTTATTAAAAAAATAATAATAAATTGTTTTTTTTTTGTCATTTTTCAGTGATGGATTGGGGGACTATTTTGCATCATTCTCATTTATTACTTGTTGTACAGGTGCTTATGTGAGAAATGTGATAGGATGTCTACGGTAACCTATTTTGGGGGGTCAAATTACCAGCAAGAATAAAAATAAACCACTGCATCTTCAGTACCTCACATGCCAGCAGTAAATGTACACTTCTTCTTACAGTAGCTGAGACATTCTTGTGTTACCACTAGCTGAGGAAGTCAAACGTGGCAGACTGTGTACAGCTCACTCAAGGGAGGATCAAAGCTAATAGGGCAGATTTCGTCACCAATCATGGACAGTGCCTATCCCAATGTGACGACACATTGGGTTCCAGATGTGATTGACTCATTATGGACAAGAGTGGGTGGATTTTTACCATTATCCTGTGGTTGTGTACACACGCTGCAAGCACTAAATTATGTTCAAAAACAAACAAATAAACGAACGAATGAATGAATGCATAATAGGTCCCCTTTAACAAATGCTAACATCCATCCATTCATCTTCTTCCACTTATCCGAAAAATGCTTACATCATACAATGTAAAAATAAATATTCATAACAGAAATATAAGATATCAATTAAACGTATCTTCTAAATTTATTCTTAATAGCTTTTCAAATGTCCTATTTATTAGATGGACTTAAAGTCATACCTTGATATCCATGAGAACACAAGTCTTCTTTGGTACCATAAATCTGCCAGTGACTCCAAACACCTGTTCCCTTATACAACATCATATTTGGCTCATTTCGATTTCCATAGTTCAGGTGCAGTGGCTGTCCCTTTATGCCAAACAAGGTCTCATTCTTACATTCCCATGTTTGTAGGGGACTGAGTTCATTGCAGGGCAGAAGGAGAATTTTGACCCAATCTTTGATGTTTTGGGCCCCCAAGCAGAGTTTAAAAGAGAGGCTAATAATTCGTGAAGAAGAAATCCATCGGAAGCGCTGAGCCTCAGAAGATACATCACATGGTGCCGTCTGTATTACAGAAGCACTCACAGCATTCACACATTTGTTGTGGTCCTCGTTGTAGATTAGGAAGGTGTTGGTGTCTGGATGTATAGAAAATGAAATCAGACACTGTAAAAGGAAACATATTTCCTACACATTCTATAAAACTATTTAGTGCTACATCACTAAATTGTTTATCTAAACAATAGGAAGAAAAGAAGGCAATTAACACTTGAAAGGTTTTTTTTTTTTTTTTTTTTTTTTACAGAATGCAGTTTGACTTTTTATTGAGAACAAAATAAATAAAACATTTTGTAACTTGCAATGTTATAAAATACAATGAACAGTAAGGAGATGTATTTATCTATTCATTAATTTATATATATATATATGTGTGTGTTATTTATCTATTTATTTATTTATTTATTTTTATTTATAATTTATTTATTTTACCTATACTATACTAATAAATATACTATAATAATACTATGTTAATACAATAAAATAATAATAAATTACACAAAGAGAGCCTGGTATCTTGCATCTAGTCATAGCCAATACTGCAACATCTTTTATAACAAGATTTTGGCCAAATGTATTTGTTTTGACCATTTCTCCAGGCAGTGGAAGCATGAAGTAGGTTTGCATTTCATCACACACTTACACGATGCATTATTTTTCCTATTCTTATTTATTTGATTTAATAATTGATAAACAAAACAATGGTTAAAAGTAAAATACAAATTATACAAAACAGATTTAATTAAAAAAAGGACTTTCCACAAAACAAAACGTATGAAGTGGTCAAACATTGTGTCTGACCCACTCCATTTCTTCCGGTGTAAAGCTGTACAGCTGTAAAGCTGTAGTAGAGGTGATTATCTGACAATGTCTGTGAATAGTTGGGTCTATTCATATTAAACAATACAGGACTATATAAAAAATGCTATGACAAGATGTGCATATATCCATCTATGCCATCTTCAACCTGTAACAACGTACAAACTTCATAATCATCGGGAAGAAGGAGGCGGGAACCGGCAGACAATCAAAATGAATTTTAATTACAAAATAAACACACAACAGCGCGACAGCCCCTCGCGGACGACTGTCGCACACAAATAAAAACCAAACACAAAATAATAATTTCATTTCCAATCATTACACCCGCCCCACTCGTCACACACCCATTAGCTGCTTTTCCACTAGCTAATCAACTTGCTGCAGTAGGTTTTCAATAGCAGAGGCATATTCATCACCACTGAATGCTGTGCCCTCCTCCACAAGAGATCTGCATGTTGGAAAATGACTAAGGTTTTTTGCAGAAAGCTGAGTTTTCCACAATCTTAGGTTTGTGGAGAAGGCTTTCACACTGTCATACGCTGCTGTGATGAGCTGACCTGGGCCCTGGAGCTTCAGGTTAAGGACGTTCAGCTCCTGTGTTATGTCAACTAAGAATGCAAGGTCCATGACCCATTTAGGATCATCAAATTCAGGTACATCCATTCTGCCATCTTCTATGAATCTTCAGGACATTCCCCCTGCTGAGCCAGCGGACCTCATTAAAATAAAGTACATCACCATATGTTGACTCAATTTCTTCTAAAAAGGCCAGAAATTGGCAATGCTGTAAACTCCTAGACCTGATGTAATTTATACATTTCAGGACAACAGAATGACATGTTCATATTTCAAGCATTTGCTACACAGTGCCTGTTGGTGAATAATGCAGTGCAGAACAACTGCTGCATCTGCATTTTCCTCTTCTAACTTTCTTTGTACTAGTGCTACCAGTCCACTTTTTTTCCCTGTCATAGACAGGGCACCATCAGTGGTAATGCTGACCAGCCTGTTCCACTGCAAAACAGTGCGCTCAATGGCGTCAAGCAGCTGCTGAAATATATCTTTGGCTGTGGTACGGCTGTGCATTGGACACAAACTCAGCAACTCTTCTGTCACTTCCAATTGGTCATTAATACCCCTGATGAAAATTGTTAACTGAGCACTGTCAGTTATGTCTGTGCTTTCGTCAGGCGCCACAGAATATGCTGTGAAAACTTTAGATTTGCTGCGTAACTGATCATAAATGTCACTCGATAACTCGCTGATAGGCTCTGCCACTGTGTTTGCCGACAAAGATAGATTGTTGAAGTTTTTCTTTTCTGGACAAAGTATATCAGCGACTTTCTGCATGCAATCCTTTATAAACTGCCCTTCTGTGAATGGCTTTCCTGCTCTAGCGATCAACTCACTCAACACATAACTTGCCTCAATTGCAGCATCAGCATCCTTTTTGGCTTTATGGAAAATGTTTTGCTGGGACGTTTGCTCTCTCTGCAACAGCATGGCTCATCTTTTTCTCTCGTCTTCCTTGTATTTATCATACTGTTCTCCATGTTTAGTCGAGTAATGACGCTTGAGATTATATTCCTTTTAGAACGGCGACTTTTTCTTTGCATATGAGACAAGTAGCATTTCCATTTAACTCCACAAAAAAAAAAAAATACTGCAATGTCCATCTTTCTTGAAACTTGTCTGTGTTCTTCATCCACTTTCCTTTTTGGTTTGGACAGAGACATCTTTATACCCATATTCAGTTTTAGTCATAGCACCACCTGCTGGCAATACGAAGTGTCATGTATTACGCTGCAATGAACTACTCATAGAAATTTTATGACATCAAAATTTTTTTGGTCATTCCTATCTAAAGGCCTTTGCGATGTGAAATTGTGAAAATCTAGAGTTTTCGTTAAAGGGCGTGTCCATGGCGCCATGACAAAGGTCGATGTCTCGCCATGGGAATAGTTGTTGTTGTAACTAGGGCATAAAATGTCTGATCTTGCCCAAACTTCACATGCTTGATAAGAGTCCTGACTTGAACACATCTGAAGGCCAATATTCCATTGGGTGTGTCAAAATGGCTCGATAGCGCCACCTATACACATTCAACACGTTTCACGTACATTTAAGAAAATCGGTACACACATCTAACACACCAATACTTACAAATAAGTCTCGTGGATATGAAATTTGAATCGCAACAGGAAGTCGGTTATTTAGAATTTTCTCTGCAAAATTTGTCTAGTTTATGCCATTTTCAATGTTTTTTTTTTTTTTATCGAGCTACTTCTAGAGATTTATTCAAATTAACACTAAACTTGGTCAGTGTAATCTAAAGGCCATTGCAATGTTAAATTGCGAAGATCTTGAGGTTTCGTTAAAGGGCGTGTCCATGACGGCCTGAAAAAATTAGGATGGTTCGCCATGAAAAAGGAAATTGCAGTAACTCAGACATACAATGTTGAATCTGCCCCAAACAGCACATATTAGATAAGACATCTGCCCTGAATAGATCTAAATGCCCATATTCAGTTATAGTCATAGCACCACCCGCTGGCAACAGGAAATGTCATGTTTTACGCTGTATCGTACTACTCCAAAAAAATTTAAAGGGTACATAACATACACAGTTTCACCTAATCTCATGTTGATCTTGAGTACCTATATAGTAGTATTGCATCCTTCATATATCCAAAAAGTCTTTAGTTTTATCTGATGCAATTGTACTTACATGAATGGGGTCTTTTATCACAGGTATGGCTCCATGTTTTACTAGCAAATGATGTGAAAACCCAGAGTCGACTTGGGCCTTGTTTATAAAACTTCACCACTCAAATGACCAGAACTCACAAAGGCACTTGATAAACTCCGCTGCCCCGGAAAAACAAACTTCATCCACTATTCATGTAACGCTGGGTTCTTTGGGAAGATGAACACAGTAAACTTTCCCTCACATCCAAAAATGCACTTTTTTGGAGGCATTCTCGAACAAATCCTTTGCACCGCTGCCGACGATTTTGAAGCGCGTTGATGTGCGCGATCTCGCTCTCCTCAGGTCAAAGTGTGCATGGGTGCACTTTTCCGCAAAAAAGTTCCCAAAAAAGTTCCTGTTGCCAGCGGGTGGTGCTATGACTATAACTGAATATGGGCATTTAGATCTATTCAGGGCAGATGTCTTATCTAATATGTACTGTTTGGGGCAGATTCAACATTGTATGTCTGAGTTACTGCAATTTCCTTTTTCATGGCGAACCATCCTAATTTTTTCAGGCCGTCATGGACACGCCCTTTAACGAAACCTCAAGATCTTCGCAATTTAACATGTCTGTGCTTTCGTCAGGCGCCACAAAATATGCTGTGAAAACTTTAGATTTGCTGCGTAACTGATCATAAATGTCACTCGATAACTCGCTGATAGGCTCTGCCACTGTGTTTGCCGACAAAGATAGATTGTTGAAGTTTTTCTTTTCTGGACAAAGTATATCAGCGACTTTCTGCATGCAATCCTTTATAAACTGCCCTTCTGTGAATGGCTTTCCTGCTCTAGCGATCAACTCACTCAACACATAACTTGCCTCAATTGCAGCATCAGCATCCTTTTTGGCTTTATGGAAAATGTTTTGCTGGGACGTTTGCTCTCTCTGCAACAGCATGGCTCATCTTTTTCTCTCGTCTTCCTTGTATTTATCATACTGTTCTCCATGTATAGTCGAGTAATGACGCTTGAGATTATATTCCTTTTAGAACGGCGACTTTTTCTTTGCATATGAGACAAGTAGCATTTCCATTTAACTCCACAAAAAAAAAAAAATACTGCAACGTCCATCTTTCTTGAAACTTGTCTGTGTTCTTCATCCACTTTCCTTTTTGGTTTGGACAGAGACATCTTTATACCCATATTCAGTTTTAGTCATAGCGCCACCTGCTGGCAATACGAAGTGTCATGTATTACGCTGCAATGAACTACTCATAGAAATTGTATGACATCAAAATTTTTTTGGTCATTCCTATCTAAAGGCCTTTGCGATGTGAAATTGTGAAAATCTAGAGTTTTCGTTAAAGGGCGTGTCCATGGCGCCATGACAAAGTTCGATGTCTCGCCATGGGAATAGTTGTTGTTGTAACTAGGGCATAAAATGTCTGATCTTGCCCAAACTTCACATGCTTGATAAGAGTCCTGACTTGAACACATCTGAAGGCCAATATTCCATTGGGTGTGTCAAAATGGCTCGATAGCGCCACCTATACACATTCAACACGTTTCACGTACATTTAAGAAAATCGGTACACACATCTAACACACCAATACTTACAAATAAGTCTCGTGGATATGAAATTTGAATCGCAACAGGAAGTCGGTTATTTAGAATTTTCTCTGCAAAATTTGTCTAGTTTATGCCATTTTCAATGTTTTTTTTTTTTTATCGAGCTACTTCTAGAGATTTATTCAAATTAACACTAAACTTGGTCAGTGTAATCTAAAGGCCATTGCAATGTTAAATTGCGAAGATCTTGAGGTTTCGTTAAAGGGCGTGTCCATGACGGCCTGAAAAAATTAGGATGGTTCGCCATGAAAAAGGAAATTGCATTAACTCAGACATACAATGTTGAATCTGCCCCAAACAGCACATATTAGATAAGACATCTGCCCTGAATAGATCTAAATGCCCATATTCAGTTATAGTCATAGCACCACCCGCTGGCAACAGGAAATGTCATGTTTTACGCTGTATCGTACTACTCCAAAAAAATTTAAAGGGTACATAACATACACAGTTTCACCTAATCTCATGTTGATCTTGAGTACCTATAGAGCAGTATTGCATCCTTCATATATCCAAAAAGTCTTTAGTTTTATCATATCTATAAAAGAAAAATACAGCTTTCCGATTCTTACCGGAAAAAGCAGAGCTCCTGGAGGCGTGCCGTGAGTGGAGCTAGAATACTGATGTTTCGTGTCATTTCCATTTACATATATTCACTTATGTGCTGATTTCCAACAAAATACAGAAATCTGATGCAATTGTACTTACATGAATGGGGTCTTTTATCACAGGTATGGCTCCATGTTTACTAGCAAATGATGTGAAAACCCAGAGTCGACTTGGGCCTTGTTTATAAAACTTCACCACTCAAATGACCAGAACTCACAAAGGCACTTGATAAACTCCGCTGCCCCGGAAAAACAAACTTCATCCACTATTCATGTAACGCTGGGTTCTTTGGGAAGATGAACACAGTAAACTTTCCCTCACATCCAAAATGCACTTTTTTGGAGGCATTCTCGAACAAATCCTTTGCACCGCTGCCGACGATTTTGAAGCGCGTTGATGTGCGCGATCTCGCTCTCCTCAGGTCAAAGTGTGCATGGGTGCACTTTTCCGCAAAAAAGCTCATGTAAGGACTTCCGTTTTCATCTACGTCATTAGATCCACGATCGAAAAAAAAACAGCCAAAACTTGTACCAACCCGGAAGTAAGATTTTCAACACAGAAATTCACAGTCATTCTTCTAAATTATTTTTTAAAAACTTTGGCCATGTTTAGCATGATAATCCATCTCTTTAACACCGTGAACAACTCTGAATACACGAAACACCATTGTACCCCCTCCCCCCCGCTTAGATGACATCAACATTTTATTTTGGTCAGTCTAATCTAAAGGTTTTGTAATGCAAATTGTGGAGATCTTGAGTTTTTGTTAAAATGTGTGTCCATGGCGTTGTGACAAAATCTGATGTTTTGCTATAGGAAGAGAAGTTGTTGTAACTCAGGCATAAAATGTTCGATCTTCCCCAAATTTCACATGTTCGAGTCCTGGCCTGAACATATCTGAAGGCGAATATTCCATTATAATGATAGTGCCACCTGCTGGCAACAGGAAGATTGACACATATAAATGACTTTGACATATTCCACTTATATGTACAACTTTAAATGTATGTTTCTTGCCGTTCAGTTTTTTACTAATGCCACTTGCTGGCGGTGAGCGCGGGTGCGAGGGCCCGTTCATCACTCCTTGCAGCTTTAATTATTATTATTAGGGCTCAAGCCTGGAGGGCAAGAGCCCTATTGTTTTCCTTAGGATTATTTGTTATTATTATTAATATTATTATTATTATTATTATTATTATTTATTCTTCTAATTTTTTTCCAATGTTTCGGGGGGGGGGGGGGTTTAGGGCCCTTAACATGCTTTAAAAAGTCTTGAAAATTGGCACACACATTGGAACCTGTGGCATACAAGATGTAGGTGTCTTTGTTTCAAATTTTTGATATTCTTAGGTCAAACCATTCTTGTCTTAATGGAGGTCTATGGTCACAACCACAAAGAGCATGCACAGAGAAGTCCAAATTAAACAATTCCCCATCGTGAGTACACATTGATGACCTAAGACACAAAACCATTGACTCGGTTTACCATTGAGCGGTTTGTGTAAAAAAACTAATAGTTTTTACCTCTTTTACAAAACCACATCCAACTGATCTGAGGGCGCGCGTGTTTCCTGATGTGTGACGTGCGCATGCGTTCTGGTTTAGTCTGCACCATAGACAGTAAAAGAAATGGACACAGCGACCCCATTGGATTCAACTGAGAAAAATGAAGTCGATTAGAAGCACGCACTTCCTGGGGGTTGAGCGTACTGCACAGACCCAAACGTGAGCAACCTGTCTGACAATTGTAAGTCTTCTAATCGCTGTGCCAAGAGAAATCTGAATCACCCACCGAATCTTGCAGAGAAGGCGAGCGTGAACAGGAGCAAATTTTGGTAAGTATTCTGATTAATTACCTCCCTTGACTTTATGCCTCCACGTCCCCCCGATTGCCTCACAGACAGTAAAAGATTGCCTGTGAGCTTCTCATTCTGTCCATACGGTAATTTCTCTACTGTGCGACAGAGAGTCCCAGGTTATGACGCAATCGTTAGCCTAAATGAATGGGAGTCAATGGAATGCTAAGAACAGGTGGGGGTCCGCTAGTAAATGGCAGCGCCAAGGGCTGCTTCAATAAAATATGAAACCCTGCCCCCATGGTCTGTGCAAGCGCAGAAAGCGGCGGAAGTGATCTCTCGCGCGTGTACGTCACTCATTGTTTACACAGAGATTTCGGAAGTGTTACCTTGCAGCGTTTTGCACGTTGTGTTTTTAGTTTGCCCCGTTTAAACTGGAGGCAATGTCCAATGTCAGAGTGACCCAATGGCACGCTGCCAATAGAGTGAATAATGTGTTGTATTTTTATCATAATCGCAACGATTATAGGGTGCATTATAAACCAATTAAATAACATAATAATAATACATTTACTACATTATATTTCAGACAGTGCAGATTGGTGGCGTATTGTATGGTAAACAGTTAACAATGAGTGACATACACGAGCGAGAGATCACTTCCAGCGCTTTCGCAGTCTAAGCCAGAATGCGCATACGTCACATAGCAGGAAGCACACGCGCCCTCAGATCAGTGGTTGTGTACAAGAGGTAAAAACGATATAAATACTGTTCGTTTTTTTACACAAACCGTTCGTTTCATGTCTTAGGTCATCAGTGTGTACTTACGATGGGGAATTGTTTTAATTTGGACTTCTCTGTGCATGCTCTTTGAGGTGGTGACCATAGACCTCCATTATGTGAGTCACAGACAAGAATGGTTTGACCTAAAAACAAAGACACCTACATCTTGGATGCCCTTGAGGTAAGCTAAAACATATAACAATTTTATTTGAACGTTAACTATCCCTTTAATGATAGATAGATACTGGCAAAAGTTCATAAAAGGGCATGGAGGAGGCACTCTATAGCGCCACGTTTGTCAAAAGTGTATTTGTGGGGGGATAGGTTTAGCTACAGACACCAAACTCTGTAGAAAAATTGTTCTTATCAAGACGGACAACTTTCTAATTCACAGTCATCAGCTATGACCAACAGGAAGTCAGCTATTTTTATTTGAATGTGGATTTTTGGAAAAATATAGCTGTGAAGTAATGCTTACTGCTCAGAGGAGAGTTACACTATACACACCAAACTTTGTCTACATGATGCCAAAACATTGAGGAACTTAAATTGCGAATGAATTTTGGATCACTTAAACAATTTTGTTGTGGTGATTTTTTGAAATAACAGTAAAAAGGGATTCATTAATTGTCTTGTATTTTTAAATTGCAGCTTCCAAACACTTCAAAACTTTTTTTTTCATACAGATGAAAAGTCATTCTGAGGAAAATGCATAGTTTCACGACTTTACAACACTGATAACAGAAAATAAAAAAACTGTCAAACATCTGATCTCCCTCTGTGTCTTTGCCACTGCCTGAGACTTTCGTTGTCTGAGAGAAATTGTGCCCCTACAGGAGCAATTCCCGGGGGTGAAAGGGAGCAGTCTCCATTAGTTTCACTTTTAAATCTGTTAAAAATACTAATAAATAAATACATTTAATTCACACTGACAAGCTAAACCAACATATCTGATTATTACCGGGTCAGGGGTCATTAATAATTGATGTATGGTCAGAGATAAGTGAGAAAGACGAGAGATAAATCACCTCTCTGATGATGAGCGGTTTGAGTCATGAGCTCACAACAAACAAATTTATTCTTGTTTTATAGCTTTTAAAAATAAAATACTACGGCGAGAACACACCAAGAGCTAAATTCAGGTGTTTGTGAACTATGAAGTGTGAACATTTTATATTTGTGGCAGTCTATCTGACCTATCTGAAATCAATGCTCAGATGAGCGCGTGCAGTGTCACGAGCTCAAAACAAACAAATTTATGCTTGTTTAAGAGCTTTTTAAAATAAAACTGCAAATGCATACAATCCACCCATTAGAACACAACAAGAGCTAAATTCAGGTGTTGGTGACCCGTGTAATTGTGAAAATGAAACTGACAGCGCGAGACTGTTTAAGGGCAGAATAACATCGATCCCTCGAGCTCCAGGATGCTGATTCTGGCTTTTCGTCGGTTGAACGGACGCATCACGTACAAGATTATTTCAAAATACATAATAGCTTGACGAATATAAATGAAAACAGCCACGTGAACATAAACTGTTGAGAATTTTTTTGAGATTTTAATATAAAAGTGACTGCATTTACCAGCTGCTTTCTGTCTTCAAGTTTAATCTATAAAAAAAAAAACAGAAAACCATTCGTCTTGGCTGCTTTTTTGTATTGTGTGTATATATGCATGTATTTATTATTATTATTATTTCCTCTAACAATAATTAATCTATGTTTAATTAAATCAATGATTTGTTATTTTACATTTGATTAGTCCATTTCTGCATCTAAAAACCTAAAACATGCTCTACTATAGCTACTATTTTTACCAGTTTCTTTATCGTCCAATTTAACTGGAGTACATACTTTTATTTTCATAATAAACTTGTTTGTCAGATTATAGACAGTTACAGTGGTCTATAATAAATATTAACAAGTTTTGTTCAAGCTGCTTAGAATGTCTGAAGTAGGCTACTTTTTTTAAATGTAAATCCAAAAAAAAAAAAAACTCACATAGTAATCATTCAACACTGCTTAAAAATGTAAGTTGAAAATTAAACTCATGATTAAGCATGAAATAATATGTAGAATGCGTAAATTAGATTTTTATGTGGGTATATTATCAGTAAACTAATCATTAAATATTTGTAATCATTCAAAAAATATTGGCCACTTTAATAATGTTGTTCAGAAATGAAGGCCATAATGCTAATGTTGTCCACATGATGGTGCCACAGGATAGCAAATAATTCAAGATCTGTTCGAAGACTTGAATATCTTTTATTTATGTGCTTAAAAAAAATGCATATGCATTCATTCTATTTTCATAAACTTTAATAAAGCCCAGCCCTATTATCTCCTAAATACAATTAACTTTTTTTATATTATTTTAATTAGGGGTGTAACAGTACGCAAAAATCACGGTTCGGTTCATTTTCGGTACAGTAAGGGAAAAAATTGCAAACATTAAACTGCAGGTTGTTTCTTACTATAAACTTTTTTTAACAATTTGTTTACACTTTTTTAAAATACTTTTTAATAAAATATATATAAAATAAAAAAAGAATAAGAAATAAAATATAACTATGATTACAGTGCAGCATTACCAATCCCAGCTTGTAGGCCTGCTCATATTTAAAATATATATATATAACTTTTCCAAAGTGTAAAATGCAGCATCAAGAGTTTCAGTTTTTAGACCTGCTCAGATTTCGTTATTGCGTTGGACCGATCGGAATTAAGAGCAAAGGTCTGTTTAAATGGAGCTGCGTTTGAATTACAATCGTTTTTTTCCTAGTTGTAGTGATGTTCACACTCGCGTGATGCCTTTTGAAAACCTTAGGCCGGTGACACACTGGCATATTGCACCTGTCAAACATAGTCTATTTTGCCTATATATAAAATATAAAGCCTATTGAGCATAGGCTTTATATTTATGCTCAACATGAAGTATAGATATTGTTGTCATGAACACAAGATCCTGGTCTGTCGGCGGTCTCCATCTATTATGTCCATCTATTATGGTGTGTAAAGACACAGAAAACGCGAAGCAGCCGTCATGCAACTGACACGCAGCAGAAACGCCACGCTCACGCCAGGCAGCCAGTGTGTCACCGGCCTTAGAATCAGCTGCAGGGCGGGATTTGTGCTGAACGCGAAGACTTCCACCACTTAATATGTTTGTTTGGAAACACGAAAATGTACCAATGTTCCGCATTCAAAATATTGCATTTGGTCATTCGGTACACACGTGCACCGTACCGAAACCCCTTTACCGAAACGGTCCAGTACAAATACACGTACCGTTACACCCCTAATTTTAATAGTACTGACAACATATTTCTCAAGTATCACGCATTACTGAAAATTACTGAAAAATTGAAGAAGGGACACTATATTAGTTATCTATTTTCATGTTGTGCATATAATAGTACTCACATAAGGACGCATAATTTACTTGAAAAGAGACACGTCCATTGTGTAACTGCATCATCTACACAAACCACTGTGCTTGGACCCCTAATGATCACCTTGACTTAAACCACATTGTTTCAGTTACCTTCTGTGTCTTTGCCCAAAACGCTTCAGTGACTGGAATGTGAAATGGAAAATGGGGGAAAAAATAAAAGGTATGACTTTATTTGCATCCAGCTAGCCAACTCTATTACAGATGTTCCAAAGCCACTGTAAAATAATGTCTCATTTGTTACCATTAGTAACTCCATTGGTAACATTTTATAATAACTGCACTCATTAGCTAAGCATTATTAAATAGTCAGTTCATCCTTACAAAACCTTGTCCCAAAATTAATAGTCATTAGTAAGCAGTTTATAAATACGGCTATAAATAAGTTGTTCTTAGTTTATAAACAAATATATTCCAAGGCAGATTAAAGGCTCAGTTAGCATCCTAAGAAAAATAAATAAATAAATAAATAAATAAATAAATAAATAAACACAAGCTAGCTAGCTGTATGGTTTTATTTTTTGCATCTTGAAAAAATATTTCTGTGTTCTGTATCCCTCTGTGTTGTGTTTAACTTTTCGGTTTGGAAGATGAATGATCCTTTAAAACTCCTTTGTGAATGCTTTTAATGTATAAATAGTCCTCACTTTAGATTAGCTCACAAAAATAGATAGCTGGTAACTACTTAATGTTTTATAAAAACCTGACTTTATTATGAATTACAGCTGGAATATGTGTTAATAAAGCAGTTATTAACACACTGAGCAACTAATATCATGTGTCTAAAAAATAAGATTCATATATTTACACTTAAATAGTTTATTTATCATTTAATTTCACTTCCTTAATGAATATTGTTTCTGTGTATATGATTTCAAAGTCTTGATGGTTCAGATTAACCCTTTAAATGCCGTATCCCTTAAAGTCTGACTGCAAGAGGGTTACTGTAAATGCATGTGCCCGCTGGGCACAGTTTACCTGATGCCACCGGGGTGTCGTTTGCACTGGTGGCTTGAACCCGCCATCGCTGCTTGCAGCTATATTTATTATTCTTCTCTAAAATGAATCGCATTTTTGAGGGCCTAAACATGCTCAAAAAGTCATGAAACATTGCACACTCCTCAGAAGTGGCGAAAATTTACATCTGATATGGGTTTCAGAAGTGGGTGTGGCAAAATGGCTCGACAGCACCACCTATACACTTTCAACGGATTGCACCTCGAGCCGTGTTTCATGTACATGTACGAAAATCAGTATACACAAGTATCATACCAATACCTACAAAAAAGTCTTTGGGTACGAAATCTGAAATCTCAACAGGAAGTCAGTTATTTAGAATTTTGTCCGCAAAATTTGTGTGATTTTTGCCATTTTTAGGGGTTGTACTTTAACCCCTTCGTGTCGATGAATGCGCATTCGCGTTATGAGTCATTTTCTCCTGATAACCTCGAAAAGAACTTAAATTACAATCTCAGTTATGTTCGTACAGATAAGAGCAATACATCAATCTAATCTGTAAAGGATCTACTTTTTTGTATACAGACATAATAACAACAAAACTTTGTGCACTTATAAAATAAAGATAACAAACAAGGTGTGCTGTCTGCAGCCTTTGTCTGCGCTGATCTTCATTTACAAACACGTCATTAAAATGAACTGAAACTCAGTGAATAATCAACGAAGAGACATGAGAGATATATCTATAGAAAGCCTAACATGTCTACTTTTAAACTAAACAAGTGTTGCCAAAAACAATTCTTCTGTGATAAAGTAATCCATATGAAAACAACGCAATGTCCATTTTTCATGTCTCCCTTCATTATCTTCTAATGCGACCACGCCCCCGCGCTGAACGCTCTATTCAGATTCTAATGTTTCACTGAATCGGGCGGCTTGAATACGCCCACACAACAGAAGACAACGCAGCGAGACTGTTCTTCAATTTTTTATTTTACTGTTTGCTTCGCGATGAGAGGAATAAGACATAAATCTCCCCAAAAAGATGTGATGTGGTTGAGGATTTGTGATTTGGATTTCCTCAGAAAAAAAGAATAAAGCACTTTATTCAGCAGAGATCATAAACATAAGTCTCTTTTTATTTATTTATATACTTGTACAAGTTTTCACATAACGTGTAAACATTTTACTAGTTAGACTTTTTCCAAACTATTATTCCTGACTAAATGTATAATCAAGTGAAACATTAAGAAGTGTCAATAACATTATACAATACTATACCATTCAAAAGTTTGATGTAAATATTATAAATGTAACAAATAAATGTTACTTTAAAAAATTTAACAAACAATGCTGTTCTTTCAATTTACAACCCCCCCATCCCCCCCCCCCCCCCCCCGAAATAAGAAAACCTGAAAAAAATATTCTCAGCTCTTTTCAACATTAATAATAATAATAATGATTATAACAATACATTTTTTTTTTTGTAGAAAATCAGATTGTTAAAAGGATTTCTGAAGGATTGTGTGACTGGAGTAATGATGCAAAAAAATCAGCTTTGAATGTCAGCTTTGATTGTTCCTAATAAACTGTTTATCTGCACTCCCAAGTGGATATTGAACTATGTTGTGGGATTATTAAATACATTCTAAATAAACTACAAACATAAAATTATATACATTTATTTTGTCCTGACATTCTTTCTTGTAACTTCTCCCTCTCAGTGACACAGCTGACAGATAGGCTCATTATGAAGCTCATTATGCAGGTCTTTGTCTTTTCAGGTGTAAATCACAATGATATTCATGATAGTTGACGACTACTCGCATATGAATTTTACCAACAAAAATTGTCTTAGAAAATTCAAATCAATATATTGTTTTCTGTAAGTGAGTAAACAAGATGATTTTCACAAAATTTAGAAAGAAAAATTCTAGGCTACAAGCTCCAGTTCTCAAAAGTCCCGGGAACCAATGTTCTTTGTGTTTTAAGGCCTTATTCAAGTGATTTAACATTTTTTGTTTTTCACCAACCACGCATAACATTTTTTTTCTCAAAAACACAATCATGTACATACATGCTGCTCACATATTATTATAGCCCAATTTGTGCTGATTACAGTGAGATTAGACTTTAGCCATTTAGATATTTACAAGAAACTGAAAAATGTCAGGGCATGAAAAAACTCCTCCTAGAGATTTATTCAGATCAACACCAAATTTGGTATGCCTAATATAAATGCCTTTGTGATGTTAAATTGTGAAGATCTTGAGTTTTCGTTGAAGGGCGTGTCTGTGGCGGCCTGACGATTTCAATATTTCGCCATGAAACAGGAAGTTGCTGTAACTCATACATACAATGTCCAATCTTTCCCAAACTTCACTTGTTTGATAAGAACTGACCTGATGTGAATAGATTGACATGCCCATATTCAGTTATAGTCATAGCGTCACCTATTGTCAACAGGAAGTGACATATTTTACGCTGTGACAAACTACTCCTAGAAATGTTTTGACATCAATATCTTTTTTTGTGGTCAGTCTAATCTAAAGGCCTGTGCGATGATAAATTGTGAAGATCTTGAGTTTTCATTGAAGGGCGTGTCCATGGCGCCGTGACGAAGTTTGATGTCTCACCATGGGAATAAAAGTCGTTGTAACTCAGTCATAAAATGTCCGATCTTGCCCAAACTTCACATGTTTGATAAGAGTCCTGGCCTGAACACATATGAAGGCCAATAATCCATCGGTTGTGGCAAAATGGCTCGTTGGCTACGTTTCATTTACATGTACAAAAATTGAAACAGACATGTAACAGTCAGTTATTTAGAATTTTCTCTGCAAAATTTGTGAGTTTTTGCCATTTTCAGTGGTTGTACTTTAACAAACTCCTCCTAGAGATTTATTCAGATCAACACCTAACTTGGTCAGTGTAATCTAAAGGCCTTTGAGATGTTAAATTGCGAAGAAGGCCGTGTCCGTGGCGACCTGACAAATTTCGATGTTTCGCCATGAAAAAGGAAGTTGCTGTAACTCAGACATACAATGTCCATTTTGCGCCAAACTTCATATGTTAGAAAACACTTCTGCCCTGAACAGATCTACATGCCTTTATTCAGTTATGGTCATAGTGCCACCTGCTGGCAACAGGAAATGTTATGTTTTACGCTGTAATGAACTGCTCCAAGAAATGTAATGACATCAACATTTTATTTTGGTCAGTCTAATTCAAAGGTTTTTGCAATGTTAAATTGTGGAGATCTTGAGCTTTTGTTAAAGGGTGTGTCCATGGTGCTGTGACAAAATTTGATGTCTCGCCATGGGAAGAGAAGTTGTTGTAACTCAGGCATAAAATGTTCGATCTTCCCCAAACTACACATGTTCGATAAGAGTCCTGGCCTGAGCATATCTGAAGGCCAATATTCCATTATAATGATAGCACCACCTGCTGGCAACAGGAAGATTGGCACATATAAATGACTTATTCCACTTATATTTACGACTTTAAATGCATATTTCTTGCCATTCACCTTTTTACTAAAGTCACTTGCTGGCGGTGAGCCCGGGTGTGAGGGCCCATTCATCGCTGCTTGCAGCTTTAATTCTTCTTGTTCTTGTTCTTGTTCTTCTTCTTCATCTTCTTCTTGTTCTTCTTCTTCTTCTTCTTCTTCTCCGAAATGAATTGCAATTTTGAGGGCCTATACATGCTCCTGTTAAATTTCAACAGAGTGCGCCTCGAGCTATGTTTCACGTACATGCAAGAAAATCGGTACATACGTGTAACACTACATTACCTACAAAAAAGTATCTTTGGACAAAATCCAAAACCTAACAGCAAGAAAGTTATTTTGAATTTCCTGTATGATTTTTGTGCAGTTTTCATACTTTGACAAACTCCTCCTACAGTTTTAATCGGATTATCTTCAAATTTGGTGAGGGTCATCATAAGACCTTTGTGACTTTAAATTGTGAAGATTTTGAGTTTTCGTCAAGGGGTGTGTCCCTGGTGGCCTGACATTATTTGATGTTTAACCGTGAAACAGGAAATTGCTGTAACTCAGGCAAGCAATGTTCGATCTGCCCCAAACTTCACACGTGTGATAGGTGTTATGCCCTGGACAAACACCCATTCCCAAATTCAGTTATAGTCAAAGCGCCACCTGTTGGTAACAGGAGGTGTCATGTGTAACACTGTATTGGACTACAAGGAACATATGAAAAAAGTGTCAACGTGTTAAATAGGCTGGCAACATGCTAGAAACATACTAATACATGCTAGCAACACTTAGCTAAGTGCTAAATTATGCTTCTAATGCAGTGAAAAAGGAAATTGCTGTAAATCAGGCTAGCAATGTCCGAAACTTCACACATTTGACAAGAGTCCTGTCCTGAACACATCAACATGCCCGTATTCAGTTATAGTCATAGAGCCATCTGCTGCCAACAGGAAATGTCATGTGTAACAATGTTATGGACTGCTTGCAAAATAATAAAAAGCATCAACAAGAGTTAAATAGGCTGGCAAAATTCTAGAAGCATGCTAAAACATGCTTAGCTCAGTGTTACAGATGTTGCAGAACATTACTGTAACTCGTGCATACAATGTCCAATCTGCCTCAAACTTCACAAGTTTGATTAAAGTCCTAGCCTGAAGATATCTACATGCTCATATTTGGTTATAGTTATAGCGCCACCTTCTGGCAACAGGAATTGCCATGTTTTACACTTATGCACTATTAGCAACACAGTAAAATATGCCATTGTGTGCTAATCATGCTAGAAACCTTCTCAAACATGCTAGCAAAACTTACTATGTGCTAAAAGATGTTATTAATACTATGAAAGAGGAAGTTGTTGTAACTCATGCATACAATGCCCAATCTGCCCGAAACTTCACATGTTTTATAAGAGTCCTGGCCTGAACAGATGTAAAAGCCAATATTCAATTACAATTATAGCGCCACCTGCTGGCAACAGGAAATTACTTATTTTTAACTAACTTAAACATTAAATGTCTGATCTGCCCTAAACTTCCAATGTTTGATAAGATTCCTGGTGTCAACAGATCTTAAGGCCAATATTTCAGTTATAATCATACTTCCACCTGCTGGCGACAGGAAATACCTATTTTACACTAAATTAAACATGCAAGGTCTGATCTTCCCGAAACTTTGCATGTTTGAGTTCTGGCCTGAAGACATTTACATGCCGATATTCAGATATAATCATAGCGCCACCTGTTGGCAGCAGGAAATGTGGCACAAATATTTACCATTTTATCAGCATATTGCCCAACGTTCGCTGTTCTTCTATGGCCACCGGGTGGTGGTGAGCCCGGGTGCAAGGGCCCTTTCATCACTGCTTGTAGCTCTAATATATATATATATATATATATATATATATATATATATATATATATATATATATATATATATTTGCAACGATTAAACCTTCGTATTCATCCGGAAGAAGGAGGCGGGAACCGGCGGACAATCAAAATGAAACTTTAATTATTCAAAATAAACACAAAACAGCGCACCAGCCCCTCATGGACGACTGGTGCGCACAAAATAAAACCAAAACACAACTAAAATCCCAGGCCTGGTCCTCTCTCGTCCTTCACTTTCATCGCTCCAGTTTTATATCCTTCCATCTCCTACGTGGGACTCGAGACCGGCGGTGGGCTGCAGGTGCCACTGATTTGCCCAATCATTGCCGGCCTCACTCCTTGTTCCCACGTCCCTCGGCCCCGCCCCACTCGCCACAATATATTTTTTTTTTATTTATTTTTTTTATCCTGCTCCCTCTGTAGATCTGTGCTGACATGACTGGTCGAGCCAAACAATGACTTTTAGTACTCAAGGATTACAAGCAGCCTTTATTATGGTGCTGGTCAAAGACATCAAACAAAGACAAAGAGTATCCTTAGTTGGGATGTTTGTTTGTTTGTTTGTTAATTTATTTATTTGTAAAGTGGTACTGCAGATTAGGTTACATTTTGCAAATTAATTCTTAAACTGAAGGAGGATGACCTGACCCTCCCACAAGCTTAGCACTCGTTGAAGCAGCAGTGCTTAGACTTGTCAGATGCAGACAACACCAGGGGAGAAGCTTGAATTATTCCTTGGACACACAAAAGATGAGGGCAAGTGCCAGACAGTGCAGTTTTTCCAATTCCATTTTTAATAAAGATGGTAAAGAGGATTCAATATGTTGATTAGTTTTAAAAAAGGAGGGAACTTGAGAGCGTTTATGTTATGATTCAGTTTCAGAAATGTATTACAAATTGTGTGTGTGTGTATGTGTGTGTCTTAGAGTAAAAGCATAGCTCCTATGGCGGCCAGCCTGCAGAGTATTTTTAAATGTGTTGATTCAGAGAAGGTCTTCCAAGCAGCATGCTGCATCTTGGATACAAGAGAGTGGGCAAAGGTAGGGCTGAGCATATCATGTTTGTAAGATATGTGACCCTGGTCCAGAAAACCAGTCTTAAGTGTAAATTTTTCTTTAAATTGAGATTTATACATCTTCCGAAAGCTGAATAAATAAGCTTTATTCTTCTCTATTACCACCCCTGAGCCCATTGAGTTGGCATACCCCCTAAAGCCGGCGGTGAGTTTGGTGGGGGTAATTAAAAATGAATGAAGGAAAGTCACGTTAAAGGAGGCAATGCATCCACCGTGATATGATTGGATATTACTGTCTAATGGCTGTGACTTTTTCATGCAATAAATCTGCCTCTTATTTTCATGTATGTTCCACCTTCGTGAATCATTCTGAATGAACAATATGGCATTAATAGGAAGCCTCATTTAAAAAAATGAAAAAAACTCCTTAGACATCATCACATTGTTAGGTCAATATAAGACTTAGCATGAGTGAAATAGAATGAAAACATGATCTGTTGGAGTTTTTAGTGGGTAATCAACTTGATGAAATTTAAAGTGAATATCCCTTGTTTTAAAAAAATGCCATCCAAACTACATTTAATTGTTTATGCATTTTTCAGTCACAAATTTCTAGATTTCTCAGTCAATATTATTTATGTCTCAAAATAACTACCAAATATGGGAATACTGAGACTCAGACCTTTCCAATTATTATTATTATTTTTTTAAGATTATAAAAAGGTTTGATTCTAAAAGACCGTAATGAATTTTGTAATATGACACTTGACACTGCCCGGTATGGGGGATGAGACCGGCAAAAGATTTTAGAGTACCTTTTCCATGGTAACACAATGTCCAATTTCAAAATGGTTTACACAGGATTAATCTTGGGCTTCTAAGCTTTCAAATTTTATATAATTTGTAATATTGTGATTATTACTTAAATATTTAATAGAGAAAAATGACAAAAAAGCACCTAGTGTCCCACAGAAAGTTAAGTGAAATTAGCCATCTGAAAACCAAAAACATAAGTTATTTTACAAAAATCTGCAAACTGCCACAAAGCAGGAACAAAACTCATCTCCAATCAACTGTGAGCAGAATAGGACTGGAGAGATGGAAAAGGAAAAAAACACAAGAGCTCCAAAGGAGAGATGTAACATAGCCACATATTTATCGCCTATACTATAATATTATCTATTCGAACCAAATATACTCTTAGTATTAGTATAGCTCTACATTTTTTTATCACAGCCCATGCTAATTAAATAAATCAACATGATTTTTCAACATGATTTGGCACATTATGTTCAGGGGTAAGTGTTGCATGATGTTTTGCTTCATTCACACTGTGCAAACGAGTGCATGCAAGCCTACAGTTTTTTCTACATTTTTATATCTTAGCTTTCAGAAAATAAAGAAATAAACATAGATAGATAGATAGATAGATAGATAGATAGATAGATAGATAGATAGATAGATAGATAGATAGATAGATTTGATTTCTAGATCTGCAAACTACAACATTCACACACACACACACACACACACACACACACACACACACACACACACACACACACACAGTCTGGTTCACTATCCTTGTAGGGACTCCCCATAGGCATAAGGGTTTTTATACTGTACAAACCGTATTTTCTATCGCCCTACACCAACCCTACACCTAAACCTAGCCCTCACAGAAAACGTTCTGCATTTTTACACTCTCAAAAAAAAAATAAATAATAATCTTTATAAACACACATACAGTGTTGGATGCACACAATGTGATGCAAACAATCTGTGATTCACAGTCTAATTACAATTTTAAAAACAATTTCTTTGTTTTAAATTTTTTATGCATTTGATTTATCATGCAGTATGATATAAGTAATCAAGTAATTAATCATGTTATGCCGGGGTAACATGGATCATCAGGTTTCCACTATGAACTGTAAATTTGACCTGAACTTTAAAAATTGTTGTGTATAAATACAGCATTTATTTATTTATTATAACACAGTGGCACAGTGATTAACCAGAAAAAAGGCACCTCATGACCAAACAGTTGCCGACATCTGCTCTATATCCTTCCTTTATGTCTAGTTGTCAAATTTATTTAATACTTTTATTTATTCCAGAGAATTTTTGCAATAACATCAGGGATACATTTTATTAAAGGTAATTAAACACTGTGAGATTAAACATAAATGAGAACTCTGCTAAATCATTTGGGCTTGTAGCTTTGAACAATGCTGTTTTCATCTTACTGAGTAGCTAAAATGTTTGCTCACATTAAAAATTTGTATATATCTTGAATATATTTGAATAGCATGAGAAGTTACTGAACAAGGACACAACAAAATAATTAGTATGTTAATGTAACTTGGCAGTTGCCATTGCAATTAATAAACATGGAAAATCAGTGACATACCTGTTTGAACTGAAGGCTGTAAAGCACCATATAAAGAGAGCAACAAAAACAAAGGAATGTCATATTTCTTCATGTCTATCCTTGAACTTGTATTCCAAGCATAGAAAATCCAGTCTGTGTTTGAAGTGCTTGAAGCTTATATACACCTTTCTCCTAATCTTATGTATCCTGTCATGTGGTTGGGTGGTGGGGGAGGAGTGGTCACCAATTGACGGTCAGACACAGGAAACACATGATAATAAGTTATGAACAGTATCAACTTTAATTATAGGCCCATTTCAAATCTTCCATTTATGTCGAAAATTTTAGAAATTTTAGATCTGTCCTAGGTCCTCTTCTATTTTCAATATACATGTTGCCCCTTGGAAATATTATTATAAAAAACGGGATTAGTTTCCACTGTTATGCTGATGATACTCAACTATATATCTCAACGAGACCAGATGAAACTTCTAAATTATCTTACCCAACAGAGTGTGTTAAAAATGTAAAAGACTGGATGACCAATAATTTTCTCCTATTAATTTCGTATAAGACAGAGAAATTACTTATTGGACCAAAAAATAGTACACAGAATCTAGCAGACTACAGTTTGCAACTAGACACATGTACTGTTACTTCCTCTACAGTCAAAAATCTGGGTGTTATATTAGACAGCAATGTGTCTTTAGAAAACCATAATTCCAATGTTACAAAAACAGCATTTTTTTATCTTAAACCCATTACACACTGCGATTCCGGCAAATACATGGGTAATGTGTCGCGGCAACTTTCACACTGCCAGTGATTACCCGGAATATGTGTGTGCTTTCACACACAACCTGTAAAGGTCCCGTAATGACACGTGACATCAGGGTGTGACATGTAATGTACGAGTCGAAAACGTTATACTTTCACTGAAGCTAGCGAACAATCTCAGCATCAGTGCGGAAAGTGAGGAACTAACTGATCTCTGCTTCATTACAGTTTGCACATATTTTTTCAGCGCAAATGTTGATCTTCCTTCAAAACACCTGTTAAAAGAGTCACGCGATAATGTGTGTCATCACTACGACACAGCATTAGTTCTGGCTTTTGTTCACACAGCGCTCATTCTGGGACTGAACCCGGTAATGTAACTAGGTCCCTGATCCGGGATCAGTCCCGGAATCAATCCCGGAACGTGTTTGCTTTCACATAGAATGCGACCCGGCAATGTTCCGGCAATTTGCCAGGTCTGACGTGCAATGTGAAAGGGCTTTAGAAACATTACCAAGCTATGAAATATGCTTGGCATATTTCATAGCTGAAATATGCTGTTTCTGATGCAGAAAAGCTAGTTCATGCATTCATGACCTCAATAAACAAGCTACAGGTACTTACCAGGTCAAGAAAATATGATCATATTATCCCAGTTTTACAGTCTCTTTACTGGCTACCTATAAGTTCCGTATCAGTTAAAAATGATAATTACTTATCTATAAGGCCCTAAATGGTTTAGCTCCTGCGTACCTAACAAGCAATCCATCACGCTCCACAAAACGTCACAAAACGTTGGACTTTGGGTAGTTCCTAGGATAGCAAAGTTCACTGAGGAGGTAGAGCTTTTATACATTTGACTTCCAAACTCTGGAATAGCCTTCCTGATAATGTTTGGGGTTCAGACACTCTCTCTGTTTAAATCTAGAATAAAAACACATCTCTTTCACCAAGCGAATAATGCATCTCATAATTTTGTACTGCAGTTATATCTGATCAAATGCACATTCTTATTCTAATTAATTTTACTTTGTTGGAACAGCAGCTATGCTAATTGTGTCTCTATTTGTTTCTCTGTTTTGCCCGTGGCCGTGACGTAGCTGCTGTTCCAACAAAGTAAAATTTTAGTTTAACCCTGGGGTGGCATGAGGTTTCAGGAGGGTGGCCATGGGTATTATTCATAATTTAAAATGCTATGGTTTTCATTGAATGTGTTTTGGTCTCTACACCTCATTACACGGAGTGGGCATCAAATCAGAGATGTAGCTGGGTTTTTGGATGGTATGTGGTCCTCAAATGTTGTCTTCTAGTGAGTTTTGAGGAAATATGGACAGATTTAGTCATACAACATAAGCCATCAATAGATTTAGGTTATCTGGATTGAAACAAGATTATAATGCAGGATTGTTGCAATGATAACCATGACTGTCAAAACATTTCCCTTTGATTCAATAAAGACTCAGTGAAGTTATGACACCGCTTAGATATCTCAGTTTAATTTGGCATGTCGACCATTTTTCAAAATTGGATAGTCATAGATGCTGGAAAAGTGGATGCATGCCAATTTTATAACAGCAGTAGTTTAAAAACCCAAAGAGCAAGACTAACGTTAGACCCTTATCTGACCTGATAATCATAGAAAAATTTGATGAGACAACAAAATATTGCGGATGTAAATAACGTAACAATGTGGATGTTGGAGGGATAACTGTCTGCTTATGGACGTTTTCGACTTGGTGTCAAACTCACTGCTAACTGCTTATCATCCTCTCTTCTCTGAGACACTGCATACTGCAGACAGATGCACTGTGCAGCCTGCCCAGGCTGCCCTGCTGCCACTGATTGGTTAAATTTTGTGGGGGTCCCTGCCGTGCTGGTGATGGGTGAAACCATTGTGACTGTGGGGGGAGGGGATTCTAAATCAGCAATTTCTGTTTGAGAGGAGTTTGGTGCGGGTCTCCTTGGCCTTCAACGTGTAGGCTAAGAACATAAAATATACTTAAAAAATATTATCTGATTTATAAATGGGGTGGCAACAGGAGTGGCAAGACTGTATCCCAGGGCTGGCAGCTGCCATCCTTTGCCACCCCAAAGATCCGCCTCTGAACCCAAGCTAAAGAATAAGAATGTGCATTTGATTTAACTAGGATTTACAAAAGCTCACCTCTCAAAACACCTGAGAAGAGATGATGCAAACCCCTCAGATGACCTAAGATGATGCTAACCCTGACGCAACATACAGAACTAACAAATATTGCTACTTACTATGCAATCACATAATAATTGCTGTTAATAGTGTTCATCGTCTGGTTGACTATGTCTTGTATTATATGCTTTTTTGAAAATTCCTGTCATATGCACATAAACTAAATATTGTAGAAACTTAATTATGTAAATAATTCCTCCTTAGTACTGTTTGGCAGAATTACATTTGTTACACAAGTATACATTTTATATGCCTGTTTTCAATAAACTTATATGTGCCCTACCAGTCAATCTCTAAGTACACAGACACATTTGACAGATGGATAAGGACTGAATATACAGGCCAGCAACGACATGATGCAGAGGCATAGTGTGTATATATCTTTATCCTAATCCTAGCAACAACTGTGTGGAGCATCTCACTTGTAAACTGATCTTGACTTGATTTGACTTAGTTCAACAACTAGAGTTTAAGCCTGTACAATTTAGAAGTGCAAATTTGATTAGACTATTCAAAAGAAAGAAGAAAAATGATAGAAATCAGTCTGTGTATGATTTGTCTATGTGACCAGAATAACGAGATCAAGCACTTCATTCTTAAGAGTTTAGTTAATTCACAGATTTCACAAATTAAAGTGTCAGTCTCTAAAGTCTTTAATGAGTGGTCACACATGTTGCTTGTTTTCGCTTTGTATCTTTTTTGGACAGGCAAGGACAAACCTGGCATGCACACAAGTAATGATGCCAAGCGTAAGACAGGTGTGTGACTGATTTGAGAGCTGTGCCTTCCCTTCCAGTCAGCTCTGGGAATTGATATTGAAAATGTATTCAACAATTGATGTTGAAAAGTTGCCTATTAAAGACAGCCAAAGAAGAAAACACACACACAAAGTGAAAATGGATGCTTTGTATGTTTTTCTAAACTGTGGAAATGCTGATTTGGTAGGATAGAAACACAATGGCATTTCTAGAGAAAATGAAGCTCAGCAAAAAGGAAATGGGATGTATAAGCTTTAGAGGTCTGAAATTTGGTCTCAGGGAAATCCTGTTTCCTGCGGACAGTAAGAAAGAATTAAGTCCTATGAAGACCAATCCCTGAAGCTGCACAAAACAGAAAATAGGAAATGAAAGACAAGTTGAAAAAAAAAAAACTAAAATGTGACATTTGAGAGAGGCACATTTTCAGGGTTTTTATTAAACTATGAATATTTTTGGAGGTTAAATAATAATTATAATACAAAGGTTTAAACGCTCTTGACACTGTCATTAGCTGTCATCTTTTTAACCTGGTATACATATAATACACTATTGCATTTCTATAATTACAATCTGTTAAATGATTCTTAGGCTGCATTAATCGTGTCAAGTCAAGACATTTATATAGCGCTTTAAACCAAACAGATTGTGTCAAAGCAACTGAACAACATTAATTAGGAAAACACTGTGTCAATAATGCAAAATGACAGTTAAAGGCAGTTCATCATTGAATTCAGTAATGTCATCATCCAGCTCAGTTCAGTTTAAAATGGTATCTGTGCAATCATTTGCAATCAAGTCAACGATATTGCTGTAAATTAAGTGTCACCAACTAAGCAAGCCAGAGGCGACAACTGCAAGGAACCAAAACTCCATCAGTGACAGAATGGAGAAAAAACCTTGGGTTAAACCAGGCTCAGTCGGTGGGCCAGTTCTCCTCTTGCCAGACGAAACCAGCAGTTAAAATTAAGTCAAGTCAAGACAAGTCTACTTTGTTGTCAATTCTTCCACATGTACAGTACATACATACAGAAAATTTAAATTGCGTTACTCTCAGACCCAAGGTGCATACTTATCACAGATGAAGTAAATGAAATGCAGAATTGTCAAATAAGCATATGTTTCAGAACGTTTTCATGAGCAACAGACACTTTTATACTGCTTAATACGGCGCCATATTTTCAAGAATAAAAGTTCAACATGATCACATACTGTTTAAATGCTAATTCAGTGGGGGTATATATGCACTGTAAAACCGGATAAGTTAATATAACTCAAAAAAAATAGTTGAAACTGATTACATCGAAAATTTTAAGTGATACTAACTACATTTTTTAAGTTAAAGAAACATACTTTTTTAAGTAAATGGTACTAGGTAATTTTAACTGATACAAACTAAATTTTATAAGTTAAAGAAACATACTTTTTTAAGTAAATGGTACTAGGTAATTTTAACTGATACAAACTAATTTTTATAAGTTAAACAAACATACTTTAAGTAAATGGTACTAGGTAATTTTGACTGATACTAACTTAATATCACAAGTTACTTTAACAATATTGATCAAGTAATTTTACAAGGAGTTTTTGGGTTCACATAACCCAAAGATAGCTTACATTTTTTGTTACAATAGTTTATTTTACCTTCATAAAAAAAAAACAGTTTTAATTTCTCAGTAACAAATTACTCACTTTATTCATTTTTGTAAGCTTGTAGATTTACGTCATCAATTAAATTGCTAACTATACACATTCTGGAAAAAAAAACAAAACAAAAAAAACAGGTCAACACAGACAATTTAAATGCAAGTTACTCTTTTATTAAGTAACCACAAAACATTAACAATAAATTGTTTGTCAAATGCAAATACTCCAAAAGAGTGCAAGGCCCTTGAGAAATGGGCTGAGATAACTATCACTTTTAGAAGTGGACAATATGGATATCTGGATATCACCCAGCTGTAAACATTTCCGTCAAGTAGGAACAGTGGAACACTATTCAAAATTCATGCAGTAACCTTAGAAATATAAAAGTCATACTAGAATTCAATATAAGAGGAAGACAAAAAAACAAAATGTTTTTAAACTGTCATCTCTATGAGTGGTATATGGAACTTATACCGTGGTAGTTATTTTTATGTATGACATCGATACAGTGCAAACATGCCAACTTGAAGAGCAACACATTTAACCGGTACGTTGAACAATCATTCCTTAAAACATCTGTAAGCTGTTATCAAAAAACTAATTCCTTGCTCTACTGTGTGCACTAAAAGTGACAGAAGTGAAATTTGAAAATGAAATGTCACATGAAAGAGTACCTTCGTAAGCTTTGTTCAAACACTGAGGTTACTCCAGTGCAAAAAGCTAATTTTTAAGACTCAACACTCTGGGCCTCAGCTTCCCATCCTCCAGACCCAAGACTTTCTGGCTAAAGTCAAATGTGTTGGCCAACTCTTTTGGGTAACTTAGATCCAAGGCGTAAGTTAGTCCGAAAAGCATGACAAATGCATCAGCCAATGTGGGAAAATCGATAACCATGTTACCCTCAAGAACAACTGCAATCTTCTCTGGGCAGAAGAACGTGGCATCTGTTGAATTGCCACTAATGGAGAGCAGACCCAGTGGTACGTCATCAATGTCTGGTTCATCAGATTGCTCAACCTGAATAAAAGAAGAGAGAACTGTTACTCTAAACTTCCAAAGGATGACTGCTAATAAATGACATGTTTACAATTATTTCAAACCATTCTATACCATACAGTAATTACAACTCTAATTAATATATTAAAACCATGGAACTAGAAACCAGGATGACATCTTAATGGCAAGTGAGATTGTTGGTAACCAAACAGTGCAACACTTACATCCCATGTCTTGAGAAAGTTGGAGTCATCCTCTTACAGATAGGTGGGGAGAGCACGGAGGATGGAAGCTTGTCGTACATGGATGTCCACGTTTTCCTTCAGTGTGAGAATTAGAGACTTGAGTATGAGAATCTTGCCACACAATACTATGCATCTACCTCTAAAATGTATGTAAATACAACCAAAATATTTAAAAATCCACTGCAGTTTTTTTTTCAGGCATCAAGAAGTGTAACCAACTGATCTGGAGGTCATATATCCTGAAGAGCTGACTCAGTACTTCAGACACTTTCCCTGTGCGAGCAGCTTTCTTTCTGAACAAGCTCTGAAGACGGGGAGCATGCTGGTCCAACACACCATAAAAGTGGTTCTTCAGGTTGACGTTTGTAATTTTATGAAACTCGGAACAGATCTGCAACAATTAATAAGTGATAAGCCAAGGTATATGTATATATTCGTGATACCCCCCCCCCCCCCCCCCCCCAAAGAAAAACTTTTGCTGCAAAATAACATTTTGAACTTCGACTGTCAACTACAAGTGTAAACCTGACACACTGAAAAAGAACCACAAATAAATATATTTACTGTCAGTTTACTCACCCTTCAGCCATCCAAGTTGCAAGTTACTTACTTCAGTAGAACTCTAAAAAATATTTTAAGCAGAACCTGTGGTCTTTGGTGATTCATAAAATGCAAGTCAACAGGTGCCACCACTTTGTGAGTCAAAAAGCAGATATAGACAACATATTATAGCATTATTACCAGGAAAACGAGAGTCTGGAGCTCAAGATTTCTGTGTCACAGGTATTAATTTTGTGTTGCTTGTTTATGTTTTTTGACTCGCAAAGTGACGACACCTGTTGACCTGCATTTTATGAGGACCAAGAGTTAAGCTAAAAATCCTCTTTAGTGTTATACTGAAGAAAGAACGTCACCTACATCTTGCATGGTCAGAGAGAAAGTAAAATTAACAGCAAATGTTCATTTCTGGGTCAACTATTCCTTTAAATATAACACATTTTCAAGTGTACAAAGGAAAATATTTTTTACCTGTGACTCCATTTTAAAGGCAGGCCAGCATTTCCAGGATATCACCAACAGGTAGGTTTTCAGTGATGACCTCTTTGCGTCTCAGGGCAAAGGTCGTCTGCATTAACTTCGTAATCAGGACAAGATTTTTGTCACTCTTCTTAACTTCTTCTACAATTTGAAGTCTAAGTTGTTCCAGGCTTGCCATGTCTTCGCCTATTGGGAAGTTAGGGAGGAAATTCACTTCTGCCCTCTTGGGGCATTTGATGTTTGTGTGAGGAGCTTGCTTGTCCGGATTGTTTCTACTCCTCTTCCCACAATTTACAGCAACCTCGTGAAATCCTGCTCGACTCAATTTAGTGCGGTAATTCCCCATCTTAAACTTCAGACTGTTCTTCCAGCCATACCACCCTGTCTGAGATCCTGGCTCTTTTAGACAAGGATGCTTGGTGACAAGTGCTTCTGAAAACTTCCTTAGAAACTTCTTTATCATTCGGGTATGCTTTGAAACTATGCATTTTGGCTGCAAGGGTCTCAAGAATGTCATGCTTTTGTCCCCTGGATAACTTGAGAGTCTTCCCTGTTTTCTCACATGTAGCATTTCCCTCACCAAGTATGAGTTCTACCTCGCAAGAAAAAGTGGGCACTGGAAAAACATACGGCCATCTCTCAGTCCTGTCCGGAGTCACAGCATGGGGCAATGTTATTGTGTCATCTGATGCTACTGAAATTGCATCAATCTCACATCGTACAGCTTTTACCACAGCCTTTTGTGGAAGTTCCTCTATGTCTACAAGGGAACATAATTGCCCGTCAAAATCTGGATCTTCGTAAGATAGGTTAAAGTCAAAGTCCAGCTTAAACTTTTCTTTTATCATTGTTTTTAACTCATTCACAGATTCTGGATGTGAAGACAGAGTCATCTTCCTCACAATGTCTGATGAGATTTGGACATGAAGCAGGAAGTTCTGAGCTGCCATTCTTACTGTTTAAAAGAAAATAAAGAATGCATTAATGAGTTTAAAGGGAATGTTCACCAAAAATATGAAAACTTTCATTCCATACCAGATGTGTATGACTGTCCTCCTTTCTTTACAAAGACAAATGAAGATTTTTAGAAAAATAATGCATTTCAGTGAGTCCATATAATACAAGTGAATGGGTTTTGAAAAGTTAACACTTCAAACAGCACATACAGCAATAATGATGCTATCTGTACAATTACAGTATATGAATCAATGTCTTCTGGAGTAAAATTATGGGTGTAAGAATTTTTATAATAATTATTTTTTTTTACACTTTAAAGAATAGCTTTCACTCAACCATAATACGCATGTTTGTATCATGCTTAAATTTAGATCAAAATCATGAACTTGACGCTCTCATGAACACATGATTATAGATTAAAAAATATATATTAAAATGTTCCTGACACACACCTATTGTTTTGCTCCAGAAGACATTGATTCATCCACTGAGGTTTATGGATGGTTATATGGACTCACCAATATGGTATATTTTTCTAAAAATCATCCGTTTTGTTCAGTTGAAGAAATAAAGGGATGGCATGAGGTATGTAAAAAAAAAAATTATTTGTTGATATCCCTTTAACACTAATCTGACGACAAACTATTCTAGGTGACTGTATTTTTTCCTATTTCTAAATGGGTTTAAACCTCCAAATCTCTGATCAAAATAGATCGTTTCTGTGTTAACAGCAAATGTCCATCGATAGTGTATGCCGTGAGATTTACTGTGTCATTTAGTTCTGAAAGTTGATGCACAGAGAAGATGTCCAATGATGTCAGCTCAAATGATCTTAAATGTTCTCTGTACCAGGACTCGTAGTTCCTGCAAAGAAAGGAAGCAGAGTTGTTTACAAGCAGTACATTTTCAATCCTGCTGAATTTTGGAAGTCCTCCTGCCTGTCCACTTGAGACCTGTATGTGGGGTCTGAAATAAAATGGTGCATTGAGGTGATGCGCCATCATGTGCTGATGCCTGGTAGCCAGGGTTTTCAATAAATTCTTGAAATTCTGTGTGTCATGTATCACCTTTTTGAAAAAGCGGTGTTTTCCCTCAAATCTCATGGTCCACAGATGAACCAGAGGCCCAAAACACTTGGTCAGTTCTGGGTAGTGTTCGATATAATGATGCTTGGGTCTGAGTTTAAAGTCTGGAAACACTGCTTTAAGAACCTGTCTGTGATCACTTATTTTAGTTTGCATGTACTGGATGGACTCTTCTGTGAAAGATGGAGACAACTGTCACAGTGTCTGGGTTGTGTCCCTGGGTTTCCACTAGATGTCCCCCTTTCTCACGGTGTCTGTCACCTTATCACTTCCTGTTCCCTTATTTGGTCACCTTCCTCCTTGAGTAATTGATTGTTCCCCACCTGTCTCCTGTTCCCTCATTATCCTTCTGTGTATTTATACCCGCTCTGTCTGAGTCTGTGTGACGGAGTCCTTGTTTAATGTTAATGTTAATTCATGTCCGTCATCTTGCCTTGCCTTGCCTTGCCTTCGTGTTTTGTTTATGTTTGGACTTGGATATTTTGGTTTTGACCCTGCCTGGACTGTTTACCCCTTTTGGATTACCCTTTAATAAATGACTTACCTGCGATTGGTTCCCTCTCCTGTGTTTTCTGTAACACTGATCGTGACAGAAGGACTCCGTCACACTAGGAACCAGCGGTATGTCATTTTTCCGTTCCCCAGCCAAGATGGCGGAGCGGCGAACCAAGTACCTTCAGTTGACCGCCCTCCGTCAAGAGGGCAATGAAGTGGGTGCCCTGGCTCAGGTGTTCTGGTCCCTGGCCGAGGGCATGGGCTACAACGATGCGGCCCTCAAGGACTATTTCAATGGTGGGCTGGATGATCCAGTGTCTCCGGAGGAGATGGCGCAGTTAGAGACACTGGAATTCTGGGAATTTGTGCGCTACCTGCAGCATCGGCTTCGGTGGGATGCCCCAGCCACTTCTGTCTCTTCCGGCGGAGTGGTCATCAGCCCAGCACCACTGCCCAGGATGGCAACCAGCCAAGCGCCACAACCCAAGATGGCCGCCAGCCCAGCCCCACAGCCCAAGATGGCCGTCAGTCCAGCGCCACAGCACAAGATGGCCGTCAGTCCAGCGCCACAGCACAAGATGGCCGTCAGTCAAGCGCCACAGCACAAGATGGCCGCTAACCCAGCGCCAATGCCCAAATTGGCCACCGGTTCAGCGCCACAGCCCAAGATGGCCATCAGCCTAGCGCCACAGCACAAGATGGCCGTCAGTCCAGCGCCACAGCACAAGATGGCCGTCAGTCCAGCGCCACAGCACAAGATGGCCGCTAACCCAGCGCCAATGCCCAAATTGGCCACCGGTCCAGCGCCACAGTACAAGATGGCCACCAGTCCAGCGCCACAACCCCAGATGGCCGCCAGCCCAGCACCACAGTACAAGATGGCCGCCAGCTCAGCACCACAGTACAAGATGGCCACCTGTCCAGAGTCATGGCCCAAGATGGCTGCTTGCCCAGCGCCGCTGCACAGGATGAGAGTCTCAGTTGACCCTCCAGAGTCGAGTCAGGGGCCAGTTGACCCTCCAGAGTCGAGTCAGGGGCCAGTTGACCCTGCAGAGTCGAGTCAGGGGCCAGTTGACCCTGCAGAGTCGAGTCGGGCGCCAGTTGACCCTGCAGAGTCGAGTCGGGCGCCAGTGAACTCTCCAGAGTCGAGTAGGGCGCCAGTGAACTCTCCAGAGTCGAGTAGGGCGCCAGTGAACTCTCCAGAGTCGAGTAGGGCGCCAGTGAACTCTCCAGAGTCGAGTCGGGCGCCAGTGAACTCTCCAGAGTCGAGTCGGGCGCCAGTGAACTCTCCAGAGTCGAGTCGGGCGCCAGTGAACTCTCCAGAGTCGAGTCGGGCGCCAGTGAACTCTCCAGAGTCGAGTCGGGCGCCAGTGAACTCTCCAGAGTCGAGTCGGGCGCCAGTGAACTCTCCAGAGTCGAGTCGGGCGCCAGTGAACTCTCCAGAGTCGAGTCGGGCGCCAGTGAACTCTCCAGAGTCGAGTCGGGCGCCAGTGAACTCTCCAGAGTCGAGTCGGGCGCCAGTGAACTCTCCAGAGTCGAGTCGGGCGCCAGTGAACTCTCCAGAGTCGAGTCGGGCGCCAGTGAACTCTCCAGAGTCGAGTCGGGCGCCAGTGAACTCTCCAGAGTCGAGTCAGGTGCCAGTGAACTCTCCAGAGTCAGGGCTAGTCACCGCTGATCCTCCAGAGTCAGGGCTAGACCTCTGATCTTCAAGGACTGAGTCAAGTCACCTCTGATCTTCAAGGACTGAGTCAAGTCACCTCTGATCTTCAAGGACTGAGTCAAGTCACCTCTGATCTTCATGAACAAAGGCAAGTCACCTCTGATCTTCATGAACAAAGGCAAGTCACCATTGATCTTCATGAGCAGTGTCAGGCCAGCACCAATCTTCTGGAGTCCAGTAAGGACAACAGGGTATTAGCAGAGTTTCGTCGTCCCGTTGGTCCAGCCGCACGGAGGTCTGCTCCGCCTTGGGGGGCTCTGGTCCTGACCACATGGCTGTGGTGGTCTTCTGCTCCGCCCTGGGGGCCTTCCGCCCTGACCACACGGTTGTGGTGGTCTTCCGCTCCGCCCTGGAGGACTTTGGCTTCGACCACAAGGACGTGGTGGTCTTCTGCTCCGCCCTGGGGGGCTCTCGCCCTGACTACACGGTTGTGGTGGTCTTCTGCCCCGCCCTGGAGGACTCTGGCCTCGACCACAAGGACGTGGTGGTCTTCTGCTCCGCCCTGGGGGGCTTCATGTTGTTGTTTTTTTTTTTCTTGTGTTCACTCCTGTCCCTGTTCCTCTCTGTCAGTCTGGCCCTCCGTCCCTCCCCCTGAACCTCCTCCGGTCCTCCTCCCTCCTGGTCTCCCTGTTTGGTGTTCACACTTCCGGTGTCTGTTCCCCATGTTTTTCTTTTCTGGCCCTCCGTCCCTCCCCCTGAGCCTCCACCTGTCCGCCTCCCTCCCGGTCTCTGTTTTGTGTCTGTCGTGGAGCGTCTAGGAGCCGCTCCGTAGAGGGGGGTACTGTCACAGTGTCTGGGTTGTGTCCCTGGGTTTCCACTAGATGTCCCCCTTTCTCACGGTGTCTGTCACCTTATCACTTCCTGTTCCCTTATTTGGTCACCTTCCTCCTTGAGTAATTGATTGTTCCCCACCTGTCTCCTGTTCCCTCATTATCCTTCTGTGTATTTATACCCGCTCTGTCTGAGTCTGTGTGACGGAGTCCTTGTTTAATGTTAATGTTAATTCATGTCCGTCATCTTGCCTTGCCTTGCCTTGCCTTCGTGTTTTGTTTATGTTTGGATTTGGATATTCTGGTTTTGACCCTGCCTGGACTGTTTACCCCTTTTGGATTACCCTTTAATAAATGACTTACCTGCGATTGGTTCCCTCTCCTGTGTTTTCTGTAACACCGATCGTGACAACAACACTAGCTGCACAATTTCTTTAAGGTCCATCAATATGGCCCATGCTTCATCTCCTTCAGGGACTTTACTTCCTACCATAAGTGGTAATAACCTCAGCAGAGTGGAATTTTCATGCCCATTCCCACCAATGTTTCTTTTGGCAACAACATTTTTGGGGATTTGCTGAGGTTTATCAAGCCTATTAGTGTGCTGATATGGAAATGTGCGAATTTGTTTGTTTAGATCTTCAAGGGTGAAATACTTCTGTCTAATCATTTCACTGATGCACAAGGCCAACTCAACAGGCACAATACCCTCAAACAAATCATGCAGAATATCAGGTGGGAATCCAGTAATGGGATGAAAATGCTGCAGTGCCTTGGTGAGAGCACACTCACTTGTAACACCAAAATGGGTTACATTTTCTCCTTGCACAACATTTTGCGCATGAAGATCATGGCAGTCCTTCGTTCTCATTCTAAAATCTCCTTCAGAAACTTCACTGGTCTGTCTTTGATCTGCAGTACAGCAACACAATTTACAGACATAATGTCCTTGGAAAGACTGCACAAATCCTGCAAGACCATGAGCAGCCAAATTATCAACTGCCACTAACAACACCATACCCCTGATGCACCCCCGAGACTTTCAATAAAAACACCATCCTGCTCAAGAGTTTGCAAGTCTTTCAACAAAGGTGACCGAACTTTCATAACCACACTTCTGCACATCTGATACTTTGCATAGCAGAGCTAGTTGTATGACATGTAGGCTGGATCTATACTTGCTGGGCAAATTGGCAAGTAACCAATACACTGCACAAAGCTTGTGGATCTTTCTAGCTGTGCCTAAAGGATTTGCTAATTCAAGGTCATCCACATACATAATCAGTGAAAATTTCAGCTCTCCTGCCTCAGACAATACCTCATTTTGTTTGAAATACATTCCGTCTTCATGAGAAATGTATATTCCAGGTGGCGATGGTTTGGCTTCTTGAATTTTCTCAAGAAGATCAGTATTTTTAAACATTGTTTGAAGCATTTGAAGTATCGGAACATACACGGCTGTGTGTCCATTGGAATCTACTGTATATTGAACGGGCAATACCAGAGGATAGTTACTCTCCACAAATCTTTTTCTTTGCTTAGCAGTGGACAGCTTCGCACCTTCTGCAGTAGAGCTGACAAAGATGTTACTTTTCACAACAGCTTCCACTAATTCATTAAGAAGGACTTCACTGAGAGTCTGATCATGCTCTCGCAGAACCATGATGATTGAGTCTCTCACAAGAGGTTTGGACAGTGAGAATATCTGTACCAAACTTTCAACTATGTCTTGTATAGCCATATCTGATACACGAAGAACACTGTGCATTTTCAAGAACAAATAAGCCAAGTTGTTCCTTAATTGAGCTTGCAATTCATCCATGTCATATCTTGACTCAAGAGGATTAAAGTCAGTAGTCTCTAGCTCAAGAGAATCCTGAGAGGAATCAGGCTCATTAGATTCAACTTGACTTTGCATTGAGGGGCTGTCAGTTACTGCCCAGATGATCTCGTCCTTAAAATCACCACAAAAGACATCACCATCTGGATGATTTCTACTTTTGTGGGCATTGCAGGAGGAATAGACATTGGTAGAGTACTGACAATTTCTCAATGGACAGTCCACTGTCTCATGTTGTTTTAAATGTGTCCTTAAATGACTGAGAAGGGTTTTATCGCTAAACGGCTGCTTCAGTCCACATACAGGACAGATGAATGATACACATTCCATATGATTTACACTATGCACAGCTGTCTGAGTATGCAATCATGTTAAGTGAATTTTCAACACATTTATTGACTGAAATGTGCAGATACAGTCTTCATAGAGACATGGCAATGGGCTGACTGAGGAAACATTGCCATGATGCAAACGATAGTGTTCAAGCACCTGTAACCTTTTATCAAAGATAGCAGCACAAAGTTTGCACTTCCACGCCATTGATTTTTTTTTCCTTTTCGATTTGTGTTGCGTACTCAATATTCATTCACATTTTAGTATGCAATGAATGTGTATTAATAATTGGACATAAACATACCAAACTGAACTGCCAGCTGCTTCACTTTTAGCCTGAAAAAAGAGAGATTGAGAAGTTAGTCAGGTTGTAATATTTGCCAAAATACTAGAAAAAATATATGTAAATACACATGATGCTAATCAGTTATGTAACTTAAGTTCACTTTCAAAAAAATTTTTTGCTGATAATTTACTCACCCCGATGTCATCCAAGATTTCCATGTCTGTCTGTCTGTCTTCAGTCGAAATGAAATTAGGGTTTTTAAAGAAAACGTTCCAGGATTTTTCTTCCTATAATGGACTTCAATGGCAATCAACGATCTGAAGGTTCAAATGTCTGTCTCAGTGAGGCTTCAAAGTCTCGACATTAATCCCAGTTGAGAAATAAGGGTGTTACCTAGCGAACGATTGGTCATTTAAAAAAATTATAATAATAATTTTTACATATTATATAATTATTAACGCTAGATAAGATGCTTATTTCTCAACTGGGATCGTGTAGAGACTTTGAAGCTGCATTGAGACGGACATTTGAACCTTCTTTGAACATTGGAATAGTTGGTTGCCATTGAAGTAACGTTAGCCTACATTCTGTGTAGAAAAATCATGAAATGTTTTCCCCAAAAACCTTAATTTCTTTTTCGACTGAAGAAAGAAAGACATATCTTGGATGACATTGGGATGAGTAAATTATCAGCTAAAATTTTTTTGAAAGTGACCTAATCCTTTAATAATTCTCATTCTGATCACATAAAACAAACCTTAAACATTAACATATTATTTATAATGCACAATTTCTTTTTGAAATGTTCAAGTTTAAGCAAGAACAAAAATGACTCGGCTAAATAACACAAGCTTACTGGTATGGCTTGAGCAAACTATTTAAATACAATTTATAAATACACTGTCCTTACAAAAAATGTACAACACGTGGAACAACGTGCTTCTTATTATTGAACAACTTCTATGAAAACTACTAACGTTAGCAGCTAACATTACTTAATTCATACGTGCCAAATAAGATGTGTCACAGCCCACCATTTTGAGGTCATTAAAAGTTGTTGCCCGAAAACGTTTTAATGTGTGCACAATCGATGCAAAAAGACAGACTTAGATTTTTTTTTTTTTATAATTTAAATACATTTGCTTCAAGAATTCAATCCATTTTTACCTTTAGTGAGGCAGGATACAATTGATCAAATCCTCATTCGCTTTGCAAATGCATAGAATACATTAACTACTAAGACACTAAAATATTTGCAGAAAATAAAACAGGGAACTTACCAGATTAGTGTGCCCATAGAGAAGAAGAATATAATGGCGGGCAGCACAACGAAGAAATTCTTGTCACCAGCAGGTTCCAAAAATTGCATGCCGTGTTTCTCACCAAAGGTCCTCACAGACAACGCCACAGCAAATTCCCGATCGAAAAATATATCCTCCTACGCTATTTTTTTAATAAAATATGATCGAGTTTTTCACGTGTTGAAAACTTAGCTGGACAAATTTTCATCTGAGGCGGGTCAGGCGAGCAACAAAAAACATGGCGTGTTTTCACAAACATGTAACTGCTAGTTGAAGTAGGAGCACGTACGGACGTAAGTGACGTCAGACGAATTTATAGTAAAACTATTTGAGTGCACTGACAAAAAAAAAATAAAGAATTTGAGTGCTGTACTTAAACTTAAAATTTCACTTTCGTTCTAATTGCACAGAAAATTAAAAGCGAATGAACGTTTTTATTTTTTTGAGTAATTACTACCCATTTTATTTATGGAAGTTTTACTGTTTGGTTTTACAGTGTGCTTTGATCTGTGTTGTATGATAAACGTGACTCAATACAACAGTGAAACTACATTAAAAAGGCTTTTACCATTCTAAAAACACAGATTTGTGGCCATTATTGGAACTGCAAATGTTGAATAAACCCCGAACACACGTGATCATTGTCATGTGGTGGATCTGGCCAATCGCGAACAGCTGTGTCATCATCGGTGCTCCTGCAATCACTCTGTGCTCTCGAAACACTCTCACAGAACTTTGATGCCACACGTGACGGCCATGTGGCATTGGCGCAGTCTCGAGTAAGACAAAAATTTTCAGAGAATGGTACACCAGGGTTCTTACGCCTTCAAGTAAAATCCAAGCACATCCAAGGACATTTCAATTTCCAGCACTTTACGACTGGGTAAATTACCTTTTTACATACATACTCTTACCTTAGTTAAGCACACGCACGGATACCCTTATTTTGTAATCGCTTGGATTTTTTAAGGAATATTATCAATTTGCATTGTTCTAAACAAAAATCATCAAATTGCCAGCAGGCAGCGCATTTGAACCGGTACAACGCTTTCTATGAACGTCCTTACATTTATTTTAATGTCCTTAGATTTTTGTCACAATGATGATTAATGTTGATTTTTTTTTTTTTTTTTGATGGGGGAATGACACGTCATATTCATACATCCTTCAATAGGTGTTTTTAGTAGCATAAACAACATGGTTAAAGGGATAGTTCACTTTCAAATTAAATTTTGATATGTTTTAGCTTACCTCAAGGACATCCAAATGTAGGTGTCTTTGTTTCCGCAGTAGTTCCCATTTTGATATTTTTAGGTCAAACCGTTCTTGTCTGTGACTCAAATAATGGAGGTCTATGGTAACCACCTCAAAGAGCATGCAGAGAGAAGTCCAAATTAAACAATTCCCCATCATTTAGCCGGCAGCCATATCACTCTGGAGCCCAAGACCGGTTTCCCACTGAAGCTAAGCAGGGCTGAGCCTGGTCAGTACCTGGATGGGAGACCTCCTGAGAAAACTAGGTTGCTGCTGGAAGAGGTGCTAGTGAGGCCAGCAGGGGGTGCTCAACCCTGTGGTCTGTGTGGGTCCTAGCGCCCCAGTGTAGTGATGGGGACACTATACTGTCAACAAGCACCGTCCTACGGATGAGACGTTAAACTGAGGTCCTGACTCTCTGTGGTCAGTAAAAATCCAAGGATGTCTTCTGGAGGTGTGACTTCAGCATCCTGGCTAAATTTGCCCATTGGCCTCTGACCATCATGGCCTCCTAACAATCCCCATATCTGCTGATTGGCTTCATCACTCTGTCTCCTCTCCACCAGTAAGCTGGTGTGTGGTGGGCGTTCTGGCGCAATATGTCTGCCGTCGCATCATACAGGTGGATGCTGCACACTGGTGGTGGATGAGGAGATACCCCTGACTATGGAAGCGCTTTGAGTGCCTAGAAAAGCGCTATATAAATGTAATTAATTATTAATTATTATAAGTATACATATTGATGACCTAAGACACGAAACTAATGGTTTGTTTGAGAAAACGAACAGTATTTATATCATTTTTACCTCTTATACACAACCACGTTTCTGATCTGAGGGCGCTCGTGCTGCCTGGTGCTTCCTGGTAAGAAGTGCTGCTGCAGCGGATGCTTCCTCTATTGCTCTGAGTTCTTGATCTATGTATTCTGGTTCAAATAAATATGGTTGTGAAAAAAATTCAACATTGTCTGTTGATATATCGAAATCGTCTTCCATTGCGATTTACTGTACGTCTAAATATGTTTAGATCTTCACAGTGAAAGGTATGACTTCCGAAATCTCTGTGTAAACAATGAGTGACGTACATGCGCGAGAGATCGCTTCCGGCACTTTCCACGCTTGTGCAAACTAAGCCAGAACAAGCGCACACGTCACACACCAGGAAGCGTGCACTCAGATCACTTGGACGTGGTCTTTACAAGAGGTAAAAACTATATACTGTTTGTTTTCTCACACAAACCATTCGTTTCATGTCTTAGGTCATCAATGTGTATTTACGATGGGGAATTGTTTAATTTGGAATTCTCTGCGCATACTCTTTGAGCTGGTGACCATAGACTTGCATTATTTGAGTCACAGACAAGAACGGTTTGACCCCAAAAATATCAAAATGGAAACTACTTCGGAAACAAAGACACCTACATATTGGATGCCCTTGAGGTAAGCTAAAACATATCAAAATTTAATTTGAAAGTGAACTATCCCTTTATTCCATTCGGGATTTAACGTACAGAACCAAGCAACTAACATTCCTGATTGATGACTGATTACTCCACTGCATCTCGCAGACTACACCACAAATTAATTCTTGTTAGGGCCCGAGCACCGAGGTGCGAGGACCCTCTTGTATCTGCTTTGTTTATTATTATTAGGGCCCGAGCACCGATGGTGTGAGGACCCTCTTGGAATTGCTCCGTTTATTATTATTATTATTATTATTATTAGGGCCCGAGCACCGATGGTGTGAGGTTTCAGAAGTGGGTGTGGCAAAATGGCTCGACAGCGCCACCTATACACGTTCAACGGTGTGCGCCTCGAGCTACGTTTCACGTACATGTATGAAAATTGGTATACACATGTATCTCTCAAATACCTACAAAAAAGTCTCTTGGAGTAAAATCCGAAACCCAACAGGAAGTCGGTTATTTTTAATTTTATGAGCAAATTTTGTGTCATTTTTGTCATTTCCATGCGTTGTATTTTAACGAACTCCTAGAGATTAATTCAGATCAACACCAAAAATGGTATGCCTAATCTTAAGGCCTTTGCGATGTTAAATTGCGAAGATTTTGAGTTTTCGTTAAAGGGCGTGTCCGTGGCGGCCTGGCGAATTTCGATGATTCGCCATGAAAAATGAAGTTGCTATAACTCGGACATACAATGTCCAATCTGCCCCAAACTTCACATGTTTGATGAGACTCCGAACCTGAACAGATTGACATGCCCATATTCAGTTATAGTCATAGCGCCACCTATTGGCAACAGGAAGTGACATATTTTACACTGCGACTAACTACTCCTAGAAATTTTATGACATCAATGTATTTTTTGTGGTCAGTCTAATCTAAAGGCCTGTGCGATGTTAAGTTGTGAAGATCTTGAGTTTTCGTTAAGGGGCGTGTCCATGGCGCCGTGACAAAATTCAAAGTCTCGCCATGGGAATAAAAGATGTTATAACTCAGGCATAAAATGTCCGATCTTCCCCAAACTTCACATGTTTGATAAAAGTCCTGGCCTGAACAGATCTGAAGGCCAATATTCCATCGGGTGTGGCAAAATGGCTCGATAGCGCCACCTATACACTTTCAACGGAGTGCGCCTCGATCTATGTTTCACGTACATGTACAAAAATTGGTACACACATGTAACACACCAATACCTACAAAAAAGTCTCTTGGTACGAAATCCTAATCCCAACAGGAAGTCGATTATTTAGAATTTTCCCTGCAAAATTGGTGTTGTTTTTGCCATTTTCAGGGGTTGTACTTTAACAAACTCCTCCTAGAGATTTATTCGGATGAACACCAAACTTGGTCAGTGTAATCTAAAGCCATTTGCGATGTTAAATTGCGAAGGACTTGAGGTTTCGTTAAAGGGCGTGTCCATGGCGGCCTGACAAATTTCGAAGTTTCGCCATGAAAAAGGAAGTTGCTGTAACTCAGACATACAATGTCCAATCTGCCCCAAACTTCACATGTTGGATAAGACTCTTGACCTGAACAGATCTACATGCCCATATTCAGTTATAGTCATAGCGCCACCTATTGGCAACAGGAAGTGAAATATTTTACACTGCGACAAACTACTCCTAGAAATTTTATGACATCAATGTTATTTTTGTGGTCAGTCTAATCTAAAGACCTGTGTGATGTTTAGTTGTGAAGATCTTGAGTTTTCGTTAAAAGGCGTGTCCATGGCGCCGTGACGAAGTTCGATGTGTCGCCATGGGAATAAAAGATGTTATAACTCAGGCATAAAATGTCCGATCTTGCCCAAACTTCACATGTGTGATAAGGGTCCTGGCCTGAACAGATCTGAAGGCCAATATTCCATTAGGTGTGGCAAAATGGCTCGATAGCGCCACCTATACACTTTCAACTGAGTGCATATACACTTTCAACGGAGTGCGCCTCATGCTATGTTTCACGTACATGTACAAAAATCGGTACACACATGTAACACACCAATATCTACGAAAAAGTCTCTTGGTACGAAATCCGAATCCAAACAGGAAGTCAGTTATTTAGAATTTTCTCTGCAAAATTGGTGTTGTTTTTGGCATTTTCAGGGGTTGTACTTTAACGAACTCCTCCTAGAGATTTATTCAGATCAACATCAAACTTGGTCAGTTAAATCTAAAGGCCTTTGCGAAGTTAAATTGGGAAGATCTTGAGGTTTCGTTAAAGGGAGTGTCCATGGCGGCCTGTCAAATTTCGATGTTTCGCCATGAAAAAGGAAGTTGCTGTAACTCAGACATACAATGTCCAATCTGCCCCAAACTTTGCATGTTAGATAAGACTTCTGCCCTTCACAGATCTACATGCCCATATTAAATTATAGTCATAGCGCCACCTGCTGGCAACAGGAAGTGACATATTTTACGCTGAGACAAATTACTCCTAGAGATTTTTTGACATAATAATAATAATAATAATAAACGGAGCAATTCCAAGAGGGTCCTCACACCATCGGTGCTCGGGCCCGTTCATCGCTGCTTGCAGCTTTAATAAGGGCCCGAGCACCGATGGTGTGAGGACCCTCTTGGAATTGCTCCGTTTATTATTATTATTATTATTATTATTATTATTATTCTCTAAGATGAATCGCATTTTTGAGAGCCTAAACATGCTCGAAAAGTCATGAAACTTTGCACACACCTCAGAACTGGCGAAAATTTACGTCTGACCCAAACTTCACATGTTTGATGAGACTCCGAACCTGAACAGATTGACATGCCCATATTCAGTTATAGTCATAGCGCCACCTATTGGCAACAGGAAGTGACATATTTTACACTGCGACTAACTACTCCTAGAAATTTTATGACATCAATGTATTTTTTGTGGTCAGTCTAATCTAAAGGCCTGTGCGATGTTAAGTTGTGAAGATCTTGAGTTTTCGTTAAGGGGCGTGTCCATGGCGCCGTGACAAAATTCAAAGTCTCGCCATGGGAATAAAAGATGTTATAACTCAGGCATAAAATGTCCGATCTTCCCCAAACTTCACATGTTTGATAAAAGTCCTGGCCTGAACAGATCTGAAGGCCAATATTCCATCGGGTGTGGCAAAATGGCTCGATAGCGCCACCTATACACTTTCAACGGAGTGCGCCTCGATCTATGTTTCACGTACATGTACAAAAATTGGTACACACATGTAACACACCAATACCTACAAAAAAGTCTCTTGGTACGAAATCCTAATCCCAACAGGAAGTCGATTATTTAGAATTTTCCCTGCAAAATTGGTGTTGTTTTTGCCATTTTCAGGGGTTGTACTTTAACAAACTCCTCCTAGAGATTTATTCGGATGAACACCAAACTTGGTCAGTGTAATCTAAAGCCATTTGCGATGTTAAATTGCGAAGGACTTGAGGTTTCGTTAAAGGGCGTGTCCATGGCGGCCTGACAAATTTCGAAGTTTCGCCATGAAAAAGGAAGTTGCTGTAACTCAGACATACAATGTCCAATCTGCCCCAAACTTCACATGTTGGATAAGACTCTTGACCTGAACAGATCTACATGCCCATATTCAGTTATAGTCATAGCGCCACCTATTGGCAACAGGAAGTGAAATATTTTACACTGCGACAAACTACTCCTAGAAATTTTATGACATCAATGTTATTTTTGTGGTCAGTCTAATCTAAAGACCTGTGTGATGTTTAGTTGTGAAGATCTTGAGTTTTCGTTAAAAGGCGTGTCCATGGCGCCGTGACGAAGTTCGATGTGTCGCCATGGGAATAAAAGATGTTATAACTCAGGCATAAAATGTCCGATCTTGCCCAAACTTCACATGTGTGATAAGGGTCCTGGCCTGAACAGATCTGAAGGCCAATATTCCATTAGGTGTGGCAAAATGGCTCGATAGCGCCACCTATACACTTTCAACTGAGTGCATATACACTTTCAACGGAGTGCGCCTCATGCTATGTTTCACGTACATGTACAAAAATCGGTACACACATGTAACACACCAATATCTACGAAAAAGTCTCTTGGTACGAAATCCGAATCCAAACAGGAAGTCAGTTATTTAGAATTTTCTCTGCAAAATTGGTGTTGTTTTTGGCATTTTCAGGGGTTGTACTTTAACGAACTCCTCCTAGAGATTTATTCAGATCAACATCAAACTTGGTCAGTTAAATCTAAAGGCCTTTGCGAAGTTAAATTGGGAAGATCTTGAGGTTTCGTTAAAGGGAGTGTCCATGGCGGCCTGTCAAATTTCGATGTTTCGCCATGAAAAAGGAAGTTGCTGTAACTCAGACATACAATGTCCAATCTGCCCCAAACTTTGCATGTTAGATAAGACTTCTGCCCTTCACAGATCTACATGCCCATATTAAATTATAGTCATAGCGCCACCTGCTGGCAACAGGAAGTGACATATTTTACGCTGAGACAAATTACTCCTAGAGATTTTTTGACATAATAATAATAATAATAATAAACGGAGCAATTCCAAGAGGGTCCTCACACCATCGGTGCTCGGGCCCGTTCATCGCTGCTTGCAGCTTTAATAAGGGCCCGAGCACCGATGGTGTGAGGACCCTCTTGGAATTGCTCCGTTTATTATTATTATTATTATTATTATTATTATTATTCTCTAAGATGAATCGCATTTTTGAGAGCCTAAACATGCTCGAAAAGTCATGAAACTTTGCACACACCTCAGAACTGGCGAAAATTTACGTCTGACCCAAACTTCACATGTTTGATGAGACTCCGAACCTGAACAGATTGACATGCCCATATTCAGTTATAGTCATAGCGCCACCTATTGGCAACAGGAAGTGACATATTTTACACTGCGACTAACTACTCCTAGAAATTTTATGACATCAATGTATTTTTTGTGGTCAGTCTAATCTAAAGGCCTGTGCGATGTTAAGTTGTGAAGATCTTGAGTTTTCGTTAAGGGGCGTGTCCATGGCGCCGTGACAAAATTCAAAGTCTCGCCATGGGAATAAAAGATGTTATAACTCAGGCATAAAATGTCCGATCTTCCCCAAACTTCACATGTTTGATAAAAGTCCTGGCCTGAACAGATCTGAAGGCCAATATTCCATCGGGTGTGGCAAAATGGCTCGATAGCGCCACCTATACACTTTCAACGGAGTGCGCCTCGATCTATGTTTCACGTACATGTACAAAAATTGGTACACACATGTAACACACCAATACCTACAAAAAAGTCTCTTGGTACGAAATCCTAATCCCAACAGGAAGTCGATTATTTAGAATTTTCCCTGCAAAATTGGTGTTGTTTTTGCCATTTTCAGGGGTTGTACTTTAACAAACTCCTCCTAGAGATTTATTCGGATGAACACCAAACTTGGTCAGTGTAATCTAAAGCCATTTGCGATGTTAAATTGCGAAGGACTTGAGGTTTCGTTAAAGGGCGTGTCCATGGCGGCCTGACAAATTTCGAAGTTTCGCCATGAAAAAGGAAGTTGCTGTAACTCAGACATACAATGTCCAATCTGCCCCAAACTTCACATGTTGGATAAGACTCTTGACCTGAACAGATCTACATGCCCATATTCAGTTATAGTCATAGCGCCACCTATTGGCAACAGGAAGTGAAATATTTTACACTGCGACAAACTACTCCTAGAAATTTTATGACATCAATGTTATTTTTGTGGTCAGTCTAATCTAAAGACCTGTGTGATGTTTAGTTGTGAAGATCTTGAGTTTTCGTTAAAAGGCGTGTCCATGGCGCCGTGACGAAGTTCGATGTGTCGCCATGGGAATAAAAGATGTTATAACTCAGGCATAAAATGTCCGATCTTGCCCAAACTTCACATGTGTGATAAGGGTCCTGGCCTGAACAGATCTGAAGGCCAATATTCCATTAGGTGTGGCAAAATGGCTCGATAGCGCCACCTATACACTTTCAACTGAGTGCATATACACTTTCAACGGAGTGCGCCTCATGCTATGTTTCACGTACATGTACAAAAATCGGTACACACATGTAACACACCAATATCTACGAAAAAGTCTCTTGGTACGAAATCCGAATCCAAACAGGAAGTCAGTTATTTAGAATTTTCTCTGCAAAATTGGTGTTGTTTTTGGCATTTTCAGGGGTTGTACTTTAACGAACTCCTCCTAGAGATTTATTCAGATCAACATCAAACTTGGTCAGTTAAATCTAAAGGCCTTTGCGAAGTTAAATTGGGAAGATCTTGAGGTTTCGTTAAAGGGAGTGTCCATGGCGGCCTGTCAAATTTCGATGTTTCGCCATGAAAAAGGAAGTTGCTGTAACTCAGACATACAATGTCCAATCTGCCCCAAACTTTGCATGTTAGATAAGACTTCTGCCCTTCACAGATCTACATGCCCATATTAAATTATAGTCATAGCGCCACCTGCTGGCAACAGGAAGTGACATATTTTACGCTGAGACAAATTACTCCTAGAGATTTTTTGACATAATAATAATAATAATAATAAACGGAGCAATTCCAAGAGGGTCCTCACACCATCGGTGCTCGGGCCCGTTCATCGCTGCTTGCAGCTTTAATTAGGGCCCGAGCACCGATGGTGTGAGGACCCTCTTGGAATTGCTCCGTTTATTATTATTATTATTATTATTATTATTATTATTCTCTAAGATGAATCGCATTTTTGAGAGCCTAAACATGCTCGAAAAGTCATGAAACTTTGCACACACCTCAGAACTGGCGAAAATTTACGTCTGATATGGGTTTCAGAAGTGGGTGTGGCAAAATGGCTCGACAGTGCCACCTATACACGTTCAACGGTGTGCGCCTCGAGCTACGTTTCACGTACATGTATGAAAATTGGTATACACATGTATCTCTCCAATACCTACAAAAAAGTCTCTTGGAGCAAAATCCGAAACCCAACAGGAAGTCGGTTATTTTTAATTTTATGAGCTAATTTTGTGTCATTTTTGTCATTTCCATGCATTGTATTTTAACGAACTCCTCCTAGAGATTAATTCAGATCAACACCAAAAGTTGGTATGCCTAATCTAAAGGCCTTTGCGATGTTAAATTGCGAAGATTTTGAGTTTTCGTTAAAGGGCGTGTCCGTGGCGGCCTGGCGAATTTCGATGATTCGCCATGAAAAATGAAGTTGCTATAACTCAGACATACAATGTCCAATGTGTCCAAAACTTCACATGGTTAATAAGACTCCTGACCTGAACAGATTGACATGCCCATATTCAGTTATAGTCATAGCGCCACCTATAGGCAACAGGAAGTGACATATTTTACACTTCGATAGACTACTCCTAGAAATTTTATGACATCAATGTCTTTTTTGTGGTCAGTCTAATCTAAAGGCCTGTGCGAAGTTAAATTGTGAAGATCTTGAGTTTTCGTTAAGGGGCGTGTCCATGGCGCCATGACAAAATTCAAAGTCTCGCCATGGGAATAAAAGATGTTATAACTCAGGCATAAAATGTCCGATCTTCCCCAAACTTCACATGTGTGATAGAAGTCCTGGCCTGAAAAGATCTGTAGGCCAAAATTCCATCGGGTGTGGCAAAATGGCTCGATAGCGCCACCTATACACTTTCAACATAGCGCGCCTCGAGCTCCGTTTCAAGTACATGTACAACAATCGGTACACACATGTAACACACCAGTACCTACAAAAAAGTCTCTTGGTACGAAATCCTAATCCCAACAGGAAGTCGGTTATTTTGAAATTTCCCTGCAAAATTGGCGTTGTTTTTGCCATTTTCAGGGGTTGTACTTTAACGAACTCCTCCTAGAGATTTATTCGGATGAACACCAAACTTGGTCAGTGTAATCTAAAGCCATTTGCGATGTTAAATTGCGAAGGACTTGAGGTTTCGTTAAAGGGCGTGTCCATGGCGGCCTGACAAATTTCGATGTTTCGCCATTAAAAAGGAAGTTGTTGTAACTCAGACATACAATGTCCAATCTGCCCCAAACTTCACATGTTGGATAAGACTCTTGACCTGAACAGATCTACATGCCAATATTCAGTTATAGTCATAGCGCCACCTATTGGCAACAGGAAGTGAAATATTTTACACTGCAACAAACTACTCCTAGAAATTTTATGACATCAATGTTATTTTTGTGGTCAGTCTAATCTTAAGACCTGTGTGATGTTTAGTTGTGACGATCTTGAGTTTTCGTTAAAAGGCGTGTCCATGGCGCCGTGACGAAGTTTGATGTGTCGCCATGGGAATAAAAGATGTTATAACTCAGGCATAAAATGTCCGATCTTGCCCAAACTTCAAATGTGTGATAAGGGTCCTGGCCTGAACAGATCTGAAGGCCAATATTCCATTGGGTGTGGCAAAATGGCTCGATAGCGCCACCTATACATTTTCAACAGAGTGCATATACACTTTTAACGGAGTGCGCCTCAAGCTATGTTTCACGTACATGTACAAAAATCGGTACACACATGTAACACACCAATATCTACGAAAAAGTCTCTTGGTACAAAATCCGAATCCAAACAGGAAGTCAGTTATTTAGAATTTTCTCTGCAAAATTGGTGTTGTTTTTGGCATTTTCAGGGGTTGTACTTTAACGAACTCCTCCTAGAGATTTATTCAGATCAACATCAAACTTGGTCAGTTAAATCTAAAGGCCTTTGCGAAGTTAAATTGGGAAGATCTTGAGGTTTCGTTAAAGGGAGTGTCCATGGCACCATGACAAAATTTGATGTCTCGCCACAGGAAGAGAAGTTGTTGTAACTCAGGCATAAAATGTCCAATCTTCCCAAACTTCACATTTGTGATAAGAGTCCTGGCCTGAACACATCTGAAGGCCAATATTCCGTTATAATGATAGCGGCACCTGCTAGCAACAGGAAGACTGGCACATATAAATGATTTTTACATATTCCACTTATATTTACGACTTTAAATACATATATTTCGCTGTTCGACAATTTACTAAAGCCTCTCGCTGGCGGTGAGCCCGGGTGCGAGGGCCCGTTCATCGCTGCTTGCAGCTTTAATTATTATTATTATTAATATTATTATTATTATTCTTCTCCAGGATGAATCGCATTTTTGAGGGCCTAAACATACTCAAAAAGTCATGAAATTTTGCACACACCTCAGAACCGGCGAAAATGTACATCTGATATGGGTTTCAGAAGTTGGTGTGGCAAAATGGCTCGACAGCGCCACCTATACTTGTTCAACGTTGTGCGCCTCGAGCTATGTTTCACATACATGTATGAAAATCGGTACACACATGTAACTCTCCAATACCTACAAAAAAGTCTCTTAGAGCAAAATTCTAAACCCAACAGGAAGTCGGTTATTTTTAATATTATGAGCAAATTTTGTGTCATTTTTGCCATTTCCATGAGTTGTATTTTAACGAACTCCTCCTAGAAACTTATTCAGATCAACACCAAATTTGGTATGCCTAATCTAAAGGCCTTTGCGATGTTAAATTGCGAAGATTTTGAGTTTTCGTTAAAGGGCGTGTCCGTGGCGGCCTGTCGAATTCCGATGATTCGCCATGAAAAATGAAGTTGCTATAACTCAGACATACAATGTCCAATGTGCCCAAAACTTCACATGTTTAATAAGACTCCTGACCTGAACATATTTACATGCCCATATTCAGTTATAGTCATAGCGCCACCTATAGGCAACAGGAAGTGACATATTTTACACTTCGACAGACTACTCCTAGAAATTTTTTGACATCAATGTCTTTTTTATGGTCAGTATAATCTAAAGGCTTGTGCAATGTTAAATTGTGAAGATCTTGAGTTTTCGTTAAGGGGCGTGTCCATGGCGCCGTGACAAACATCAAAGTCTCGCCATGGGAATAAAAGATGTTATAACTCAGGCATAAAATGTCCGATCTTCCCCAAACTTCACATGTGTGATAAAAGTCCTGGCCAGAACAGATCTGAAGGCCAATATTCCATCGGGTGTGGCAAAATGGCTCGATAGCGCCACCTATACACTTTCAACGGAGTGCACCTCGAGCTATGTTTCACGTACATGTACAAAAATTGGTACACACATGTAACACACCAATACCTACAAAAAAGTCTCTTGGTATGAAATCCTAATCCCAACAGGAAGTCGGTTATTTTGAATTTTCCCTGCAAAATTGGTGTTGTTTTTGCCATTTTCAGGGGTTGTACTTTAACGAACTCCTCCTAGAGATTTATTCAGATCAACACCAAACTTGGTCAGTGTAATCTAAAGCCATTTGTGATGTTAAATTGCGAAGGACTTTAGGTTTCGTTAAAGGGCGTGTCCATGGTGGCCTGACAAATTTCGATGTTTCGCCATGAAAAAGGAAGTTGCTGTAACTCAGACATACAATGTCCAATCTGCCCCAAACTTCACATGTTGGATAAGACTCTTGACCTGAACAGATCTACATGCCAATATTCAGTTATAGTCATAGCGCCACCTATTGGCAACAGGAAGTGAAATATTTTACACTGCGACAAACTACTCCTAGAAATTTTATGATATCAATGTTATTTTTGTGGTCAGTCTAATCTAAAGACCTGTGTGATGTTTAGTTGTGAAGATCTTGAGTTTTCGTTAAAAGGCGTGTCCATGGCGCCATGACGAAGTTTGATGTGTCGCCAAGGGAATAAAAGATGTTATAACTGAGGCATAAAATGTCCGATCTTTCCCAAACTTCACATGTGTGATAAGGGTCCTGGCCTGAACAGATTTGAAGGCCAATATTCCATTGGGTGTGGCAAAATGGCTCGATAGCGCCACCTATACACTTTCAACTGAGTGCATATACCCTTTCAATGGAGTGCGCCTCAAGCTATGTTTCACGTACATGTACAAAAATCGGTACACACATGTAACACACCAATATCTACGAAAAAGTCTCTTGGTACGAAATCCGAATCCAAACAGGAAGTCCGTTATTTAGAATGTTCTCTGCAAAATTGGTGTTGTTTTTGGCATTTTCAGGGGTTGTACTTTAACGAACTCCTCCTAGAGATTTATTTAGATCAGCATCAAACTTGGTCAGTTAAATCTAAAGGCCTTTGCGATGTTAAATTGGGAAGATCTTGAGATTTCGTTAAAGGGAGTGTCCATGGCGGCCTGACAAATTTCGATGTTTCGCCATGAAAAAGGAAGTTGCTGTAACTCAGACATACAATGTCCAATCTGCCCCAATCTTTGCATGTTAGATAAGACTTCTGCCCTTAACAGATCTACATGCCCATATTCAATTATAGTCATAGCACCACCTGCTGGCAACAGGAAGTGACATATTTTACGCTGAGACAAACTACTCCTAGAGATTTTTTGACATTAATGTATTTTTGTGGTCAGTCTAATCTAAAGGCCTGTGTAATGTTAAATTGTGGCAATCTTGAGTTTTTGTTAAAGAGCGTGTCCATGGAAAAATGACAAAATTTGATGTCTCGCCACAGCAAGAGAAGTTGTTGTAACTCAGGCATAAAATGTTTGATCTTCCCCAAACTTCACATGTTCGATAAGAGTGCCGCCCTGAACACATCTGAAGGCCAATATTCCATTATAATGATAGCGCCACCTGCTGGCAACAGGAAGATTGGCACATATATGGAATAAACTTTGATATATTCCACTTATATTTATGAGTTTAAATGCATATTTCTCACCGTTCACCTATTTACTAAAGCCACTCGCTGCCGGTGAGCCCGGGTGCGAGGGCCCGTTCATCGCTGCTTGCAGCTTTAATTATTATTGTTATTCATCTTCTCTAAGATGAATCGCATTTTTGAGAGCCTAAACATGCTCGAAAAGTCATGAAACTTTGCACACACCTCAGAACTGGCGAAAATTTACGTCTGATATGGGTTTCAGAAGTGGGTGTGGCAAAATGGCTCGACAGCGCCACCTATAAACGTTCAACGGTGTGCGCCTCGAGCTACGTTTCACGTACATGTACAAAAATCGGTACACACATGTAACACACCAATATCTACGAAAAAGTCTCTTGGTACGAAATCCGAATCCAAACAGGAAGTCCGTTATTTAGAATGTTCTCTGCAAAATTGGTGTTGTTTTTGCCATTTTCAGGGGTTGTACTTTAACGAACTCCTCCTAGATATTTATTTAGATCAGCATCAAACTTGGTCAGTTAAATCTAAAGGCCTTTGCGATGTTAAATTGGGAAGATCTTGAGATTTCGTTAAAGGGAATGTCCATGGCGGCCTGACAAATTTCGATGTTTCGCCATGAAAAAGGAAGTTGCTGTAACTCAGACATACAATGTCCAATCTGCCCCAAACTTTGCATGTTAGATAAGACTTCTGCCCTTAACAGATCTACATGCCCATATTCAATTATAGTCATAGCGCCACCTGCTGGCAACAGGAAGTGACATATTTTACGCTGAGACAAACTACTCCTAGAGATTTTTTGACATTAATGTATTTTTGTGGTCAGTCTAATCTAAAGGCCTGTGTAATGTTAAATTGTGGCAATCTTGAGTTTTTGTTAAAGAGCGTGTCCATTGCAAAAATGACAAAATTTGATGTCTCGCCACAGCAAGAGAAGTTGTTGTAACTCAGGAATAAAATGTTTGATCTTCCCCAAACTTCACATTTTCGATAAGAGTGCAGCCCTGAACACATCTGAAGGCCAATATTCCATTATAATGATAGCGCCACCTGCTGGCAACAGGAAGATTGGCACATATATGGAATAAACTTTGATATATTCCACTTATATTTATGAGTTTAAATGCATATTTCTCACCGTTCACCTATTTACTAAAGCCACTCGCTGCCGGTGAACCTGGGTGCGAGGGCCCGTTCATCGCTGCTTGCAGCTTTAATTATTATTGTTATTCTTCTTCTCTAAGATGAATCGCATTTTTGAGAGCCTAAACATGCTCGAAAAGTCATGAAACTTTGCACACACCTCAGAACTGGCGAAAATTTACGTCTGATATGGGTTTCAGAAGTGGGTGTGGCAAAATGGCTCGACAGCGCCACCTATACACGTTCAACGGTGTGCGCCTCGAGCTACGTTTCACGTACATGTATGAAAATTGGTATACACATGTATCTCTCCAATACCTACAAAAAAGTCTCTTGGAGCAAAATCCGAAACCCAACAGGAAGTCGGTTATTTTTAATTTTATGAGCAAATTTTGTGTCATTTTTGTCATTTCCATGTGTTGTATTTTAACGAACTCCTCCTAGAGATTAATTCAGATCAACACCAAAGTTGGTATGCCTAATCTAAAGGCCTTTGCGATGTTAAATTGCGAAGATTTTGAGTTTTCGTTTAAGGGCGTGTCCGTGGCGGCCTGGCGAATTTCGATAATTCGCCATGAAAAATGAAGTTGCTATAACTCAGACATACAATGTCCAATCTGCCCCAAACTTCACATGTTTAATGAGACTCCGAACCTGAACAGATTGACATGCCCATATTCAGTTTTAGTCATAGCGCCACCTATTGGCAACAGGAAGTGACATATTTTACACTGCGACTAACTACTCCTAGAAATTTTATGACATCAATGTCTTTTTTGTGGTCAGTCTAATCTAAAGGCCTGTGCGATGTTAAGTTGTGAAGATCTTGAGTTTTCGTTAAGGGGCGTGTCCATGGCGCCGTGACAAATTTCAAAGTCTCGCCATGGGAATAAAAGATGTTATAACTCAGGCATAAAATGTCCGATCTTCCCCAAACTTCACATGTTTGATAAAAGTCCTGGCCTGAACAGATCTGAAGGCCAATATTCCATCAGGTGTGGCAAAATGGCTCGATAGCGCCACCTATACACTTTCAACGGAGTGCACCTCGAGCTATGTTTCACGTACATGTACAAAAATTGGTACACACATGTAACACACCAATACCTACAAAAAAGTCTCTTGATACGAAATCCTAATCCCAACAGGAAGTCGGTTATTTTGAATTTTCCCTGCAAAATTGGTGTTGTTTTTGCCATTTTCAGGGGTTGTACTTTAACGAACTCCTCCTAGAGATTTATTCAGATGAAGACCAAACTTGGTCAGTGTAATCTAAAGCCATTTGCGATGTTAAATTGCGAAGGAATTGAGGTTTCGTTAAAGGGCGTGTCCATGGCGGCCTGACAAATTTCGATGTTTCGCCATGAAAAAGGAAGTTGCTGTAACTCAGACATACAATGTCCAATCTGCCCCAAACTTCACATGTTGGATAAGACTATTGACCTGAACAGATCTACATGCCAATATTCAGTTATAGTCATAGCGCCACCTATTGGCAACAGGAAGTGACATATTTTACACTGCGACTAACTACTCCTAGAAATTTTATGACATCAATGTCTTTTTTGTGGTCAGTCTAATCTAAAGGCCTGTGCGATGTTAAGTTGTGAAGATCTTGAGTTTTCGTTAAGGGGCGTGTCCATGGCGCCGTGACAAATTTCAAAGTCTCGCCATGGGAATAAAAGATGTTATAACTCAGGCATAAAATGTCCGATCTTCCCCAAACTTCACATGTTTGATAAAAGTCCTGGCCTGAACAGATCTGAAGGCCAATATTCCATCAGGTGTGGCAAAATGGCTCGATAGCGCCACCTATACACTTTCAACGGAGTGCACCTCGAGCTATGTTTCACGTACATGTACAAAAATTGGTACACACATGTAACACACCAATACCTACAAAAAAGTCTCTTGATACGAAATCCTAATCCCAACAGGAAGTCGGTTATTTTGAATTTTCCCTGCAAAATTGGTGTTGTTTTTGCCATTTTCAGGGGTTGTACTTTAACGAACTCCTCCTAGAGATTTATTCAGATGAAGACCAAACTTGGTCAGTGTAATCTAAAGCCATTTGCGATGTTAAATTGCGAAGGAATTGAGGTTTCGTTAAAGGGCGTGTCCATGGCGGCCTGACAAATTTCGATGTTTCGCCATGAAAAAGGAAGTTGCTGTAACTCAGACATACAATGTCCAATCTGCCCCAAACTTCACATGTTGGATAAGACTATTGACCTGAACAGATCTACATGCCAATATTCAGTTATAGTCATAGCGCCACCTATTGGCAACAGGAAGTGAAATATTTTACACTGCGACAAACTACTCCTAGAAATTTTATGACATCAATGTTATTTTTGTGGTCAGTCTAATCTAAAGGCCTGTGCGATGTTAAGTTGTGAAGATCTTGAGTTTTCGTTAAGGGGCGTGTCCATGGCGCCGTGACAAATTTCAAAGTCTCGCCATGGGAATAAAAGATGTTATAACTCAGGCATAAAATGTCCGATCTTCCCCAAACTTCACATGTTTGATAAAAGTCCTGGCCTGAACAGATCTGAAGGCCAATATTCCATCAGGTGTGGCAAAATGGCTCGATAGCGCCACCTATACACTTTCAACGGAGTGCACCTCGAGCTATGTTTCACGTACATGTACAAAAATTGGTACACACATGTAACACACCAATACCTACAAAAAAGTCTCTTGATACGAAATCCTAATCCCAACAGGAAGTCGGTTATTTTGAATTTTCCCTGCAAAATTGGTGTTGTTTTTGCCATTTTCAGGGGTTGTACTTTAACGAACTCCTCCTAGAGATTTATTCAGATGAAGACCAAACTTGGTCAGTGTAATCTAAAGCCATTTGCGATGTTAAATTGCGAAGGAATTGAGGTTTCGTTAAAGGGCGTGTCCATGGCGGCCTGACAAATTTCGATGTTTCGCCATGAAAAAGGAAGTTGCTGTAACTCAGACATACAATGTCCAATCTGCCCCAAACTTCACATGTTGGATAAGACTATTGACCTGAACAGATCTACATGCCAATATTCAGTTATAGTCATAGCGCCACCTATTGGCAACAGGAAGTGACATATTTTACACTGCGACTAACTACTCCTAGAAATTTTATGACATCAATGTCTTTTTTGTGGTCAGTCTAATCTAAAGGCCTGTGCGATGTTAAGTTGTGAAGATCTTGAGTTTTCGTTAAGGGGCGTGTCCATGGCGCCGTGACAAATTTCAAAGTCTCGCCATGGGAATAAAAGATGTTATAACTCAGGCATAAAATGTCCGATCTTCCCCAAACTTCACATGTTTGATAAAAGTCCTGGCCTGAACAGATCTGAAGGCCAATATTCCATCAGGTGTGGCAAAATGGCTCGATAGCGCCACCTATACACTTTCAACGGAGTGCACCTCGAGCTATGTTTCACGTACATGTACAAAAATTGGTACACACATGTAACACACCAATACCTACAAAAAAGTCTCTTGATACGAAATCCTAATCCCAACAGGAAGTCGGTTATTTTGAATTTTCCCTGCAAAATTGGTGTTGTTTTTGCCATTTTCAGGGGTTGTACTTTAACGAACTCCTCCTAGAGATTTATTCAGATGAAGACCAAACTTGGTCAGTGTAATCTAAAGCCATTTGCGATGTTAAATTGCGAAGGAATTGAGGTTTCGTTAAAGGGCGTGTCCATGGCGGCCTGTCGAATTCCGATGATTCGCCATGAAAAATGAAGTTGCTATAACTCAGACATACAATGTCCAATGTGCCCAAAACTTCACATGTTTAATAAGACTCCTGACCTGAACATATTTACATGCCCATATTCAGTTATAGTCATAGCGCCACCTATAGGCAACAGGAAGTGACATATTTTACACTTCGACAGACTACTCCTAGAAATTTTTTGACATCAATGTCTTTTTTATGGTCAGTATAATCTAAAGGCTTGTGCAATGTTAAATTGTGAAGATCTTGAGTTTTCGTTAAGGGGCGTGTCCATGGCGCCGTGACAAACATCAAAGTCTCGCCATGGGAATAAAAGATGTTATAACTCAGGCATAAAATGTCCGATCTTCCCCAAACTTCACATGTGTGATAAAAGTCCTGGCCAGAACAGATCTGAAGGCCAATATTCCATCGGGTGTGGCAAAATGGCTCGATAGCGCCACCTATACACTTTCAACGGAGTGCACCTCGAGCTATGTTTCACGTACATGTACAAAAATTGGTACACACATGTAACACACCAATACCTACAAAAAAGTCTCTTGGTATGAAATCCTAATCCCAACAGGAAGTCGGTTATTTTGAATTTTCCCTGCAAAATTGGTGTTGTTTTTGCCATTTTCAGGGGTTGTACTTTAACGAACTCCTCCTAGAGATTTATTCAGATCAACACCAAACTTGGTCAGTGTAATCTAAAGCCATTTGTGATGTTAAATTGCGAAGGACTTTAGGTTTCGTTAAAGGGCGTGTCCATGGTGGCCTGACAAATTTCGATGTTTCGCCATGAAAAAGGAAGTTGCTGTAACTCAGACATACAATGTCCAATCTGCCCCAAACTTCACATGTTGGATAAGACTCTTGACCTGAACAGATCTACATGCCAATATTCAGTTATAGTCATAGCGCCACCTATTGGCAACAGGAAGTGAAATATTTTACACTGCGACAAACTACTCCTAGAAATTTTATGATATCAATGTTATTTTTGTGGTCAGTCTAATCTAAAGACCTGTGTGATGTTTAGTTGTGAAGATCTTGAGTTTTCGTTAAAAGGCGTGTCCATGGCGCCATGACGAAGTTTGATGTGTCGCCAAGGGAATAAAAGATGTTATAACTGAGGCATAAAATGTCCGATCTTTCCCAAACTTCACATGTGTGATAAGGGTCCTGGCCTGAACAGATTTGAAGGCCAATATTCCATTGGGTGTGGCAAAATGGCTCGATAGCGCCACCTATACACTTTCAACTGAGTGCATATACCCTTTCAATGGAGTGCGCCTCAAGCTATGTTTCACGTACATGTACAAAAATCGGTACACACATGTAACACACCAATATCTACGAAAAAGTCTCTTGGTACGAAATCCGAATCCAAACAGGAAGTCCGTTATTTAGAATGTTCTCTGCAAAATTGGTGTTGTTTTTGGCATTTTCAGGGGTTGTACTTTAACGAACTCCTCCTAGAGATTTATTTAGATCAGCATCAAACTTGGTCAGTTAAATCTAAAGGCCTTTGCGATGTTAAATTGGGAAGATCTTGAGATTTCGTTAAAGGGAGTGTCCATGGCGGCCTGACAAATTTCGATGTTTCGCCATGAAAAAGGAAGTTGCTGTAACTCAGACATACAATGTCCAATCTGCCCCAATCTTTGCATGTTAGATAAGACTTCTGCCCTTAACAGATCTACATGCCCATATTCAATTATAGTCATAGCACCACCTGCTGGCAACAGGAAGTGACATATTTTACGCTGAGACAAACTACTCCTAGAGATTTTTTGACATTAATGTATTTTTGTGGTCAGTCTAATCTAAAGGCCTGTGTAATGTTAAATTGTGGCAATCTTGAGTTTTTGTTAAAGAGCGTGTCCATGGAAAAATGACAAAATTTGATGTCTCGCCACAGCAAGAGAAGTTGTTGTAACTCAGGCATAAAATGTTTGATCTTCCCCAAACTTCACATGTTCGATAAGAGTGCCGCCCTGAACACATCTGAAGGCCAATATTCCATTATAATGATAGCGCCACCTGCTGGCAACAGGAAGATTGGCACATATATGGAATAAACTTTGATATATTCCACTTATATTTATGAGTTTAAATGCATATTTCTCACCGTTCACCTATTTACTAAAGCCACTCGCTGCCGGTGAGCCCGGGTGCGAGGGCCCGTTCATCGCTGCTTGCAGCTTTAATTATTATTGTTATTCATCTTCTCTAAGATGAATCGCATTTTTGAGAGCCTAAACATGCTCGAAAAGTCATGAAACTTTGCACACACCTCAGAACTGGCGAAAATTTACGTCTGATATGGGTTTCAGAAGTGGGTGTGGCAAAATGGCTCGACAGCGCCACCTATAAACGTTCAACGGTGTGCGCCTCGAGCTACGTTTCACGTACATGTACAAAAATCGGTACACACATGTAACACACCAATATCTACGAAAAAGTCTCTTGGTACGAAATCCGAATCCAAACAGGAAGTCCGTTATTTAGAATGTTCTCTGCAAAATTGGTGTTGTTTTTGCCATTTTCAGGGGTTGTACTTTAACGAACTCCTCCTAGATATTTATTTAGATCAGCATCAAACTTGGTCAGTTAAATCTAAAGGCCTTTGCGATGTTAAATTGGGAAGATCTTGAGATTTCGTTAAAGGGAATGTCCATGGCGGCCTGACAAATTTCGATGTTTCGCCATGAAAAAGGAAGTTGCTGTAACTCAGACATACAATGTCCAATCTGCCCCAAACTTTGCATGTTAGATAAGACTTCTGCCCTTAACAGATCTACATGCCCATATTCAATTATAGTCATAGCGCCACCTGCTGGCAACAGGAAGTGACATATTTTACGCTGAGACAAACTACTCCTAGAGATTTTTTGACATTAATGTATTTTTGTGGTCAGTCTAATCTAAAGGCCTGTGTAATGTTAAATTGTGGCAATCTTGAGTTTTTGTTAAAGAGCGTGTCCATTGCAAAAATGACAAAATTTGATGTCTCGCCACAGCAAGAGAAGTTGTTGTAACTCAGGAATAAAATGTTTGATCTTCCCCAAACTTCACATTTTCGATAAGAGTGCAGCCCTGAACACATCTGAAGGCCAATATTCCATTATAATGATAGCGCCACCTGCTGGCAACAGGAAGATTGGCACATATATGGAATAAACTTTGATATATTCCACTTATATTTATGAGTTTAAATGCATATTTCTCACCGTTCACCTATTTACTAAAGCCACTCGCTGCCGGTGAACCTGGGTGCGAGGGCCCGTTCATCGCTGCTTGCAGCTTTAATTATTATTGTTATTCTTCTTCTCTAAGATGAATCGCATTTTTGAGAGCCTAAACATGCTCGAAAAGTCATGAAACTTTGCACACACCTCAGAACTGGCGAAAATTTACGTCTGATATGGGTTTCAGAAGTGGGTGTGGCAAAATGGCTCGACAGCGCCACCTATACACGTTCAACGGTGTGCGCCTCGAGCTACGTTTCACGTACATGTATGAAAATTGGTATACACATGTATCTCTCCAATACCTACAAAAAAGTCTCTTGGAGCAAAATCCGAAACCCAACAGGAAGTCGGTTATTTTTAATTTTATGAGCAAATTTTGTGTCATTTTTGTCATTGCCATGCGTTGTATTTTAACGAACTCCTCCTAGAGATTAATTCAGATCAACACCAAAGTTGGTATGCCTAATCTAAAGGCCTTTGCGATGTTAAATTGCGAAGATTTTGAGTTTTCGTTTAAGGGCGTGTCCGTGGCGGCCTGGCGAATTTCGATAATTCGCCATGAAAAATGAAGTTGCTATAACTCAGACATACAATGTCCAATCTGCCCCAAACTTCACATGTTTAATGAGACTCCGAACCTGAACAGATTGACATGCCCATATTCAGTTTTAGTCATAGCGCCACCTATTGGCAACAGGAAGTGACATATTTTACACTGCGACTAACTACTCCTAGAAATTTTATGACATCAATGTCTTTTTTGTGGTCAGTCTAATCTAAAGGCCTGTGCGATGTTAAGTTGTGAAGATCTTGAGTTTTCGTTAAGGGGCGTGTCCATGGCGCCGTGACAAAATTCAAAGTCTCGCCATGGGAATAAAAGATGTTATAACTCAGGCATAAAATGTCCGATCTTCCCCAAACTTCACATGTTTGATAAAAGTCCTGGCCTGAACAGATCTGAAGGCCAATATTCCATCAGGTGTGGCAAAATGGCTCGATAGCGCCACCTATACACTTTCAACGGAGTGCACCTCGAGCTATGTTTCACGTACATGTACAAAAATTGGTACACACATGTAACACACCAATACCTACAAAAAAGTCTCTTGATACGAAATCCTAATCCCAACAGGAAGTCGGTTATTTTGAATTTTCCCTGCAAAATTGGTGTTGTTTTTGCCATTTTCAGGGGTTGTACTTTAACGAACTCCTCCTAGAGATTTATTCAGATGAAGACCAAACTTGGTCAGTGTAATCTAAAGCCATTTGCGATGTTAAATTGCGAAGGAATTGAGGTTTCGTTAAAGGGCGTGTCCATGGCGGCCTGACAAATTTCGATGTTTCGCCATGAAAAAGGAAGTTGCTGTAACTCAGACATACAATGTCCAATCTGCCCCAAACTTCACATGTTGGATAAGACTATTGACCTGAACAGATCTACATGCCAATATTCAGTTATAGTCATAGCGCCACCTATTGGCAACAGGAAGTGAAATATTTTACACTGCGACAAACTACTCCTAGAAATTTTATGACATCAATGTTATTTTTGTGGTCAGTCTAATCTAAAGACCTGTGTGATGTTTAGTTGTGAAGATCTTGAGTTGTCGTTAAAAGGCGTGTCCATGGCGCCGTGACGAAGCTCGATGTGTCGCCATGGGAATAAAAGATGTTATAACTCAGGCATAAAATGTCCGATCTTGCCCAAACTTCACATATGTGATAAGGGTCCTGGCCTGAACAGATCTAAAGGCCAAAATTCCATTGGGTGTGGCAAAATGGCTCTATAGCGCCACCTATACACTTTCAACTGAGTGCATATACACTTTCAACGGAGTGCGCCTCAAGCTATGTTTCACGTACATGTACAAAAATCGGTACACACATGTAACACACCAATATCTACGAAAAAGTCTCTTGGTACGAAATCCGAATCCAAACAGGAAGTCAGTTATTTAGAATGTTCTCTGCAAAATTGGTGTTGTTTTTTGGCATTTTCAGGGGTTGTACTTTAACAAACTGCTCCTAGAGATTTATTCAGATCAACATCAAACTTGGTCAGTTAAATCTAAAGGCCTTTGCGAAGTTAAATTGGGAAGATCTTGAGATTTCGTTAAAGGGCTTGTCCATGGCAGCCTGACAAATTTCGATGTTTCGCCATGAAAAAGGAAGTTGCTGTAACTCAGACATACAATGTCCAATCTGCCCCAAACTTTGCATGTTAGATAAGACTTCTGCCCTTAACAGATCCACATGCCCATATTCACTTATAGTTATAGTGCCACCTGCTGAAAACAGGAAGTGGCATATTTTACGCTGTTACAAAGTATTCCTAAAAATCTTTTGACATTAATGTATTTTTTGTGGTCAGTCTAATCTTAAGGCCTGTGCAATGTTAAATTATGGAGATCTTTACTTTTTGTTAAAGGGTGTGTCCATGGCACCATGACAAAATCTGATGTCTCGCCACAGGAAAAGAAGTTGTTGTAACTCAGGCATAAAATGTCCGATCTTCCCCAAACTTCACATTTGTGATAAGAGTCCTGGCCTGAACACATCTGAAGGCCAATATTCCATTATAATGATATCGCCACCTGCTGGCAACAGGAAGACTGGCACATATAAATGATTTTGACATATTCCACTTATATTTACGACTTTAAATGCATATATCTCGCCGTTCGCCAATTTACTAAAGCCTCTCGATGGCGGTGAGCCCGGGTGCGAGGGCCCGTTCATCGCTGCTTGCAGCTTTAATTATTATTATTCTTCTCCAGGATGAATCGCATTTTTGAGGGCCTAAACATACTCAAAAAGTCATGAAACTTTGCACACACCTCAGAACAGGCGAAAATGTACATCTGATATGGGTTTCAGAAGTGGGTGTGGCAAAATGGCTCGACAGCGCCACCTATACACGTTCAACGTTGTGCGCCTCGAGCTACGTTTCACGTACATTTATGAAAATCGGTATACACATGTATCTCTCCAATACCTTAAAAAAAGTCTCTTGGAGCAAAATCCGAAACCCAACAGGAAGTCGGTTATTTTTAATTTTATGAGCAAATTTTGTGTCATTTTTGTCATTTCCATGCGTTGTATTTTAACGAACTCCTCCTAGAGATTCATTCAGATCAACACCAAAGTTGGTATGCCTAATCTAAAGGCCTTTGCGATGTTAAATTGCGAAGATTTTGAGTTTTCGTTAAAGGGCGTGTCCGTGGCGGCCTGGCGAATTTCGATGATTCGCCATGAAAAATGAAGTTGCTATAACTCAGACATACAATGTCCAATGTGCCCAAAACTTCACATGTTTAATAAGACTCCTGACCTGAACATATTTACATGCCCATATTCAGTTATAGTCATAGCGCCACCTATAGGCAACAGGAAGTGACATATTTTACACCTCGACACACTACTCCTAGAAATTTTTTGACATCAATGTCTTTTTTATGGTCAGTGTAATCTAAAGGCCTGTGCAATGTTAAATTGTGAAGATCTTGAGTTTTCGTTAAGGGGCGTGTCCATGGCGCCGTGACAAAATTCAAAGTCTCGCCATGGGAATAAAAGTTGTTATAACTCAGGCATAAAATGTCCGATCTTCCCCAAACTTCACATGTGTGATAAGAGTCCTGGCCTGAACACATCTGTATGCCAATATTCCATCGGGTGTGGCAAAATGGCTCGATAGCGCCACCTATACACTTTCAACGGTGTGCGCCTCGAGCTACGTTTCATGTACATGTATGAAAATCAGTATACACATGTATCTCTCCAATACCTACAAAAAAGTATCTTGGAGCAAAATCCGAAACCCAACAGGAAGTCGGTTATTTTTAATTTTATGAGCAAATTTTGTGTCATTTTTGTCATTTCCATGCGTTGTATTTTAACGAACTCCTCCTAGAGATTCATTCAGATCAACACCAAAGTTGGTATGCCTAATCTAAAGGCCTTTGCGATGTTAAATTGCGAAGATTTTAAGTTTTCGTTAAAGGGCGTGTCCATGGCGCCGTGACGAAGTTCGATGTGTCGCAATGGGAATAAAAGATGTTATAACTCAGGCATAAAATGTCCGATCTTGCCCAAACTTCACATGTGTGATAAGGGTCCTGGCCTGAACAGGTCTGAAGGCCAATATTCCATTGGGTGTGGCAAAATGGCTCGATAGCGCCACCTATACACTTTCAACTGAGTGCATATACATTTTCAACGGAGTGCGCCTCAAGCTATGTTTCACGTACATGTACAAAAATCGGTACACACATGTAACACACCAATACCTACAAAAAAGTCTCTTGGTATGAAATCCGAATCACAACAGGAAGTCGGTTATTTAGAAATTTTCTCTGCAAAATTGGCGTTGTTTTTGCCATTTTCAGGGGTTGTACTTTAACAAACTCCTCCTAGAGATTTATTCAGATCAACACCAAACTTGGTCAGTTAAATCTAAAGGCCTTTGCGATGTTAAATTGCCAAGATCTTGAGGTTTCGTTAAAGGGCGTGTCCATGGCGGCCTGGCAAATTTCGATGTTTCGCCATGAAAAAGGAAATTGCTGTAACTCAGACATACAATGTCCAATCTGCCCCAAACTTCACATGTTAGATAAGACTTCTGCCCTTAACAGATCTACATGCCCATATTCAGCTATAGTCATAGTGCCACCTGCTGGCAACAGGAAGTGACATTTTTTACGCTGCGACAAACTACTCCTAGAAGTCTTTTGACATTAATGTATGTTTTTGTGGTCAGTCTAATCTAAAGGCCTGTGCAATGTTAAATTGCGGGGATCTTCAGTTTTTGTTAAAGGGCGTGTCCATGGCGCCATGACAAAATTTGATGTTTCGCCACAGCAAGAGAAGTTGTTGTAACTCAGTCATAAAATGTTCGATCTTCCCCAGACTCCGCATGTTCGATAAGAGTCCTGGCCTGAACACATCTGAAGGCCAATTTTCCACTATAATGATAGCGCCACCTGCTGGCAACAGAAAGATTGGCACATATATGGAATAAACATTGATATATTCCACTTATATTTATGAGTTTAAATGCATATTTCTCACCGTTCACCTATTTACTAAAGCCACTCGCTGCCGGTGAGCCCGGGTGCGAGGGCCCGTTCATCACTGCTTGCAGCTTTAATTAGGGCCCGAGCATCGATGGTGTGAGGACCCTCTTGGAATTGCTCCGTTTATTATTATTATTATTATTATTATTATTATTATTATTATTATTATTATTATTATTATTATTATTATTATTCTTCTCTAAGATGAATCGCATTTTTGAGAGCCTAAACATGCTCGAAAAGTCATGAAACTTTGCACACACCTCAGAACTGGCGAAAATTTACGTCTGATATGGGTTTCAGAAGTGGGTGTGGCAAAATGGCTCGACAGCGCCACCTATACACGTTCAACGGTGTGCGCCTCGAGCTACGTTTCTTGTACATGTATGAAAATTGGTTTACACATGTATCTCTCCAATACCTACAAAAAAGTCTCTTGGAGCAAAATCCGAAACCCAACAGGAAGTCGGTTATTTTTAGTTTTATGAGCAAATTTTGTGTCATTTTTGTCATTTCCATGCGTTGTATTTTAACGAACTCCTCCTAGAGATTAATTCAGATCAACACCAAAGTTGGTATGCCTAATCTAAAGGCCTTTGCGATGTTAAATTGCGAAGATTTTGAGTTTTCGTTAAAGGGCGTGTCCGTGGTGGCCTGGCAAATTTCGATGATTCGCCATGAAAAATGAAGTTGCTATAACTCAGACATACAATGTCCAATCTGCCCCAAACTTCACATGTTTGATGAGACTCCGAACCTGAACAGATTGACATGCCCATATTTAGTTATAGTCATAGCGCCACCTATTGGCAACAGGAAGTGACATATTTTACACTGCGACTAACTACTCCTAGAAATTTTATGACATCAATGTCTTTTTTTGGTCAGTCTAATCTAAAGGCCTGTGCGATGTTAAGTTGTGAAGATCTTGAGTTTTCGTTAAGGGGCGTGTCCATGGCGCCATGACAAAATTCAAAGTCTCGCCATGGGAATAAAAGATGTTATAACTCAGGCATAAAATGTCCGATCTTCCCCAAACTTCACATGTGTGATAAAAGTCCTGGCCTGAACAGATCTGAAGGCCAATATTCCATCGGGTGTGGCAAAATGGCTCGATAGCGCCACCTATACACTTTCAACGGAGTGCACCTCGAGCTAGGTTTCACGTACATGTACAAAAATTGGTACACACATGTAACACACCAATACCTACAAAAAAGTCTCTTGGTACGAAATCCTAATCCCAACAGGAAGTCGGTTATTTTGAATTTTCCCTGCAAAATTGGTGTTGTTTTTGCCATTTTCAGGGGTTGTACTTTAACGAACTCCTCCTAGAGATTTATTCAGATGAACACCAAACTTGGTCAGTGTAATCTAAAGCCATTTGCGATGTTAAATTGCGAAGGACCTGAGGTTTCGTTAAAGGGCGTGTCCATGGTGGCCTGACAAATTTCGATGTTTCGCCATGAAAAAGGAAGTTGCTGTAACTCAGACATACAATGTCCAATCTGCCCCAAACTTCACATGTTGAATAAGACTCTTGACCTGAACAGATCTACATGCCAATATTCAGTTATAATCATAGCGCCACCTGCTGGCAACAGGAAGTGACATATTTTACGCTGAGACAAACTACTCCTAGAGATTTTTTGACATTAATGTATTTTTGTGGTCAGTCTAATCTAAAGCCCTGTGTAATGTTAAATTGTGGCAATCTTGAGTTTTTGTTAAAGAGCGTCTCCATGGCAAAAATGACAAAATTTGATGTCTCGCCACAGCAAGAGAAGTTGTTGTAACTCAGGCATAAAATGTTTGATCTTCCCCAAACTTCACATGTTCGATAAGAGTGCAGCCCTGAACACATCTGAAGGCCAATATTCCATTAAAATGATAGCGCCACCTGCTGGCAACAGGAAGATTGGAACATATATGGAATAAACATTGATATATTCTACTTAAATTTATGAGTTTAAATGCATATTTCTCACCATTCACCTATTTACTAAAGCCACTCGCTGCCGGTGAGCCCGGGTGCGAGGGCCCGTTCATCGCTGCTTGCAGCTTTAATTATTATTAGGGCCAGAGCACCGATGGTGTGAGGACCCTCTTGGAATTGCTCCGTTTATTATTATTATTATTATTATTATTATTATTATTATTCTTCTTCTGTAAGATGAATCGCATTTTTGAGGGCCTAAACATACTCAAAAAGTCATGAAACTTTGCACACACCTCAGAACCGGCGAAAACGTACATCTGATATGGGTTTCAGAAGTGGGTGTGGCAAAATGGCTCGACAGCGCCACCTATACATGTTCAACGGTGTGCGCCTCGAGCTATGTTTCACGTACATGTATGAAAATCGGTACACACATGTTACTCTCCAATACCTACAAAAAAGTATCTTAGAGCAAAATTCTAAACCCAGCAGGAAGTCATTTATTTTTAATATTATGAGCAAATTTTGTGTCATTTTTGCCATTTCCATGAGTTGTATTTTAACGAACTCCTGCTAGAAACTTATTCAGATCAACACCAAATTTGGTATTCCTAATCTAAAGGCCTTTGCGATGTTAAATTGTGAAGATTTTGAGTTTTCGTTAAAGGGCGTGTCCGTGGCGGCTTGGCGAATTTCGATGATTCGCCAAGAAAAATGAAGTTGCTATAACTCAGACATACAATGTCCAATGTGCCCAAAACTTCCCATGTTTAATAAGACTCCTGACCTGAACAGATTGACATGCCCATATTCAGTTATAGTCATAGCGCCACCTATAGGCAACAGGAAGTGACATATTTTACACTTCGACAGACTACTCCTAGAAATTTTTTGACATCAATGTCTTTTTTAAGGTCAGTATAATCTAAAGGCCTGTGCAATGTTAAATTGTGAAGATCTTGAGTTTTCGTTAAGGGGCGTGTCCATGGCGCCGTGACAAAATTCAAAGTCTCGCCATGGGAATAAAAGATGTTATAACTCAGGCATAAAATGTCCGATCTTCCCCAAACTTCACATGTGTGATAAAAGTTCTGGCCTGAACAGATCTGCAGGCCAATATTCCATCGGGTGTGGCAAAATGGCTCGATAGCGCCACCTATACACTTTCAACGGTGTGCGCCTCGAGCTACGTTTCATGTACATGTATGAAAATCAGTATACACATGTATCCAATACCTACAAAAAAGTCTCTTGGAGCAAAATCCGAAACCCAACAGGAAGTCGGTTATTTTTAATTTTATGAGCAAATTTTGTGTCATCCATGCGTTGTATTTTAACGAACTCCTCCTAGAGATTAATTCAGATCAACACCAAAGTTGGTATGCCTAATCTAAAGGCCTTTGCGATGTTAAATTGCGAAGATTTTAAGTTTTCGTTAAAGGGCGTGTCCATGGCGGCCTGACAAATTTCGATGTTTCGCCATGAAAAAGGAAGTTGCTGTAACTCAGACATACAATGTCCAATCTGCCCCAAACTTCACATGTTAGATAAGACTTCTGCCCTTAACAGATCTACATGCCCATATTCAGTTATAGTCATAGCGCCACCTGCTGGCAACAGGAAGTGACATGTTTTACGCTGCGACAAACTACTCCTTGAAATTTTATGACATCAATGTTATTTTTGTGGTCAGTCTAACCTAAAGACCTGTGTGATGTTTAGTTGTGAAGATCTTGAGTTTTCATTAAAAGGCGTGTCCATGGCGCCGTGACGAAGTTCGATGTGTCACCATGGGAATAAAAGATGTTATAACTTAGGCATAAAATGTCCGATCTTGCCCAAACTTCACATGTGTGATAAGGGTCCTGGCCTGAACAGATCTGAAGGCCAATATTCCATTGAGTGTGGCAAAATGGCTCGATAGCGCCACCTATACACTTTCAACTGAGTGCATATACACTTTCAACGGAGTGCGCCTCAAGCTATGTTTCACGTACATGTACAAAAATCAGTGCACACATGTAACACACCAATACCTACAAAAAAGTCTCTTGGTATGAAATCCGAATCACAACAGGAAGTCGGTTATTTAGAAATTTTCTCTGCAAAATTGGCGTTGTTTTTGCCATTTTCAGGGGTTGTACTTTAACAAACTCCTCCTCGAGATTTATTCAGATCAACACCAAACTTGGTCAGTTAAATCTAAAGGCCTTTGCGATGTTAAATTGCGAAGATCTTGAGGTTTCGTTAAAGGGCGTGTCCATGGCGGCCTGGCAAATTTCGATGTTTCGCCATGAAAAAGGAAGTTGCTGTAACTCAGACATACAATGTCCAATCTGCCCCAAACTTCACATGTTAGATAAGACTTCTGCCCTTAACAGATCTACATGCCCATATTCCATTATAGTCATAGCGCCACCTGCTGGCAACAGGAAGTGTCATATTTTACGCTGTGACAAACTACTCCTTGAATTTTTTTGACATTAATGTATTTTTTGTGGTCAGTCTAATCTAAAGGCCTGTGCAATGTTAAATTGTGGAGATCTTGAGTTTTTGTTAAAGGGCGTGTCTATGGCGCCATGACAAAATTTGATGTCTCGCCACAGCAAGAGAAGTTGTTGTAACTCAAGCATAAAATGTTCGATCTTCCCCAAACTTCACATGTTTGATAAGAGTCCTGACCTGAACACATCTGAAGGCCAATATTCCATTATAATGATAGCGCCACCTGCTGGCAACAGGAAGATTGGCACATATATGGAAAATACTTTGATACATTCCACTTATATTTATGACATTAAATGCATATTTCTCACCATTCACCTTTTTACTAAAGCAACTCGCTGGTGGTGAGCCCGGGTGCGAGGGCCCGTTCATCGCTGCTTGCAGCTTTAATTATTATTATTCTTCTCCAGAATGAATCGCATTTTTGAGGGCCTAAACATACTCAAAAAGTCATGAAACTTTGCACACACCTCAGAACCGGCGAAAATGTACATCTGATATGGGTTTCATAAGTGGGTGTGGCAAAATGGCTCGACAGCGCCACCTATACATGTTCAACGGTGTGCGCCTCGAGCTATATTTCATGTACATGTATGAAAATCGGTAAACACATGTAACTCTCCAATACCTACAAAAAAGTCTCTTAGAGCAAAATTCTAAACCCAACCGGAAGTCGGTTATTTTTAATATTATGAGCAAATTTTGTGTCATTTTTGCCATTTCCATGTGTTGTATTTTAACGAACTCTTCCTAGAAACTTATTCAGATCAACACCAAATTTGGTATGCCTAATCTAAAGGCCTTTGCGATGTTAAATTGCGAAGATTTAGAGTTTTCGTTAAAGGGCGTGTCCGTGGCGGCCTGGCGAATTTCGATGATTCGCCATGAAAAATGAAGTTGCTATAACTCAGACATACAATGTCCAATGTGCCCAAAACTTCACATGTTTAATAAGACTCCTGACCTGAACATATTTACATGCCCATATTCAGTTATAGTCATAGCGCCACCTATAGGCAACAGGAAGTGACATGTTTTACACTGCGACTAACTACTCCTAGAAATTTTATGACATCAATGTCTTTTTTGTGGTCAGTCTAATCTAAAGGCCTGTGCAATGTTAAATTGTGAAGATCTTGAGTTTTCGTTAAAAGGCGTGTCCATGGCGCCATGACGAAGTTCGATGTCTCGCCAAGGGAATAAAATATGTTATAACTCAGGCATAAAATGTCCGATCTTCCCCAAACTTCACATGTGTGATAAGAGTCCTGGCCTGAACACATCTGTAGGCCAATATTCCATCGGGTGTGGCAAAATGGCTCGATAGCGCCACCTATACACTTTCAACATAGCGCGCCTCGAGCTCCGTTTCAAGTACATGTACAAAAAATGGTACACCCATGTAACACACCAGTACCTACAAAAAAGTCTCTTGGTACGAAATCCTAATCCCAACAGGAAGTCGGTTATTTTGAAATTTCCCTGCAAAATTGGCGTTGTTTTTGCCATTTTCAGGGGTTGTACTTTAACGAACTCCTCCTAGAGATTTATTCGGATGAACACCAAACTTTGTCAGTGTAATCTAAAGCCATTTGCGATGTTAAATTGCGAAGGACTTGAGGTTTCGTTAAAGGGCGTGTCCATGGCGGCCTGACCAATTTTGATGTTTCGCCATGAAAAAGGAAGTTGCTGTAACTCAGACATACAATGTCCAATCTGCCCCAAACTTCACATGTTGGATAAGACTCTTGACCTGAACAGATCTACATGCCAATATTCAGTTATAGTCATAGCGCCACCTATTGGCAAAAGGAAGTGAAATATTTTACACTGCGACAAACTACTCCTAGAAATTTTATGATATCAATGTTATTTTTGTGGTCAGTCTAATCTAAAGACCTGTGTGATGTTTAGTTGTGAAGATCTTGAGTTTTCGTTAAAAGGCGTGTCCATGGCGCCGTGACGAAGTTTGATGTGTCGCCATGGGAATAAAAGATGTTATAACTCAGGCATAAAATGTCCGATCTTGCCCAAACTTCACATGTGTGATAAGGGTCCTGACCTGAACAGATCTGAAGGCCAATATTCCATTGGGTGTGGCAAAATGGCTCGATAGCGCCACCTATACATTTTCAACAGAGTGCATATACACTTTTAACGGAGTGCGCCTCAAGCTATGTTTCACGTACATGTACAAAAATCGGTACACACATGTAACACACCAATATCTATGAAAAAGTCTCTTGGTACAAAATCCGAATCCAAACAGGAAGTCAGTTATTTAGAATTTTCTCTGCAAAATTAGTGTTGTTTTTGGCATTTTCAGGGGTTGTACTTTAACGAACTCCTCCTAGAGATTTATTCGGATGAACACCAAACTTGGTCAGTGTAATCTAAAGCCATTTGCGATGTTAAATTGCGAAGGACTTGAGGTTTCGTTAAAGGGCGTGTCCATGGCGGCCTGACCAATTTTGATGTTTCGCCATGAAAAAGGAAGTTGCTGTAACTCAGACATACAATGTCCAATCTGCCCCAAACTTCACATGTTGGATAAGACTCTTGACCTGAACAGATCTACATGCCCATATTCAATTATAGTCATAGCGCCACCTGCTGGCAACAGGAAGTGACATATTTTACGCTGAGACAAACTACTCCTAGAGATTTTTTGACATTAATGTATTTTTGTGGTCAGTCTAATCTAAAGGCCTGTGTACTGTTAAATTGTGGCAATCTTGAGCTTTTGTTAAAGAGCGTGTCCATGGCAAAAATGACAAAATTTGATGTCTCGCCACAGCAAGAGAAGTTGTTGTAACTCGGGCATAAAATGTTTGATCTTCCCCAAACTTCACATGTTCGATAAGACTGCAGCCCTGAACACATCTGAAGGCCAATATTCCATTATAGTGATAGCGCCACCTGCTGGCAACAGGAAGATTTGCACATATATGGAATAAACATTGATATATTCTACTTATATTTATGAGTTTAAACGCATATTTCTCACTTTTCACCTATTTACTAGAGCCACTCGCTGCCAGTGAGCCCGGGTGCGAGGGCCCGTTCATCGATGCTTGCAGCTTTAATTATTATTATTATTAGGGCCCGAGCACCGATGGTGTGAGGACCCTCTTGGAATTGCTCCGTTTATTATTATTATTATTATTATTATTATTATTATTATTATTATTATTATTATTATTATTATTATTATTATTATTATTATTATTATTCTCCAGGATGAATTGCATTTTTGAGGGCCTAAACATACTCAAAAAGTCATGAAACTTTGCACACACCTCAGAACCGGCGAAAATGTACATCTGATATGGGTTTTAGAAGTGGGTGTGGCAAAATGGCTCGACAGCGCCACCTATACATGTTCAACGGTGTGCGCCTCGAGCTATGTTTCACGTACATGTATGAAAATTGGTACACACATGTAACTCTCCAATACCTACAAAAAAGTCTCTTAGAGCAAAATTCTAAACCCAACAGGAAGTCAGTTATTTTTAATATTATGAGCAAATTTTGTGTCATTTTTGCCATTTCCATGAGTTGTATTTTAACGAACTCCTCCTAGAAACTTATTCAGATCAACACCAAATTTGGTATGCCTAATCTAAAGGCCTTTGCGATGTTAAATTGCGAAGATTTTGAGTTTTCGTTAAAGGGCGTGTCCGTGGCGGCCTGGTGATTTTCGATGATTCGCCATGAAAAATGAAATTGCTATAACTCAGACATACAATGTCCAATGTGCCCAAAACTTCACATGTTTAATAAGACTCCTGACCTGAACATATTTACATGCCCAAATTCAGTTATAGTCATAGCGCCACCTATAGGCAACAGGAAGTGACATATTTTACACTTCGACAGACTACTCCTAGAAATGTTTTGACATCAATGTCTTTTTTATGGTCAGTATAATCTAAAGGCCTGTGCAATGTTAAATTGTGAAGATCTTGAGTTTTCGTTAAGAGGCGTGTCCATGGCGCCGTGACAAAATTCAAAGTCTCGCCATGGGAATAAAAGATGTTATAACTCAGGCATAAAATGTCCGATCTTCCCCAAACTTCACATGTGTGATAAAAGTCCTGGCCTGAACAGATCTGAAGGCCAATATTCCATCGGGTGTGGCAAAATGGCTCGATAGCGCCACCTATACACTTTCAATGGAGTGCACCTCGGGCTATGTTTCACGTACATGTACAAAAATTGGTACACACATGTAACACACCAATACCTACAAAAAAGTCTCTTGATACGAAATCCTAATCCCAACAGGAAGTCGGTTATTTTGAATTTTCCCTGCAAAATTGGTGTTGTTTTTGCCATTTGTAGGGGTTGTACTTTAACAAACTCCTCCTAGAGATTTATTCAGATGAAGACCAAACTTGGTCAGTGTAATCTAAAGCCATTTGCGATGTTAAATTGCGAAGGAATTGAGGTTTCGTTAAAGGGCGTGTCCATGGTGGCCTGACAAATTTCGATGTTTCGCCATGAAAAAGGAAGTTGCTGTAACTCAGACATACAATGTCCAATCTGCCCCAAACTTCACATGTTGGATAAGACTCTTGTCCTGAACAGATCTACATGCCAATATTCAGTTATAGTCATAGCGCCATCTATTGGCAACAGGAAGTGAAATATTTTACACTGCGAAAAAACTACTCCTAGAAATTTTATGACATCAATGTTATTTTTGTGGTCAGTCTAATCTAAAGACCTGTGTGATGTTTAGTTGTGAAGATCTTGAGTTTTCGTTAAAAGGCGTGTCCATGGCGCCGTGACGAAGTTTGATGTGTCGCCATGGGAATAAAAGATGTTATAACTCAGGCATAAAATGTCCGATCTTGCCCAAACTTCACATGTGTGATAAGGGTCCTGGCCTGAACAGATCTGAAGGCCAAAATACCATTGGGTGTGGCAAAATGGCTTGATAGCGCCACCTATACACTTTTAACTGAGTGCATATACACTTTCAATGGAGTGCGCCTCAAGCTATGTTTCACGTACATGTACAAAAATCGGTACACACATGTAACACACCAATATCTACGAAAAAGTCTCTTGGTACGAAATCCGAATCCAAACAGGAAGTCAGTTATTTAGAATGTTCTCTGCAAAATTGGTGTTGCTTTTGGCATTTTCAGGGGTTGTACTTTAACGAACTCCTCCTAGAGATTTATTCAGATCAGCATCAGACTTGGTCAGTTAAATCTAAAGGCCTTTGCGATGTTAAATTGGGAAGATCTTCAGATTTCGTTAAAGGGAGTGTCCATGGCGGCCTGAAAAATTTCGATGTTTCGCCATGAAAAAGGAAGTTGCTGTAACTCAGACATACAATGTCCAATTTGCCCCAAACTTTGCATGTTAGATAAAACTTCTGCCCTTAACAGATCTACATGCCCATATTCAATTATAGTCATAGCGCCACCTGCTGGCAACAGGAAGTGACATATTTTACCCTGAGATAAACTACTCCTAGAGATTTTTTGATATTAATGTATTTTTGTGGTCAGTCTAATCTAAAGGCCTGTGTAATGTTAAATTGTGGCAATCTTGAGTTTTTGTTAAAGAGCGTGTCCATGGCAAAAATGACAAAATTTGATGTCTCGCCACAGCAAGAGAAGTTGTTGTAACTCAGGCATAAAATGTTTGATCTTCCCCAAACTTCACATGTTCGATAAGAGTGCAGCCCTGAACACATCTGAAGGCCAAAATTCCATTATAATGATAGCGCCACCTGCTGGCAACAGGAAGATTGGAACATATATGGAATAAACATTGATATATTCTACTTATATTTATGAGTTTAAATGCATATTTCTCACCGTTCACCTATTTACTAAAGCCACTCGCTGCCGGTGAGCCCAGGTGCGAGGGCCCGTTCATCGCTGCTTGCAGCTTTAATTATTATTATTATTATTATTATTATTATTATTATTATTATTATTATTATTATTATTATTATTATTATTATTATTATTCTCTAAGATGAATCGCATTTTTGAGAGCCTAAACATGCTTGAAAAGTCATGAAACTTTGCACACACCTCAGAACTGGCGAAAATTTACGTCTGATATGGGTTTCAGAAGTGGGTGTGGCAAAATGGCTCGACAGCGCCACCTATACACGTTCAACGGTGTGCGCCTCGAGCTACGTTTCACGTACATGTATGAAAATTGGTATACACATGTATCTCTCCAATACCTACAAAAAAAAAGTCTCTTGGAGCAAAATCCGAAACCCAACAGGAAGTCAGTTATTTTTAATTTTATGAGCAAATTTTGTGTCATTTTTGTCATTTCCATGCGTTGTATTTTAACGAACTCCTCCTAGAGATTAATTCAGATCAACACCAAAGTTGGTATGCCTTATCTAAAGGCCTTTGCAATGTTAAATTGCGAAGATTTTGAGTTTTCGTTAAAGGGCGTGTCCGTGGCGGCCTGGCGAATTTCGATGATTCGCCATAAAAAATGAAGTTGCTATAACTCAGACATACAATGTCCAATCTGCCCCAAACTTCACATGTTTGATGAGACTCCGAACCTGAACAGATTGACATGCCCATATTCAGTTATAGTCATAGCGCCACCTATAGGCAACAGGAAGTGACATATTTTACATTGCGACTAACTACTCCTAGAAATTTTATGACATCAATGTCTTTTTTGTGGTCAGTCTAATCTAAAGGCCTGTGCGATGTTAAATTGTGAAGATCTTGAGTTTTCGTTAAAAGGCGTGTCCATGGCGCCATGACGAAGTTCGATGTCTCGCCAAGGGAATAAAATATGTTATAACTCAGGCATAAAATGTCCGATCTTCCCCAAACTTCACATGTGTGATAATAGTCCTGGCCTGAACACATCTGTAGGCCAATATTCCATCGGGTGTGGCAAAATGGCTCGATAGCGCCACCTATACACTTTCAACATAGCGCGCCACGAGCTCCGTTTCAAGTACATGTACAAAAATCGGTACACACATGTAACACACCAGTACCTACAAAAAAGTCTCTTGGTACGAAATCCTAATCCCAACAGGAAGACGGTTATTTTGAAATTTCCCTGCAAAATTGGCGTTGTTTTTGCCATTTTCAGGGGTTGTACTTTAACGAACTCCCCCTAGAGATTTATTCGGATGAACACCAAACTTGGTCAGTGTAATCTAAAGCCATTTGCGATGTTAAATTGCGAAGGACTTGAGGTTTCGTTAAAGGGCGTGTCCATGGCGGCCTGACAAATTTCGATGTTTCGCCATGAAAAAGGAAGTTGCTGTAACTCAGACATACAATGTCCAATCTGCCCCAAACTTCACATGTTGGATAAGACTCTTGACCTGAACAAATCTACATGCCAATATTCAGTTATAGTCATAGCGCCACCCATTGGCAACAGGAAGTGAAATATTTTACACTGCGACAAACTACTCCTAGAAATTTTATGACATCAATGTTATTTTTGTGGTCAGTCTAATCTAAAGACCTGTGTGATGTTTAGTTGTTGTAAGTGCAGAAAATGTTTGTCTTTTTTTTGTGTTTGGAGTTGGTGTTTCCGGGTAGTTGGTCACATGGTGGTAGGTGTGTATTTACCTGCTAGTGTTTCCTGTTTTTGACTAGACCGTGTAGTGAGGGGGTGCGTAGCCAGGAACGCTCACTTTCAGTTGACCGTATTTCAACCGTATCAATAAATCTCTATCTGCATATGGACAATATTACATCAGGGCAATAAAAGTATGTAGATTTTAAACGGATGAGAACGAGTCATTAATGTTGTCCTGCTGCTTAGCCTCTCAGCGGCTATAGGATGCCGCTATAGTTAGTCAACTGAAAACTTCACAGCTTTGGATTATGGACGCGATCTAAAAAAATGGCTGTACCCGCACACCGCATGTTGTCACAGACGCGCACTGTGAAGTGGGTCAACGATCGCGACGCACATACAGACGGAAGAAGAGGTATGTCAGCGGTTTAAATGGATTGTGGCTGGACTCGCTTAAGTTGTGAAAGACGCTGATATAGCCGTTAAGTTGGATTGGCATTGTATTGAACGCGGTTGGTGTTGCTCTTGCATATTGATGGGCTCTTATGTGCTGCCTCTACGTTCATTCATTCATTGTTTTGCTCAGTGCGCGCTGAATGCAGCGCCGTTTGGAACTGAGTTCAAGTTGTTTGTTGCCTTGGAGAATGAACTCTGAGGATATGGAGCACGCTGCTGATAGCGGCAAACGAGAGCATAAGCCCACGGCAAAAGCCCTGCTGGCTAAAATTGAAGCCTTGCAAAAGGATCACAAGAGTAAAGTGAATAAAGTAAAGAATGTGATTGTGTCCATGAAGGACTTGATGAAATGTGATGACAATGCGTCTCAAGTGTGTTCAATGCTGAAAACGATACAATTGCTGATGGATGATGCATCTGTGTTACATGAAAGTGTACTGCTTCTATTACCTTCTGAAGAACAAACTAAACAAAATGCCTGGTTTGACTCAATTTCCAAACACTATAACGACTTTGTAGAAGAGGTTGAACAATGGATGACTGAAACTGGGAAATCAAATCCCGGCATTGCTCTTTCTGATACTCATGAACCTAGTATTGTGGAAGTAAAGGCACCATCTCAAGGGATTCATGTATCTGATATTTCACCTTCTGTTGAAGTTGTGTCGAAAACACATAACATGCAGCTCTCTAATGCGCACATACAGGTTGGAAGGGATTCTGGGGATGAAATTCAACCAATGGACAGTGTTTCGAATATAAGCAGTAAAAGATCTACTAAAGCAACATCTCATGGATCTCGATCAAGCCAATCTTCCATTTCTTCCACTCGTCTTAAGGCTAAGGCAGAACTGGCTGCTTTATTGGCCTCTCAACAAATGCTGCGAAAGAAACATGAATTAGAGGAACAAGAGGAGCAGTTGAGGAGAAGGAGAGAAAAACTGGCGCTGGAAACCAAATTAGCAGAGTCAATGGCCAGAGTAAAGGTGTATCAAGATGTGCATTCGGAATCTCATACATCTGTTAGAAATGTGTCCAAGCCTCTTTATTCTGATGTGGAACCATTTGTCCCTTCAGTTAGGGTGCCAGCAGCATCAGAGTCCCTGCCTGCATCTTGTACCTCACATGTTGATAACACACAAAGGATTTCAAATTATTCTCTATCACAGTCAGTACAACAACAACCTTCAACAAGATCTAAATTGAAACCTTCACAATCTACATTGCCCAACATGTCATCTTCTGATAACCAGAATACTGGATATGCTCATGGATCAAGTTTTCAAAATGATAAAAGCCACACAAGCATGCTTCAGCTCATTGGTAAGCAAAACGAAATAGCTACTTTATTGGTTAAACAGCATAATTTGTCTTCACTTCCACCCAGAGAAATTCCTTACTTTGATGGAGATCCATTGCGCTTTCATGAGTTCATGCGCTCATTTGAGGAGGTGGTGGAAAAGAAAGCAGACAACCCAGGGGATTGTCTGCACTTCCTGGAGCAATATTCACGAGGACAGCCGAAAGCACTTGTTAGAAGTTGCCAGCACATGAACCCTTCACAAGGTTATCTACAGGCTAAGGCTTTGCTTAAGGAGAACTTTGGCAATGAGGTGAAAATAGCTTCATCATATATGGAAAAGGCCTTTTCATGGAAAGCTATAAAATCTGAAGATGCTAACGCCCTACAAGAGTATGGTCTTTTCCTAAGGAGTTGCTGTAACGCTATGCAAGATGTTCATTATATGAATGAGCTGAATCTTACCACTAACATGCAAGTTATACTCTCAAAGCTTCCTTACAAACTCAAAGACAAATGGAGAGTCGTTGCATATGAGTTAAAGGAGCGATGCCACCGTCAGTCCATCTTTCCTGATATTGTAGACTTTATAGAGAGACAAGCAAAAATTCTCTCTGATCCTGTATTTGGTAATATTCAGGATGCAGTACCTGCTGGGGGTAGGAAGACGAACACCAGAATAATTCCACCAAAGGCCAGGAGCAGTTTTGCTACCACTATCACTACTATGCCTGAAATAAAAGAACACAGTAAGATAACAGCTAACCAAATCTGTCTCTTCTGTGGTGGTGAACACGCACTGGATGTTTGTAATAAACTTACCAGAAAAGGTCACCGAGAAAAGATGAACTTCTTGATGAGGAGAGGAATTTGCTTTGGCTGCTTGCATACAGGACACATTAGCAGAGACTGTAAAAGGAGAATCATCTGTAATATATGTAGTATGAAACAACCAAGTCTTCTTCACATTTATTCTCATGAGAAGGAAGACACGTCAGATAAGAAGAGAACCGAATTCAAGCCGGCAGTTGGCAGTGCCATGGTCTCTCTTAAAACCAATGGTTTTACTGGGGCTGGTAAAGACACTTGTGCATTATCTATCGTTCCAGTCTGTGTCAAATCAAAAAAGGGAAACAGCGTGGTGAAGACGTATGCCTTTCTTGATTCTGGAAGTTCTGCTTCTTTCTGTACGGAAAGTTTGATGAACAAGCTCAACCTCTCTGGAAAGAGAGTTAATATTCTTCTCAGAACCATGAGTCAAGATAAATCAGTTGGTAGCTATGTTCTGAAAGACCTGGAGGTTTCTGGGTTGAATCAAGAAGATTACTGTGCATTGCCTGAATTGTACACCCAAGAGACCATGCCTGTGACCACAGCTAACATTGCTTCACAGAAAGATCTCGAATGTTGGCCTTATTTGAGTCATGTCTGCTTACCTAAGATTAATGCTGGTATTGAGCTTCTGATTGGAGCTAATGTTCCAGAAGCATTGGAGCCTTGGGAGATCGTACGCAGTCAGGATAGCGGCCCTTATGCTATAAGGACCATGCTTGGATGGACTGTTAATGGACCACTTAAAGGAGTGGGTATGAATGGAGATGATCCTGCTGAACAACTTCCTGTTACTGAGAATAGGATTGCAGTAATAAAGTTTGAGGAGTTGTGGAAGCAGCAATTTAAGGCTGATTTTCCAGAGACTGTTCATGAAGAACTGACAGGAATGTCCAAGGAAGATCAGCAGTTTATGGATTTTGTGTCCCATTCAGCAAGACTGAGTAATGGTCATTATTACATCAGTCTACCATTCAGAAATACTGAAGTGGTCATGCCTATGAACAGGAGAATTGTAGAACAGCGTGCTTTAACTCTTCAAAGAAGGTTTAAAGTGAATCCTTCCTTTCATGCAGATTACACCACCTTTATGGAGGACGTCATCCATAAGGGTTATGCAGAAAGGGTACCCGTGGCTGAGCTGGAGAGGTGTGATGGACGCCTGTGGTATATACCCCATCACGGTGTATATCATCTCAAAAAACACAAGATTAGGGTTGTGTTTGATTGTGGAGCTTCTTATCAGGGTGCATCACTGAACAGCAAACTTCTGCAAGGTCCAGACTTAACCAGCTCTTTGGTGAGTGTGCTCGTACGATTTAGATTGGAACCTGTTGCCCTGATGGCTGACATCGAATCTATGTTCCATCAAATCAGAGTTCACCCAAAAGACTGTGATTTCTTGAGATTCCTGTGGTGGCCAGGAGGTAACATAAACAACAGTCTGGAGGAATACAGAATGGTGGTTCATTTATTCGGAGCTACATCATCACCAAGTTGCTCGAGTTTTGCATTGAGGAAATGTGCAATGGATCAAAAGGATCTATTTGACTCCAAGACACTGGATGTTGTTTTCAATAATTTCTATGTGGATGACTGCCTTGTTTCTGTACCTTCCGAAACAGACGCTGTGCAGCTGTTCAAGGATCTCACTAGAATGTGTGCCAGAGGAGGATTTCATTTAACAAAGTGGATGAGTAACCGCCGTGCTGTATTGGGCACGATACCTGAAAAGGACAGAGAGAAGAAGGTAAAGGATTTGGACTTGGATCATGATACTTTGCCTCTTGAAAGAGCATTAGGAGTGCAATGGTGTGCGGAATCAGATGCCTTTCATTTCAAAGTGGTAGTGAAGGATAGACCTCTTACCAGGAGAGGAATTCTCTCAGTGGTTAGTTCCATCTATGACCCTCTGGGGTTCTTGTCACCTGTGATTCTGTCTGCCAGGAGGATATTGCAAGATCTGTGCAGAGAGGGAATAGGATGGGACAACGTTATTCCTCCAGTGTATGTTCAACGTTGGATGAACTGGCTGGATGTTCTGCATCGCTTGGAGAGTTTTGAGGTCAGAAGATGTTTAAAACCTGATGGGTTTGGAGAAGTAACATCTGCTCAAATGCATCATTTTTCAGATGCAAGTGAGCAAGGATATGGGGTGGTATCCTATCTGCTGCTTCATAATGACCAACAACTGGCACATTCTACTCTTCTGGTAAGCAAGGCAAGAGTTACACCATTAAGACCCATTACGATCCCTCGCCTGGAACTTACGGCTGCCACTCTTGCTAATCGTATGGACAAGATTTGGAGGAAAGAACTCAAGATGCCCTTTACGGATTCTGTGTTTTGGACTGATAGCACTTCAGTACTCAAATACCTTCGAAATAAGACCTCAAGATTTAAGTGCTTTGTGGCTAATAGAGTGTCTGAAATTCTGAAGGCTTCTGACGTAGCACAGTGGAGGTACGTGAATTCCTCAAGCAATCCAGCAGATCTGGCCTCTAGAGGAGCAAAAGTGGATTCATTCTTGAAGAACGAGATGTGGATTTCTGGTCCCACATTTCTTGTTCGACCACAAGAGGAGTGGCCAATGGATCCCACCAATAGGTGTGTGATATTGTCTCATGATCCTGAGATCAAAAGAAATGCTCTGGTAAATATGGTGGAAGCCAAAGAGTCTGACTCCATATCATGTCTCCTTAATTACTTCTCCTCTTGGATTCGACTAAAGAAAGCTATAGCATGGATCCTTCGTCTGAAAGGAATCTTGATGGACCTTAGCGAGGAAAGGAAACGACTGCAGACTGCTCTTGCTTTCTCTGGCACAAATCCACATCAACAAGGGATGACTATTAATGAGGAAATTCAGAAGTTCAAGTCTACTGTGTGTAAGGACTTGCTTTCCTTGGGAGAATTGGAGAAGGCTGAAATGGAAATCATCCGACTTTCTCAAGGGAATAGATTTCCTGAGGAACTGACAAGTCTACGAAAGGATGGAGTAGTCAAGCGAAATAGTCCTCTCTATCGTCTTAATCCAATCCTGCAGTCTGATATCATCAGGGTCGGTGGACGTCTTGATAAAGCATTGGTTCCTGAAGATTTTAAACACCCAATCATATTGGCTAAGGACTTGCACATCGCTACCTTGATTCTGCGACAAATTCATGAAGAAGTGGGACATAGTGGACGGAACTTCATGTTGGCTAGCCTTCGAAAGCGATATTGGATCCTTGGATCAAAATGTGTAGTGTGCAGAAGGTTCAATGGAATTGCAGGTCATCAACAGATGGCTGATTTGCCTCAAGACCGAGTGTCACCAGACAAACCACCCTTTACTCATGTTGGAGTGGATTGTTTTGGCCCTTATGAGGTAAAGCGAGGAAGAACCACCCTGAAGCGCTACGGAGTCATCTTCACCTGCTTGGCCATTAGAGCAGTTCACATTGAAATGATCTCATCACTGGATACCGACTCATTCATTCACGCACTAAGACGTTTTATTTCTCGACGAGGACAAGTGACTGAAATGCGTTCAGATAATGGAACAAATTTTGTCGGGGCTGAGCGTGAGCTACAAGAGGCAATTCAAAACTGGAACCAGAGTCAGATCAACAATGTTCTTCTTCAAAAGAATATAAAATGGATTTTCAATCCTCCTACCGGCTCACACCATGGAGGGATTTGGGAACGACTCATCAGATCAATAAAGAAAATACTGAATTCCATTCTTCGAGGGCAAAGTTTGGATGAAGAAGGTCTTCATACCTTCTTATGTGAGGTAGAATCCATCCTTAACAATCGACCCATCACCAGATCATCATCGGATCCCAACGACTTGGAACCGTTAACACCTAATCATCTTCTCCTTCTAAAGACAAAGCTTGCATTACCACCTGGATTGTTCGAGAAGGACGATGTGTATGCCCGTCGACGGTGGCGCCAAATTCAATATTTGGCTAACCTATTTTGGAAAAGATGGATTGGTGAATATCTACCTCTACTACAGGAGCGGCAAAAGTGGATGGTGAAGACACACAACCATCAGTTGGGAGAGGTTGTACTGGTAGTGGACGATAATGCACCTAGAAGTTCCTGGATCATGGGCAAGATTGTTCACACAATAAAGGACAAAAAGGGATTCACACGGCAAGTTAAAATTAAGACCATGAGTACATGCTTGACCAGGCCAATTACAAAAATTTGTCGTCTTCTTGAAGCTGAGGAATCTAAAGACTAACTACGATAGTGACATTTGAGAGCTCTCAACTGACCCTTTTGACTTGACTTTTGACTTAGACTTGATCGCATTACTGACGACTGACTTTACTGACAGACTGGACTTGGACATTAACTGTACTCAGCTACAAGGATGAACTAATGAACTAAATGAACATTTGAGTTTTTTGGACATTCTTTTACATAAAAAAAAGAAAAAAAAAGGGGGATTTAATGTATAAATTATGTAATGTACATGTTTATCTTGTCTGTATTTTGATTGTGTTGGTGATTATTACAGGTTTATTGTGTAATAATCAGGGGCTGGTATGTAAGTGCAGAAAATGTTTGTCTTTTTTTTGTGTTTGGAGTTGGTGTTTCCGGGTAGTTGGTCACATGGTGGTAGGTGTGTATTTACCTGCTAGTGTTTCCTGTTTTTGACTAGACCGTGTAGAGAGGGGGTGCGTAGCCAGGAACGCTCACTTTCAGTTGACCGTATTTCAACCGTATCAATAAATCTCTATCTGCATATGGACAATATTACATCAGGGCAATAAAAGTATGTAGATTTTAAACGGATGAGAACGAGTCATTAATGTTGTCCTGCTGCTTAGCCTCTCAGCGGCTATAGGATGCCGCTATAGTTGTGAAGATCTTGAGTTTTGGTTGAAAGGCGTGTCCATGGTGCCGTGACGAAGTTTGATGTGTCGCCATGGGAATAAAAGATGTTATAACTCAGGCATAAAATGTCCGATCTTGCCCAAACTTCACATGTGTGATAAGGGTCCTGGCCTGAACAGATCTGAAGGCCAATATTCCATGGGTGTGGCAAAATGGCTCGATAGCGCCACCTATACATTTTCAACAGAGTGCATATACACTTTTAACGGAGTGCGCCTCAAGCTATGTTTCACGTACATGTACAAAAATCGGTACACACATGTAACACACCAATATCTACGAAAAAGTCTCTTGGTACAAAATCCGAATCCAAACAGGAAGTCAGTTATTTAGAATTTTCTCTGCAAAATTGGTGTTGTTTTTGGCATTTTCAGGGGTTGTACTTTAACGAACTCCTCCTAGAGATTTATTCAGATCAACATCAAACTTGGTCAGTTAAATCTAAAGGCCTTTGCGAAGTTAAATTGGGAAGATCTTGAGGTTTCGTTAAAGGGAGTGTCCATGGCGGCCTGACAAATTTCGATGTTTCGCCATGAAAAAGGAAGTTGCTGTAACTCAGACATACAATGTCCAATCTGCCCCAAACTTTAAAGGTTAGATAAGACTTCTGCCCTTAACAGATCTACATGCCCATATTCAATTATAGTCATATCGCCACCTGCTGGCAACAGGAAGTGACATATTTTACGCTGAGACAAACTACTCCTAGAGATTTTTTGACATTAATGTATTTTTGTGGTCAGTCTAATCTAAAGGCCTGTGTACTGTTAAATTGTGGCAATCTTGAGTTTTTGTTAAAGAGCGTGTCCATGGCAAAAATGACAAAATTTGATGTCTCGCCACAGCAAGAGAAGTTGTTGTAACTCGGGCATAAAATGTTTGATCTTCCCCAAACTTCACATGTTCGATAAGAGTGCAGCCCTGAACACATCTGAAGGCCAATATTCCATTATAGTGATAGCGCCACCTGCTGGCAACAGGAAGATTTGCACATATATGGAATAAACATTGATATATTCCACTTATATTTATGAGTTTAAACGCATATTTCTCACCGTTCACTTATTTACTAGAGCCACTCGTTGCCGGTGAGCCCGGGTGCGAGGGCCCGTTCATCGCTGCTTGCAGCTTTAATTATTATTATTATTCTTCTTCTCCAGAATGAATCGCATTTTTGAGGGCCTAAACATACTCAAAAAGTCATGAAACTTTGCACACACCTCAGAACCGGCGAAAATGTACATCTGATATGGGTTTCAGAAGTGGGTGTGGCAAAATGGCTCGACAGCGCCACCTATACATGTTCAACGGTGTGCGCCTCGAGCTATGTTTCACGTACATGTATGAAAATCGGTACACACATGTAACTCTCCAATACCTACAAAAAAGTCTCTTAGAGCAAAATTCTAAACCCAACAGGAAGTCGGTTATTTTTTATATTATGAGCAAATTTTGTGTCATTTTTGCGATTTCCATGCGTTGTATTTTAACGAACTCCTCCTAGAAACTTATTCAGATCAACACCAAATTTGGTATGCCTAATCTAAATGCCTTTGCGATGTTAATTTGCGAAGATTTAGAGTTTTCGTTAAAGGGCGTGTCCGTGGCAACTTGGCGAATTTCGATGATTCGCCATGAAAAATGAAGTTGCTATAACTCAGACATACAATGTCCAATGTGCCCAAAACTTCACATGTTTAATAAGACTCCTGACCTGAACATATTTACATGCCCATATTTAGTTATAGTCATAGCGCCACCTATAGGCAACAGGAAGTGACATATTTTACACTTCGACAGACTACTCCTAGAAATGTTTTGACATCAATGTCTTTTTTATGGTCAGTCTAATCTAAAGGCCTGTGCAATGTTAAATTGTGAAGATCTTGAGTTTTCGTTAAGGGGCGTGTCCATGGCGCCGTGACAAAATTCAAAGTCTCGCTTTGGGAATAAAAGATGTTATAACTCAGGCATAAAATGTCCGATCTTGCCCAAACTTCACATGTGTGATAAAAGTCCTGGCCTGAACAGATCTGAAGGCCAATATTCCATCGGGTGTGGCAAAACTGCTCGATAGCGCCACCTATACACTTTTAACGGAGTGCACCTCGAGCTATGTTTCATGTACATGTACAAATATTGGTACACACATGTAACACACCAATACCTACAAAAAAGTCTCTTGGTACGAAATCCTAATCCCAACAGGAAGTCGGTTATTTTGAATTTTCCCTGCAAAATTGATGTTGTTTTTGGCATTTTCAGGGGTTGTACTTTAACGAACTCCTCCTAGAGATTTATTCAGATGAACACCAAACTTGGTCAGTGTAATCTAAAGCCATTTGCGATGTTAAATTGCGAAGGACTTGAGGTTTCGTTAAAGGGCGTGTCCATGGTGGCCTGACAAATTTCGATTTTTCGCCATGAAAAAGAAGTTGCTGTAACTCAGACATACAATGTCCAATCTGCCCCAAACTTCACATGTTGGATAAGACTCTTGACCTGAACAGATCTACATGCCAATATTCAGTTATAGTCATAGCGCCACCTATTGGCAACAGGAAGTGAAATATTTTACACTGCAACAAACTACTCCTAGATATTTTATGACATCAATGTTATTTTTGGTGTCAGTCTAATCTAAAGACCTGTGTGATGTTTAGTTGTGAAGATCTTGAGTTTTCGTTAAAAGGCGTGTCCATGGCGTCGTGACGAAGTTTGATGTGTCGCCATGGGAATAAAAGATGTTATAACTCAGGCATAAAATGTCCGATCTTGCCCAAACTTCACATGTGTGATAAGGGTCCTGGCCTGAACAGATCTGAAGGCCAATATTCCATTGGGTGTGGCAAAATGGCTCGATAGCGCCACCTATACACTTTCAACTGAGTGCATATACACTTTCAATGGAGTGCGCCTCAAGCTATGTTTCACGTACATGTACAAAAATTGGTACACACATGTAACACACCAATATCTACGAAAAAGTCTCTTGGTACGAAATCCTAATCCCAACAGGAAGTCGGTTATTTTGAATTTTCCCTGCAAAATTGATGTTGTTTTTGGCATTTTCAGGGGTTGTACTTTAACGAACTCCTCCTAGAGATTTATTCAGATGAACACCAAACTTGGTCAGTGTAATCTAAAGCCATTTGCGATGTTACATTGCGAAGGACTTGAGGTTTCGTTAAAGGGCGTGTCCATGGTGGCCTGACAAATTTCGATTTTTCGTCATGAAAAAGAAGTTGTTGTAACTCAGACATACAATGTCCAATCTGCCCCAAACTTCACATGTTGGATAAGACTCTTGACCTGAACAGATCTACATGCCAATATTCAGTTATAGTCATAGCGCCACCTATTGGCAACAGGAAGTGAAATATTTTACACTGCAACAAACTATTCCTAGATATTTTATGACATCAATGTTATTTTTGGTGTCAGTCTAATCTAAAGACCTGTGTGATGTTTAGTTGTGAAGATCTTGAGTTTTCGTTAAAAGGCGTGTCCATGGCGCCGTGACGAAGTTTGATGTGTCGCCATGGGAATAAAAGATGTTATAACTCAGGCATAAAATGTCCGATCTTGCCCAAACTTCACATGTGTGATAAGGGTCCTGGCCTGAACAGATCTGAAGGCCAATATTCCATTGGGTGTGGCAAAATGGCTCGATAGCGCCACCTATACACTTTCAACTGAGTGCATATACACTTTCAATGGAGTGCGCCTCAAGCTATGTTTCACGTACATGTACAAAAATTGGTACACACATGTAACACACCAATATCTACAAAAAAGTCTCTTGGTACGAAATCCTAATCCCAACAGGAAGTTGGTTATTTTGAATTTTCCCTGCAAAATTGGTGTTGTTTTTGGCATTTTCAGGGGTTGTACTTTAACGAACTCCTCCTAGAGATTTATTCAGATGAACACCAAACTTAGTCAGTGTAATCTAAAGCCATTTGTGATGTTAAATTGCGAAGGACTTTGAGGTTTCGTTAAAGGGCGTGTCCATGGTGGCCCGACAAATTTCGATGTTTGGCTATGAAAAAGGAAGTTGCTGTAACTCAGACATACAATGTCCAATCTGCCCCAAACTTCACATGTTAGATAAGACTTCTGCCCTTAACAGATCTACATGCACATATTCAGTTTTAGTCATAGCGCCACCTACTGGTAAAAGGAAGTGGCATGTTTTACGCTGCGACAAACTACTCCTAGAAATCTTTTGACATTAATGTATTTTTTGTGGTCAGTCTAATCTAAAGGCCTGTGCAATGTTAAATTGTGGAGATCTTCAGTTTTTGTTAAAGGGCGTGTCCATGGCGCCATGACAAAGTTTGATGTCTCGCCACAGCAAGAGAAGTTGTTGTAACTCAGGCATAAAATGTTCAATCTTCCCCAAACTCCGCATGTTTGATAAGAGTCCTGGCCAGAAACCAATCTGAAGGCCAATATTCCACTATAATGATAGCGCCACCTGCTGGCAAAAGAAAGATTGGCGCATATATGGAATAAACATTGATATATTCCACTTATATTTATGAGTTAAATGCATATTTCTCACCGTTCACCTATTTACTAAAGCCACTCGCTGCTGGTGAGCCTGGGTGCGAGGGCCCGTTCATCGCTGCTTGCAGCTTTAATTAGGGCCCGAGCACCGATGGTGTGAGGACCCTCTTGGAATTGCTCCGTTTATTATTATTATTATTATTATTATTATTATTATTCTCCAGAATGAATCACATTTTTGAGGGCCTAAACATACTCAAAAAGTCATGAACCTTTGCACACACCTCAGAACCGGCGAAAATGTACATCTGATATGGGTTTCAGAAGTGGGTGTGGCAAAATGGATCGACAGCGCCACCTATACATGTTCAACGGTGTGCGCCTCGAGCTATGTTTCACGTACATGTATGAAAATCGGTACACACACGTAACTCTCCAATACCTACAAAAAAGTCTCTTAGAGCAAAATTCTAAACCCAACAGGAAGTCGGTTATTTTTAATATTATGAGCAAATTTTGTGTCATTTTTGCCATTTCCATGAGTTGTATTTTAACGAACTCCTCCTAGAAACTTAATCAGATCAACACCAAATTTGGTATGCCTAATCTAAAGGCCTTTACGATGTTAAATTGCGAAGATTTTGAGTTTTCGTTAAAGGGCGTGTCCGTGGCGGCCTGGCGAATTTCGATGATTCGCCATGAAAAATGAAGTTGCTATAACTCAGACATACAATGTCCAATGTGCCCAAAACTTCACATGTTTAATAAGACTCCTGACCTGAACATATTTACATGCCCATATTCAGTTATAGTCATAGCGCCACCTATAGGCAACAGGAAGTGACATATTTTAAACTTCGACAGACTACTCCTAGAAATTTTTTGACATCAATGTCTTTTTTATGGTCAGTATAATCTAAAGGCCTGTGCAATGTTAAATTGTGAAGATCTTGAGTTTTCGTTAAGGGGCGTGTCCATGGCGCCGTGACAAAATTCAAAGTCTCGCCATGGGAATAAAAGATGTTATAACTCAGGCATAAAATGTCCGATCTTCCCCAAACTTCACACGTGTGATAAAAGTCCTGGCCTGAACAGATCTGAAGGCCAATATTCCATCGGGTGTGGCAAAATGGCTCGATAGCGCCACCTATACACTTTCAACTGAGTGCACCTCGAGCTATGTTTCACGTACATGTACAAAAATTGGTACACACATGTAACACACCAATACCTACAAAAAAGTCTCTTGGTACGAAATCCTAATCCCAACAGGAAGTCGGTTATTTTGAATTTTCCCTGCAAAATTGGTGTTGTTTTTGCCATTTTCAGGGGTTGTACTTTAACGTACTCCTCCTAGAGATTTATTCAGATGAACACCAAACTTGGTCAGTGTAATCTAAAGCCATTTGCGATGTTAAATTGCGAAGGACCTGAGGTTTCGTTAAGGGGCGTGTCCATTGCGGCCTGACAAATTTCGATGTTTCGTCATGAAAAAGGAAATTGCTGTAACTCAGACATACAATGTCCAATCTGCCCCAAACTTCACATGTTGGATAAGACTCTTGACCTGAACAGATCTACATGCCAATATTCAGTTATAGTCATAGCGCCACCTATTGGCAACAGGAAGTGAAATATTTTACACTGCGACAAACTACTCCTAGAAATTTTATGACATCAATGTTATTTTTGTGGTCAGTCTAATCTAAAGACCTGTGTGATGTTTAGTTGTGAAGATCTTGAGTTTTCGTTAAAAGGCGTGTCCATGGCGCCATGACGAAATTCGATGTGTCGCCATGGGAATAAAAGATGTTATAACTCAGGCATAAAATGTCCGATCTTGCCCAAACTTCATATGTGTGATAAGGGTCCTGGCCTGAACAGATCTGAAGGCCAATATTCCATTGGGTGTGGCAAAATGGCTCGATAGCGCCACCTTTACACTTTCAACTTAGTGCATATACACTTTCAATGGAGTGCGCCTCAAGCTATGTTTCACGTACATGTACAAAAATCGGTACACACATGTAACTCACCAATATCTACGAAAAAGTCTCTTGGTACGAAATCCGAATCCAAACAGGAAGTCAGTTATTTAGAATGTTCTCTGCAAAATTGGTGTTGTTTTTGGCATTTTCAGGGGTTGTACTTTAACGAACTCCTCCTAGAGATTTATTCAGATCAACATCAAACTTGGTCAGTTAAATCTAAAGGCCTTTGCGAAGTTATATTGGGAAGATCTTGAGATTTCGTTAAAGGTAGTGTCCATGGCGGCCTGACAAATTTTGATGTTTCGCCATGAAAAAGGAAGTTGCTGTAACTCAGACATACAATGTCCAATCTGCCCCAAACTTCGCATGTTAGATAAGACTTCTGCCCTTAACAGATCTACATGCCCATATTCAATTATAGTCATAGCGCCACCTGCTGGCAACAGGAAGTGACATATTTTACGCTGAGACAAACTACAACCCGAATTCCGGAAAAGGTAGGACGTTTTTTAAATTTTAATAAAATGAAAACTAAAAGACTTTCAAATCACATGAGCCAATATTTTATTCACAATAGAACATAGATAACATAGCAAATGTTTAAACTGAGAAAGTTTACAATTTTATGCACAAAATGAGCTCATTTCAATTTAGATTTCTGCTACAGGTCTCAAAATAGTTGGGACGGGGCATGTTTACCATGGTGTAGCATCTCCTTTTCTTTTCAAAACAGTTTGAAGACGTCTGGGCATTGAGGCTATGAGTTGCTGGAGTTTTGCTGTTGGAATTTGGTCCCATTCTTGCCTTATATAGATTTCCAGCTGCTGAAGAGTTCGTGGTCGTCTTTGACGTATTTTTCGTTTAATGATGCGCCAAATGTTCTCTATAGGTGAAAGATCTGGACTGCAGGCAGGCCAGGTTAGCACCCGGAATCTTCTACGACGAAGCCATGCTGTTGTTATAGCTGCAGTATGTGGTTTTGCATTGTCCTGCTGAAATTAACAAGGCCTTCCCTGAAATAGACGTTGTTTGGAGGGAAGCATATGTTGCTCTAAAACCTTTATATACCTTTCAGCGTTCACAGAGCCTTCCAAAACATGCAAGCTGCCCATACCGTATGCACTTATGCACCCCCATACCATCAGAGATGCTGGCTTTTGAACTGAACGCTGATAACATGCTGGAAGGTCTCCCTCCTCTTTAGCCCGGAGGACACGGCGTCCGTGATTTCCAACAAGAATGTCAAATTTGGACTCGTCTGACCATAAAACACTATTCCACTTTGAAATAGTCCATTTTAAATTAGCCTTGGCCCACAGGACACGACGGCGCTTCTGGACCATGTTCACATATGGCTTCCTTTTTGCATGATAGAGCTTTAGTTGGCATCTGCTGATGGCACGGCGGATTGTGTTTACCGACAGTGGTTTCTGAAAGTGTTCCTGGGCCCATTTAGTAATGTCATTGACACAATCATGCCGATGAGTGATGCAGTGTCGTCTGAGAGCCCGAAGACCACGGGCATCCAATAAAGGTCTCCGGCCTTGTCCCTTACGCACAGAGATTTCTCCAGTTTCTCTGAATCTTTTGATGATGTTATGCACTGTAGATGATGAGATTTGCAAAGCCTTTGCAATTTGACGTTGAGGAACATTGTTTTTAAAGTTTTCCACAATTTTTTTACGCAGTCTTTCACAGATTGGAGAGCCTCTGCCCATCTTTACTTCTGAGAGACTCTGCTTCTTTAAGACAAAGCTTTTATAGCTAATCATGTTACAGACCTGATATCAATTAACTTAAATGTTCTCCCAGCTGAATCTTTTCAAAACTGCTTGTTTTTAGCCATTTGTTGCCCCGTGACAACTTTTTTGAGACCTGTAGCAGGCATTAAATTTTAAATGAGCTAATTAAGTGGATAAAAGTGTAAAATTTCTCAGTTTAAACATTTGCTACGTTATCTATGTTCTATTGTGAATAAAATATTGGCTCATGTGATTTGAAATTCCTTTAGTTTTCATTTTATTAAAATTTAAAAAACGTCCCAACTTTTCCGGAATTCGGGTTGTACTCCTAGAGATTTTTTGACATTAATGTATTTTTGTGGTCAGTCTAATCTAAAGGCCTGTGTAATGTTAAATTGTGGCAATCTTGAGTTTTTGTTAAAGAGCGTGTCCATGGCAAAAATGACAAAATTTGAAGTCTCGCCACAGCAAGAGAAGTTGTTGTAACTCAGGCATAAAATGTTTGATCTTCCCCAAACTTCACATGTTCGATAAGAGTGCAGCCCTGAACACATCTAAAGGCCAATATTCCATTATAATGAAAGCGCCACCTGCTGGCAACAGAAAGATTGGCACATATATGGAATAAACGTTGATATATTCCACTTATATTTATGAGTTTAAATGCATATTTCTCACCGTTCACCTATTTACTAAAGCCACTCGCTGCCGGTGAGCCCGGGTGCGAGGGCCCGTTCATCGCTGCTTGCAGCTTTAATTATTATTATTATTAGTCTCCAGAATGAATCGCATTTTTGAGAGCCTAAATATGCTCGAAAAGTCATGAAACTTTGCACACACCTCAGAACTGGCGAAAATTTACGTCTGATATGAGTTTCAGAAGTGGGTGTGGCAAAATGGCTCGACAGCGCCACCTATACACGTTCAACGGTGTGCGCCTCGAGCTACGTTTCACGTACATGTATGAAAATCGGTATACACATGTATCTCTCCAATACCTACAAAAAAGTCTCTTGGAGCAAAATCCGAAACCCAACAGGAAGTCGGTTATTTTTAATCTTATGAGCAAATTTTGTGTCATTTTTGTCATTTCCATGCGTTGTATTTTAACGAACTCCTCCTAGAGATTCATTCAGATCAACACTAAATTTGGTATGCCTAATCTAAAGGCCTTTGCGATGTTAAATTGCGAAGATTTTGAGTTTTCGTTAAAGGGCGTGTCCGTGGCGGCCTGGCGAATTTCGATGATTCGCCATGAAAAATGAAGTTGCTATAACTCAGACATACAATGTCCAATGTGCCCAAAACTTCACATGTTTAATAAGACTCCTGACCTGAACATATTTACATGCCCATATTCAGTTATAGTCATAGCACCACCTATAGGCAACAGGAAGTGACATAATTTACACTTCGACAGACTACTCCTAGAAATCTTTTGACATCAATGTCTTTTTTATGGTCAGTCTAATCTAAAGGCCTGTGCAATGTTAAATTGTGAAGATCTTGAGTTTTCGTTAAGGGGCGTGTCCATGGCGCCGTGACAAAATTCAAAGTCTCGCCATGGGAATAAAAGATGTTATAACTCAGGCATAAAATGTCCGATATTGCCCAAACTTCACATGTGTGATAAGGGGTCCTGGCCTGAACAGATCTGAAGGCCAATATTCCATTGGGTGTGTCAAAATGGCTCGATAGCGCCACCTATACACTTTCAACTGAGTGCATATACACTTTCAACATAGCGCGCTTCGAGCTCCGTTTCACGTACATGTACAAAAATCGCTACACACATGTAACACACCAATACCTACAAAAAAGTCTCTTGGTACGAAATCCGAATCCCAACAGGAAGTCGGTTATTTTGAATTTTCTCTGCAAAATTAGCGTTGTTTTTGCCATTTTCAGGGGTTGTACTTTAACGAACTCCTCCTAGAGATTTATTCGGATCAACACCAAACTTGGTCAGTTAAATCTAAAGGCCTTTGCTATGTTAAATTGCGAAGATCTTGAGGTTTTGTTAAAGGGCGTGTCCATGGCGGCCTGACAAATTTCGATGTTTCGCCATGAAAAAGAAAGTTGCTGTAACTCAGACATACAATGTCCAATCTGCCCCAAACTTCACATGTTAGATAAGACTTCTGCCCTTAACAGATCTACATGCCCATATTCAGTTATAGTCATAGCGCCACCTGCTGGCAACAGGAAGTGACATGTTTTACGCTGCGAAAAACTACTCCTAGAAATCTTTTGACATTAATTTATTTTTTGTGGTCAGTCTAATCTAAAGGCCAGTGCAATGTTAAATTGTGGAGATCTTCAGTTTTTGTTAAAGGGCGTGTCCATGGCGCCATGACAAAATTTGATGTCTCGCCACAGCAAGAGAAGTTGTTGTAACTCAGGCATAAAATCTTCAATCTTCCCCAGACTCCACATGTTCGATAAGAGTCCTGGCCTGGACACATCTGAAGGCCAATATTCCATTATAATGATAGCGCCACCTGCTGGCAACAGAAAGATTGGCACATATATGGAATAAACATTGATATATTCCACTTATATTTATGAGTTTAAATGCATATTTCTCACTGTTCACCTATTTACTAAAGCCACTAGCTGCCGGTGAGCCCGGGTGCGAGGGCCCGTTCATCGCTGCTTGCAGCTTTAATTAGGGCCCGAGCACCGATGGTGTGAGGACCCTCTTGGAATTGCTCCGTTTATTATTATTATTATTATTATTATTATTATAATTATTCTCCAGGATGAATCGCATTTTTGAGGGCCTAAACATACTCAAAAAGTCATGAAACTTTGCACACACCTCAGAACTGGCGAAAATGTACATCTGATATGGGTTTCAGAAGTGGGTGTGGCAAAATGGCTCGACAGAGCCACCTATACATGTTCAACGGTGTGCGCCTCGAGCTATGTTTCACGTACATGTATGAAAATCGGTACACACATGTAACTCTCCAATACCTACAAAAAAGTATCTTAGAGCAAAATTCTAAACCCAACAGGAAGTCGGTTATTTTTAATCTTATGAGCAAATTTTGTGTCATTTTTGTCATTTCCATGCGTTGTATTTTAACGAACTCCTCCTAGAGATTCATTCAGATCAACACTAAATTTGGTATGCCTAATCTAAAGGCCTTTGCGATGTTAAATTGCGAAGATTTTGAGTTTTCGTTAAAGGGCGTGTCCGTGGCGGCCTGGCGAATTTCGATGATTCGCCATGAAAAATGAAGTTGCTATAACTCAGACATACAATGTCCAATGTGCCCAAAACTTCACATGTTTAATAAGACTCCTGACCTGAACATATTTACATGCCCATATTCAGTTATAGTCATAGCACCACCTATAGGCAACAGGAAGTGACATATTTTACACTTCGACAGACTACTCCTAGAAATTTTTTGACATCAATGTCTTTTTTATGGTCAGTCTAATCTAAAGGCCTGTGCAATGTTAAATTGTGAAGATCTTGAGTTTTCGTTAAGGGGCGTGTCCATGGCGCCGTGACAAAATTCAAAGTCTCGCCATGGGAATAAAAGATGTTATAACTCAGGCATAAGATGTCCGATCTTCCCCAAACTTCACATGTGTGATAAAAGTCCTGGCCTGAACAGATCTAAAGGCCAATATTCCATCGGGTGTGGCAAAATGGCTCGATAGCGCCACCTATACACTTTCAACGGAGTGCGCCTCGAGCTATGTTTCACGTACATGTACAAAAATTGGTACACACATGTAACACACCAATACCTACAAAAAAGTCTCTTGGTACGAAATCCTAATCCCAACAGGAAGTCGGTTATTTTGAATTTTCCCTGCAAAATTGGTGTTGTTTTTGCCATTTTCAGGGGTTGTACTTTAACGAATTCCTCCTAGAGATTTATTCAGATGAACACCAAACTTGGTCAGTGTAATCTAAAGCCATTTGCGATGTTAAATTGCGAAGGACTTGAGGTTTAGTTAAAGGGCGTGTCCGTGGCGGCCTGACAAATTTCGATGATTCGCCATAAAAAATGAAGTTGCTGTAACTCAGACATACAATGTCCAATCTGCCCCAAACTTCACATGTTGGATAAGACTCTTGACTTGAACAGATCTCCATGCCAATATTCAGTTATAGTCATAGCGCCACCTATTGGCAACAGGAAGTGAAATATTTTACACTGCGACAAACTACTCCTAGAAATTTTATGACATCAATGTTATTTTTGTGGTCAGTCTAATCTAAAGACCTGTTTGATGTTTAGTTGTGAAGATCTTGAGTTTTCGTTAAAAGCCGTGTCCATGGCGCCGTGACGAAGTTCGATGTGTCGCCATGGGAATAAAAGATGTTATAACTCAGGCATAAAATGTCCGATATTGCCCAAACTTCACATGTGTGATAAGGGGTCCTGGCCTGAACAGATCTGAAGGCCAATATTCCATTGGGTGTGTCAAAATGGCTCGATAGCGCCACCTATACACTTTCAACTGAGTGCATATACACTTTCAACATAGCGCGCTTCGAGCTCCGTTTCACGTACATGTACAAAAATCGCTACACACATGTAACACACCAATACCTACAAAAAAGTCTCTTGGTACGAAATCCGAATCCCAACAGGAAGTCGGTTATTTTGAATTTTCTCTGCAAAATTAGCGTTGTTTTTGCCATTTTCAGGGGTTGTACTTTAACGAACTCCTCCTAGAGATTTATTCGGATTAACACCAAACTTGGTCAGTTAAATCTAAAGGCCTTTGCTATGTTAAATTGCGAAGATCTTGAGGTTTTGTTAAAGGGCGTGTCCATGGCGGCCTGACAAATTTCGATGTTTCGCCATGAAAAAGAAAGTTGCTGTAACTCAGACATACAATGTCCAATCTGCCCCAAACTTCACATGTTAGATAAGACTTCTGCCCTTAACAGATCTACATGCCCATATTCAGTTATAGTCATAGCGCCACCTGCTGGCAACAGGAAGTGACATGTTTTACGCTGCGAAAAACTACTCCTAGAAATCTTTTGACATTAATTTATTTTTTGTGGTCAGTCTAATCTAAAGGCCAGTGCAATGTTAAATTGTGGAGATCTTCAGTTTTTGTTAAAGGGCGTGTCCATGGCGCCATGACAAAATTTGATGTCTCGCCACAGCAAGAGAAGTTGTTGTAACTCAGGCATAAAATCTTCAATCTTCCCCAGACTCCACATGTTCGATAAGAGTCCTGGCCTGGACACATCTGAAGGCCAATATTCCATTATAATGATAGCGCCACCTGCTGGCAACAGAAATATTGGCACATATATGGAATAAACATTGATATATTCCACTTATATTTATGAGTTTAAATGCATATTTCTCACTGTTCACCTATTTACTAAAGCCACTCGCTGCCGGTGAGCCCGGGTGCGAGGGCCCGTTCATCGCTGCTTGCAGCTTTAATTAGGGCCCGAGCACCGATGGTGTGAGGACCCTCTTGGAATTGCTCCGTTTATTATTATTATTATTATTATTATTATTATAATTATTCTCCAGGATGAATCGCATTTTTGAGGGCCTAAACATACTCAAAAAGTCATGAAACTTTGCACACACCTCAGAACCGGCGAAAATGTACATCTGATATGGGTTTCAGAAGTGGGTGTGGCAAAATGGCTCGACAGAGCCACCTATACATGTTCAACGGTGTGCGCCTCGAGCTATGTTTCACGTACATGTATGAAAATCGGTACACACATGTAACTCTCCAATACCTACAAAAAAGTATCTTAGAGCAAAATTCTAAACCCAACAGGAAGTCGGTTATTTTTAATATTATGAGCAAATTTTGTGTCATTTTTGCCATTTCCATGAGTTGTATTTTAACGAACTCCTCCTAGAAACTTATTCAGATCAACACCAAATTTGGTATGCCTAATCTAAAGGCCTTTGCGATGTTAAATTGCGAAGATTTTGAGTTTTCGTTAAAGGGCGCGCCCGTGGCGGCCTGGCGAATTTCGATGATTCGCCATGAAAAATGAAGTTGCTATAACTCAGACATACAATATCCAATGTGCCCAAAACTTCACATGTTTAATAAGACTCCTGACCTGAACATATTTACATGCCCATATTCAGTTATAGTCATAGCGCCACCTATAGGCAACAGGAAGTGACATATTTTACACTTCGACAGACTACTCTTAGAAATTTTTTGACATCAATGTCTTTTTTATGGTCAGTATAATCTAAAGGCCTGTGCAATGTTAAATTGTGAAGATCTTGAGTTTTCGTTAAGGGGCGTGTCCATGGCGCCGTGACAAAATTCAAAGTCTCGCCATGGGAATAAAAGATGTTATAACTCAGGCATAAGATGTCCGATCTTCCCCAAACTTCACATGTGTGAAAAAAGTCCTGGCCTGAACAGATCTGAAGGCCAATATTCCATCGGGTGTGGCAAAATGGCTCGATAGCGCCACCTATACACTTTCAACGGAGTGCGCCTCGAGCTATGTTTCACGTACATGTACAAAAATTGGTACACACATGTAACACACCAATACCTACAAAAAAGTCTCTTGGTACGAAATCCTAATCCCAACAGGAAGTCGGTTATTTTGAATTTTCCCTGCAAAATTGGTGTTGTTTTTGCCATTTTCAGGGGTTGTACTTTAACGAACTCCTCCTAGAGATTTATTCAGATGAACACCAAACTTGGTCAGTGTAATCTAAAGCCATTTGCGATGTTAAATTGCGAAGGACTTGAGGTTTAGTTAAAGGGCGTGTCCGTGGCGGCCTGACAAATTTCGATGATTCGACATAAAAAATGAAGTTGCTGTAACTCAGACATACAATGTCCAATCTGCCCCAAACTTCACATGTTGGATAAGACTCTTGACTTGAACAGATCTCCATGCCAATATTCAGTTATAGTCATAGCGCCACCTATTGGCAACATGAAGTGAAATATTTTACACTGCGACAAACTACTCCTAGAAATTTTATGACTTCAAGGTTATTTTTGTGGTCAGTCTAATCTAAAGACCTGTTTGATGTTTAGTTGTGAAGATCTTGAGTTTTCGTTAAAAGCCGTGTCCATGGCGCCGTGACGAAGTTCGATGTGTCGCAATGGGAATAAAAGATGTTATAACTCAGGCATAAAATGTCCGATCTTGCCCAAACTTCACATGTGTGATAAGGGGTCCTGGCCTGAACAGATCTGAAGGCCAATATTCCATTGGGTGTGTCAAAATGGCTCGATAGCGCCACCTATACACTTTCAACTGAGTGCATATACACTTTCAACATAGCGCGCTTCGAGCTCCGTTTCACGTACATGTACAAAAATCGCTACACACATGTAACACACCAATACCTACAAAAAAGTCTCTTGGTACGAAATCCGAATCCCAACAGGAAGTCGGTTATTTTGAATTTTCTCTGCAAAATTAGCGTTGTTTTTGCCATTTTCAGGGGTTGTACTTTAACGAACTCCTCCTAGAGATTTATTCGGATCAACACCAAACTTGGTCAGTTAAATCTAAAGGCCTTTGCTATGTTAAATTGCGAAGATCTTGAGGTTTTGTTAAAGGGCGTGTCCATGGCGGCCTGACATATTTCGATGTTTCGCCATGAAAAAGAAAGTTGCTGTAACTCAGACATACAATGTCCAATCTGCCCCAAACTTCACATGTTAGATAAGACTTCTGCCCTTAACAGATCTACATGCCCATATTCAGTTATAGTCATAGCGCCACCTGCTGGCAACAGGAAGTGACATGTTTTACGCTGCGAAAAACTACTCCTAGAAATCTTTTGACATTAATTTATTTTTTGTGGTCAGTCTAATCTAAAGGCCAGTGCAATGTTAAATTGTTCAGATCTTCAGTTTTTGTTAAAGGGCGTGTCCATGGCGCCATGACAAAATTTGATGTCTCGCCACAGCAAGAGAAGTTGTTGTAACTCAGGCATAAAATCTTCAATCTTCCCCAGACTCCACATGTTCGATAAGAGTCCTGGCCTGGACACATCTGAAGGCCAATATTCCATTATAATGATAGCGCCACCTGCTGGCAACAGAAAGATTGGCACATATATGGAATAAACATTGATATATTCCACTTATATTTATGAGTTTAAATGCATATTTCTCACTGTTCACCTATTTACTAAAGCCACTCGCTGCCGGTGAGCCCGGGTGCGAGGGCCCGTTCATCGCTGCTTGCAGCTTTAATTAGGGCCCGAGGCACCGATGGTGTGAGGACCCTCTTGGAATTGCTCCGTTTATTATTATTATTATTATTATTATTATTATTATTATAATTATTCTCCAGGATGAATCGCATTTTTGAGGGCCTAAACATACTCAAAAAGTCATGAAACTTTGCACACACCTCAGAACCGGCGAAAATGTACATCTGATATGGGTTTCAGAAGTGGGTGTGGCAAAATGGCTCGACAGAGCCACCTATACATGTTCAACGGTGTGCGCCTCGAGCTATGTTTCACGTACTGTATGAAAATCGGTACACACATGTAACTCTCCAATACCTACAAAAAAGTCTCTTAGAGCAAAATTCTAAACCCAACAGGAAGTCGGTTATTTTTAATATTATGAGCAAATTTTGTGTCATTTTTGCCATTTCCATGAGTTGTATTTTAACGAACTCCTCCTAGAAACTTATTCAGATCAACACCAAATTTGGTATGCCTAATCTAAAGGCCTTTGCGATGTTAAATTGCGAAGATTTTGAGTTTTCGTTAAAGGGCGCGTCCGTGGCGGCCTGGCGAATTTCGATGATTCGCCATGAAAAATGAAGTTGCTATAACTCAGACATACAATATCCAATGTGCCCAAAACTTCACATGTTTAATAAGACTCCTGACCTGAACATATTTACATGCCCATATTCAGTTATAGTCATAGCGCCACCTATAGGCAACAGGAAGTGACATATTTTACACTTCGACAGACTACTCCTAGAAATTTTTTGACATCAATGTCTTTTTTATGGTCAGTATAATCTAAAGGCCTGTGCAATGTTAAATTGTGAAGATCTTGAGTTTTCGTTAAGGGGCGTGTCCATGGCGCCGTGACAAAATTAAAAGTCTCGCCATGGAAATAAAAGATGTTATAACTCAGGCATAAAATGTCCGATCTTCCCCAAACTTCACATGTGTGATAAAACTCCTGGCCTGAACAGATCTGAAGGCCAATATTCCATCGGGTGTGGCAAAATGGCTCGATAGCGCCACCTGTACACTTTCAACGGAGTGCACCTCGAGCTATGTTTCACGTACATGTACAAAAATTGGTACACACGTGTAACACACCAATACCTACAAAAAAGTCTCTTGGTACGAAATCCTAATCCCAACAGGAAGTCGGTTATTTTGAATTTTCCCTGCAAAATTGGTGTTGTTTTTGCCATTTTCAGGGGTTGTACTTTAACGAACTCCTCCTAGAGATTTATTCAGATGAACACCAAACTTGGTCAGTGTAATCTAAAGCCATTTGCGATGTTAAATTGTGAAGGACTTGAAGTTTCGTTAAAGGGCGTGTCCATGGCCGCCTGACAAATTTCGATGTTTCGCCATGAAAAAGGAAGGTGCTGTAACTCAGACATACAATGACCAATCTGCCCCAAACTTCACATGTTGGATAAGACTCTTGACCTGAACAGATCTACATGCCAATATTCAGTTATAGTCATAGCGCCACCTATTGGCAACAGGAAGTGAAATATTTTACACTGCGACAAACTAGGGACTATTATTTAGGACTCCTAGGAACATATTAAAAAGTGTCAACAAGTGTTAAAAAAGGCTGGCAACATGCTAGAAACATAGCAATACATGCTAGCAACACTTAGCTAAATGTTAAAGCATGCTAGTGATGCAGTGAAAAAGGAATTTGCTGTAACTAATGCAAGCAATGTCCGATCTGCCTCAAACTTCAAACGTTTGACAAGAGTCCTGTCCTGAACACATCAACATGCCCATATTTGATTATATTCATAGTGCCACCTGCTGGCAACAGGAAGTGGCATGTTTAACACTGTTATGGACTCCTTACAAAATAATAAAAGGCATCAACAAAGGTTAAATAGGCTGGCAAAATTTTATAAGCATACTAATACATGCTAGCAACATTTAGCTATGTGTTAAAGCATGCTACTAATGCAATGAAACAGGAAGTTGCTGTAACTCAGGCAAGCAATGTCCGATCTGCCCCAAACTTCACACGTGTGATGGGTGTTCTGTCCTGAACAAACACCCATGACCAAATTCAGTTATAGTCATAGCGCCACCTGCTGGTAACAGGAAGTGACATGGTTAACACAGTTATGGACTCCTTGCAAAATAATAAAAGGCATTAACAAGGGTTAAATAGGCTGGCAAAATTTTATAAGCATGCTAATACATGCTAGCAACATTTAGCTAAGTGCTAAAGCATGCTACTAATGCAGTGAAACAGGAGGTTGCTGTAACGCAGGCAAGCAATGTCTGATCTGCCCCAAACTTCACTCGTCACCTTTATTTATATAGCGCTTTAAACAAAATACATTGCGTCAAAGCAACTGAACAACATTCATTAGGAAAACAGTGTCAATAATGAAAAAATGATAGTTAAAGGCAGTTCATTATTGAATTCAGTTATGTCATCTCTGTTCAATTAAATAGTGTCTGTGCATTTATTTGCAATCAAGTCAACGATATCGCTGTAGATGAAGTGTCCCCAACTAAGCAAGCCAGAGGCAACAGCGGCAAGGAACCGAAACTCCATCGGTGACAGAATGGAGAAAAAAACCTTGGGAGAAACCAGGCTCAGTTGGGGGGCCAGTTCTCCTCTGACCAGACGAAACCAGTAGTTCAATTCCAAGCTGCAGCAAAGTCAGATTGTGCAGAAGAATCATCTGTTTCCTGTGGTCTTGTCCTGGTGCTCCTTTGAGACAAGGTCTTTACAGGGGATCTGTATCTGGGGCTCTAGTTGTCCTGGTCTCCGCTGTCTTTCAGGGATGTAGAGGTCCTTTCTAGGTGCTGATCCAGCATCTGGTCTGGATACATTCTGGATCCAGGTTACTGCAGTGACCCTCTGATCTGGACACAGACTGGATCTGGTGGCCACGGTGACCTCGGAACAAAAGAGAAACAGACAAATATTAGCGTAGATGCCATTCTTCTAATGATGTAGCAAGTACATAGGGTGTTATGGGAAGTGTTTCCGGTTCCGGTTTACCTAATTAATGCAGCCTAAAAATCCTTTAACGGATTTGGATAATAAAAGCATATTAGTATGTTATGTGTATGCCAGGTTAAAGAGATGGGTCTTTAATCTAGATTTAAACTGCAAGAGTGTGTCTGCCTCCCGAACAATGTTAGGTAGGTTATTCCAGAGTTTAGGCGCCAAATAGGAAAAGGATCTGCCGCCCGCAGTTGATTTTGATATTCTAGGTATTATCAAATTGCCTGAGTTTTGAGAACGTAGCGGACGTAGAGGATTATAATGTAAAAGGAGCTCATTCAAATACTGAGGTGCTAAACCATTCAGGGCTTTATAGGTAATAAGCAATATTTTAAAATCTATACGATGCTTGATAGGGAGCCAGTGCAGTGTTGACAGGACCGGGCTAATATGGTCATACTTCCTGGTTCTAGTAAGAACTCTTGCTGCTGCATTTTGGACTAGCTGTAGTTTGTTTACTAAGCGTGCAGAACAACCACCCAATAAAGCATTACAATAATCTAACCTTGAGGTCATAAAAGCATGGATTAACATTTCTGCATTTGACATTGAGAGCATAGGCCGTAATTTAGATATATTTTTGAGATGGAAAAATGCAGTTTTACAAATGCTAGAAACGTGGCTTTCTAAGGAAAGATTGCGATCAAATAGCACACCTAGGTTCCTAACTGATGACGAAGAATTGACAGAGCAACCATCAAGTCTTAGACAGTGTTCTAGGTTATTACAAGCGAGTTTTTAGGTCCTATAATTAACACCTCTGTTTTTTCAGAATTTAGCAGTAAGAAATTACTTGTCATCCAGTTTTTTATATCGACTAAGCAATCCATTAGTTTTTCAAATTGGTGTTTTTTTCACCGGGCTGCGAAGAAATATAGAGTTGAGTATCATCAGCATAACAGTGAAAGCTAACACCATGTTTCCTGATGATATCTCCCAAGGGTAACATATAGAGCGTGAAGAGTAGCGGCCCTAGTACTGAGCCTTGAGGTACTCCATACTGCACTTGTGATCGATAGGATACATCTTCATTCACTGCTACGAACTGATGGTGGTCATATACACGTATACGTATACATATACATACACGTGTTATGGGTGTTCTGTCCTGAACAAACACCCATGACCAAATGCAGTTATAGTCATAGCGCCACCTGCTGGTAACAGGAAGTGACATGGTTAACACAGTTATGGACTCCTAGGAACATATTAAAAAGTGCCAACAAGTGTTAAATAAGCTGGCAACATTCTAGTAACCTACTAATAAATGCTAGCAACAATTAGCTAAGTGCTAAAGCATCATATTATTGCAGTGAAACAGGAAGTTGCTGTAAATCAGGCAAGCAATGTCCAATCTGTCCCCGAACTTCACACGTGTGATGGGTGTTCTGTCCTGAACAAACACCCATGACCAAATTCAGTAATAGTCATAGTGCCACCTGCTGGCAACAGGAAGTGGCATGTTTAACACTGTTATGGACTCCTTGCAAAATAATAAAAGGCATCAACAAGGGTTAAATAGGCTGGCAAAATTTTATAAGCATGCTAATACATGCTAGCAACATTTAGCTAAGTGCTAAAGCATGCTACTAATGCAGTGAAACAGGAAGTTGCTGTAACTCAGGCAAGCAATGTCCGATCTATCCCAAACTTCAGACATGTTATGGGTGTTCTGTCCTGAACAAACACCCATGACCAAATGCAGTTATAGTCATAGCGCCACCTGCTGGTAACAGGAAGTGACATGGTTAACACAGTTATGGACTCCTAGGAACATATTAAAAGTGCCAACAATTGTTAAATAAGCTGGCAACATGCTAGTAACCTACTAATACATGCTAGCAACAATTAGCTAAGTGCTAAAGCATCATATTATTGAAGTGAAACAGGCAAGCAATGTCCAATCTGTCCCCAAACTTCACACGTGTGATGGGTGTTCTGTCCTGAACAAACACCCATAACCAAATTCAGTAATAGTCATAGCGCCACTTGCTGGTAACAGGAAGTTACATGTTATGGACTCCTAGGAACATATTAAAAAGTGTCAACAAGTGTTAAAAAGGCTGGCAACATGCTAGAAACATACCAATACATGCTAGCAACACTTAGCTAAATGCTAAAGCATGCTAGTGATGCAGTGAAAAAGGAATTTGCTGTAACTAATGCAAGCAATGTCCGATCTGCCACAAACTTCAAACGTTTGACAAGAGTCCTGTCCTGAAAACATCAACATGCCCATATTTGATTATATTCATAGTGCCACCTGCTGGCAACAGGAAGTGGCATGTTTAACACTGTTATGGACTCCTTGCAAAATAATAAAAGGCATCAACAAGGGTTAAATAGGCTGGCAAAATTTTATAAGCATGCTAATACATGCTAGCAACATTTAGCTGAGTGTTAAAGCATTCTACTAAGGCAGTGAAAAAGGAAGTTGCTGTAACTAAGGCAAGCAATGTCTGATCTTCCCCAAACTTCACACGAGTGATAGGTGTTCTGTCCTGAACAAACACCCATGACCAAATTCAGTTATAGTCATAGCGCCACCTGCTGGTAACAGCAAGTGACAAGGTTAACACTGTTATGGACTCCTAGAAACATATTAAAAAGCATCAACAAGTGTTAAATAGGCTGGCAACATGCTAGATACATACTAATACATCCTAGCAACACTTAGCTAAGGGCTAAAGCATGCTACTAATGTAGTGAAAAGGAAGTTGCTGTAACTCAGGCAAGCAATGTCCGATCTTCCCCAAACTTCACACGTGTGATAGGTGTTTTGTTCTGAACAAACAGCCATGACCAAATTCAGTAATAGTCATAGCGCCACCTGCTGGTAACAGGAAGTGACAAGGTTAACGCTGTTATGGACTCCTAGAAACATATTAAAAAGCATCAACAAGTGTTAAATAGGCTGGCAACATGCTAGATACATACTAATACATCCTAGCAACACTTAGCTAAGGGCTAAAGCATGCTACTAATGTAGTGAAAAGGAAGTTGCTGTAACTCAGGCAAGCAATGTCCGATCTTCCCCAAACTTCACACGTGTGATAGGTGTTTTGTTCTGAACAAACAGCCATGACCAAATTCAGTAATAGTCATAGCGCCACCTGCTGGTAACAGGAAGTGACAAGGTTAACGCTGTTATGGACTCCTAGGAACAAATTAAAATGTGTCAAAAAGGGTTAAATATGCTGGCAACCTTCTAGAAGCATACTAAAAGATGCTATCAACACTTAGCTAAGTGCTAAAGCATGCTACTAATGCAGTGATAAAGGAAGATGCTGTAACGCAGGCAAGCAATGTCCGATCTGCCCCAAACTTCACACGTTTGACAAGGGTCCTGTCATAAATACATTAACATGCCCATATACGGTTATAGTCATAGCGCCACCTGCTGACAAAAGGAAGTGTCATTTTTAACATTTTTATGCACTATTTGCAACACAGTAAAATTTGCCATTGTGTGCTAATCATGCTAGAAATATTTTCAAACATTCTAGCAACACTTAGTATGTGCAAAACGATGTTATTAATACTATAAAACAGGAAGTTGTTGTAACTCATGCATACAATTCCCCATCTTACCCAAACATAACATGTTTTATAAGAGTACTGGCCTGAACACAACTAAAGGCCAATATTCAATTCTAAGTATAGCGCCGCCTGCTGGCAATAGAAAATGAATTATTTTATACTAACTTAAACATGACTTGTCTGATCTGCACGAAACTTTGCATGTTTAGTAAGAGTCCTGGCCTGAAGAAATTTACATGTCAATATTCTGTTATAATCATAGCGCCACCTGTTGGCAGCAGGAAATGTGGCACAAATATTTACTATTTTATAAGCATATGGCCCGACGTTCACTGTTCCTCCTATGGGCACCGGGTGGTGGTGAGCCCGAGTGCGAGGGCCCTTTCATCGCTGCTTGCAGCTTTAATTATTAGGGCCCGAGCACCGATGGTGCGAGGACCCTCTTGGAATTGCTCCGTTTATTATTAGGGCTCAAGCCCGAAGGGGCGAAGAGCCCTATTGTTCCCCTAAGGATTATTAGGGCCCGAGCACCGATGGTGTGAGGACCCTCTTGGAATTGCTCTGTTTATTATTATTATTATTATTATTATTATTAGGGCCCGAGCACTGCAGTGTGAGGACCCTATTGGAATTGCTCCATTTATTATTAGGGCCCGAGGACCGATGGTGCGAGGACCCTCTTGGAATTGCTCCGTTTATTATTATTATTATTATTATTAGGGCCCGAGCACCGATGGTGTGAGGACCCTCTTGGAATTGCTCCGTTTATTATTATTATTATTATTATTATTATTCTCCAAAATTAATCACATATTTGAGAGCCTAAACATGCTCGAAAAGTCATGAAACTTTGCACACACCTCAGAACTGGCGAAAATTTACGTCTGATATGGGTTTCAGAAGTGGGTGTGGCAAAATGGCTCGCCAGCGCCACCTATACACGTTCAACGGTGTGCGCCTCGAGCTATGTTTCACGTACATGTATGAAAATCGGTATACACATGTAACTCTCCAATACCTAAAAAAAAGTTTCTTGGAGCAAAATCAGAAACCCAACGGGAAGTCGGTTATTTTTAATTTTATGAGCAAATTTTGTGTCATTTTTGTCATTTCCATGCGTTGTATTTTAACGAACTCCTCCTAGAGATTCATTCAGATCAACACCAAAGTTGGTATGCCTAATCTAAAGGCCTTTGCGATGTTAAATTGCGAAGATTTTGAGTTTTCGTTAAAGGGCGTGTCCGTGGCGGCCTGGCGAATTTCGATGATTCGCCATGAAAAATGAAGTTGCTATAACTCAGACATACAATGTCCAATGTGCCCAAAACTTCACATGTTTAATAAGACTCCTGACCTGAACATATTTACATGCCCATATTCAGTTATCGTCATAGCACCACCTATAGGCAACAGGAAGTGACATATTTTACACTTCGACAAACTACTCCTAGAAATTTTTTGACATCAATGTCTTTTTTATGGTCAGTATAATCTAAAGGCCTGTGCAATGTTAAATTGTGAAGATCTTGAGTTTTCGTTAAGGGGCGTGACCATGGCGCCGTGACAAAATTCAAAGTCTCGCCATGGGAATAAAAGATGTTATAACTCAGGCATAAAATGTCCGATCTTCCCTAAACTTCACATGTGTGATAAGAGTCCTGGCCTGAACACATCTGTAGGCCAATATTCCATCGGGTGTGGCAAAATGGCTCGATAGCGCCACCTATACACATTCAACATAGCGCGCCTCGAGCTCCGTTTCACGTACATGTACAAAAATCGGTACACACATGTAACACACCAATACCTACAAAAAAGTCTCTTGGTACAAAATCCGAATCCCAACAGGAAGTCGGTTATTTAGAATTTTCTCTGCAAAATTGGCGTTGTTTTTGCCATTTTCAGGGGTTGTACTTTAACGAACTCCTCCTAGAGATTTATTCAGATCAACACCAAACTTGATCAGTTAAATCTAAAGGCCTTTGCGATGTTAAATTGCGAAGATCTTGAGGTTTCTTTAAAGGGCGTGTCCATGGCGGCCTGACAAATTTCGATGTTTCGCCATGAAAAAGGAAGTTGCTGTAACTCAGACATACAATGTCCAATCTGCCCCAAACTTCACATGTTGGATAAGACTCTTGACCTGAACAGATCTACATGCCCATATTCAGTTATAGTCATAGCGCCACCTATTGGTAACAGGAAGTGAAATTTTTTACACTGCGACAAACTACTCCTAGATATTTTATGACATCAATATTATTTTTGTGGTCAGTCTAATCTAAAGACCTGTGTGATGTTAAGTTGTGAAGATCTTGAGTTTTCGTTAAAAGGCGTGTCCATGGCGCCGTGACGAAGTTCGATGTGTCGCCATGGGAATATAAGATGTTATAACTCAGGCATAAAATGTCCGATCTTGCCCAAACTTCACATGTGTGATAAGGGTCCTGGCCTGAACAGATCTGAAGGCCAATATTCCATTGGGTGTGGCAAAATGGCTCGATAGCGCCACCTATACACTTTCAACTGAGTGCATATACACTTTCAACGGAGTGCGCCTCAAGCTATGTTTCACGTACATGTACAAAAAACGGTACACACATGTAACACACCAATATCTACGAAAAAGTATCTTGGTACGAAATCCGAATCCAAACAGGAAGTCAGTTATTTAGAATGTTCTCTGCAAAATTGGTGTTGTTTTTGGCATTTTCAGAGGTTGTACTTTAACGAACTCCTCCTAGAGATTTATTCAGATCAACATCAAACTTGGTCAGTTAAATCTAAAGGCCTTTGCGAAGTTAAATTGGGAAGATCTTGAGATTTCGTTAAAGGGAGTGTCCATGGCGGCCTGACAAATTTCGATGTTTCTCCATTAAAAAGGAAGTTGCTGTAACTCAGACATACAATGTCCAATCTGCCCCAAACTTCGCATGTTAGATAAGACTTCTGCCCTTAACAGATCTACATGCCCATATTCAATTATTAGTCATAGCGCCACCTGCTGGCAACAGGAAGTGACATATTTTACGCTGAGACAAACTAATCCTAGAGATTTTTTGACATTAATGTATTTTTGTGGTCAGTCTAATCTAAAGGCCTGTGTAATGTTAAATTGTGGCAATCTTGAGTTTTTGTTAAAGAGCATGTCCATGGCAAAAATGACAAAATTTGATGTCTCGCCACAGCTAGAGAAATTGTTGTAACTCATGCATAAAATGTTTGATCTTCCCCAAACTTCACATGTTCGATAAGAGTGCAGCCCTGAACACATCTGAAGGCCAATATTCCATCATAATGATAGCGCCACCTGCTGGCAACAGAAAGATTGGCACATATATGGAATAAACATTGATATATTCTACTTATATTTATGAGTTTAAAAGCATATTTCTCACCGTTCACCTATTTACTAAAGCCACTCGCTGCCGGTGAGCCCGGGTGCGAGGGCCCGTTCATCGCTGCTTGCAGCTTTAATTATTATTATTTTTTTATTACTAAGCCTATATTATTATATACTGCAATTATATTTATCCATTATAATTATATATTTTTAATTTTATGGTTTGTTCTGATAAATTTGTTAAATTTAAAGGATTTGTTGTAAAATATTTTCTTATAGCCTATTTTTTTCCTCTCAAAAACTCAGATTTATTTTTTAGCGTGTTTAAAAAAACATGCAGCAAACGAAAATAGGTGATTAATCCGTTAAAATGAAACGTATACACGACTCATATATTTTTTTCCTCTGACAAACTTAATTTTTTTTTTTGCGTGTTTAAAAAATAAAAAATAAAGAAAACATTCAGCAAATGAAAATAGGCGATTAATCCGTTAAAATGTGTTACTCTTGGTTAACAGTAATTATAATTATTTTACTTCAGAACAGAGCCTGGGACTAATCTAGGCTAACCAGGGTTTTTTTTTTTTTTTTTTTTTTTTTCATATGAAAATGACTTTGTTCATTACATTCACTTCACGTGCTCTGGCGCAGATCAGCCGCCTGCGATGCTCAGCTGTGGACGATTTAAAAATGTTTGATATAAAGCAGAGGTTCTCAACCCGAGGCCCGTCACGAATTCACATGCTGAATTAAAAAAAAAAAAAAAAAACTTTATCAGTTTGTAAAATTTTATTTTTTACATCAATTAAAAAAAATGCTAGTAATGAAATATACGCTATATCCTAATGTTTTTATGTGATTTTTTTTTCTTCATATATTATTTTCAGACATGAGCAGACCTACTGGCATAAGCATTTAACGAACACATACAAGCGCGCACTTTGGCAGAATTCAATTCAAATTGTCATCAACAGCCATTAGGTAAATTGCCTTTAAGGTAAAATTGCGCATCAGAATGGGCACATTTGTTTTTTAAGGGAGAAAAAAAAGAAATTCAAAAAATGCCAGCAAATGAACATGTACAAACTGTGAATAGTCGCAGTATCAGTATGGAGAAGTGTTGGATTTTCGTTTTTTTTTGTCGCGCAACTCACTTGAAGAAGTTCAGGCAAATAGAAACACCATACACTAGCAATCCTTAATTGAAGAAATGTGGCAAAACATCTCCTGAGAGAACCTCATATTATTAAATTCAAAAGTGCTTTCCATATTTGGATCAAAATAGGCTACATTTGTGAAAGCACATTTTCTGAAATGTTGCGCGTCAGGTCATGCAAGCCTGCATCTTAAAGCCTCTGTCAAACTTTCTGCGTCCGCGAGTCTGCTATGGACCGCTAGGTAGACGTGATGTAAAAATCGTCATTGGAGAGTGTGTGCCGAGGCTCTGAGCAGACGACTGCGCGGACAGGTGCACGTGGTCAGTAGGCTTCAAAAGCAAAATTGCACATGTGCAGGCAGAGTGAAGAAGCTCGTTGCTACTCGAACCTGTGCAATCCGTCAGTAAAAGAATAAAAAGACAGTCAGATGTGCATTAATTCTGGGCAATTGCAGAGCTGGCCATCAGCCTGCGCATTCAGAAGTATAAATTGAAGAAGTCTGCGTCCGCGCTGGCTGTGTCTGCATCCGGATTGCTCATGCGGAGAGTATAACACAGGCGTTACAATCGCAACTTCTTTGTGCTGTTACTCCTTTCAAGCTGAATCTCACAAAATTGGTCAGCTCCCGACAGCATCAGGTGTTTTATTTATGGGTAGTAGAATTGTTTATTTCAATGAATGTAATAGATTATATATCATAATAGTTAGGCTATAATATTATAAATCAGGTTGGTTTGTATTGCTGACGTAATATGTAAATTATATGCGACTTGCACTTAGACCATAGTGCGGCCCGCTGGAAAAAAAGGTTGAGAAACACTAGGTTGCTGTCCCATTTTATACAGGAATTGTTCATTTTAAAAAATCAAATTATCATAATAATTTAGAACTTTTTTTTACTTATAAACTCCTTGAGAATTTAAAGTTAGTTTAATAGTAGCCTATTTAAAATCAAGTTTTAAAAAAAATGTTTTAATTGCTTAAATTATTTTTATTAATTAATAATATGTTATCATGTTTATTCTTGTAAAAAATACGTGTTTATTCTTTAAGAAAACAAGGGAAAAAATAAGGGACAATCTGAATATTTGTTTTGCTTTACCTATCTATGTAGGCTACAATTATTAAAAAAAAAAAAATAATAATAATAAAATAATGTCATTAAAAATTACCATTGGCCTGAGTAATTTTGACCATTATAGAATTGTGACTTTAAAGATTAGTCATTTAGGTGGTAAAAATACTGTGAAATTAATAATGGCATGGTTTTTAGAGCATTAAAACTTAAGGTTTATGAAACATTAGCCAATAAAGCAATTCTTTTTAAACAACGGAACTTAAAGTTGTGAACTAAATTATTATTTCAACCATACAGCATGTGAATAAATAAAATGCATAACGTTTCTGGTGTTTGGATTTGTACTTCAATATAATGAGCTCCTAGTTTAAGAATAGCCCTAGACTCGTTTCTCTCTCTCTCTCTCTCTCTCTCTCTCTCTCTCTCTCTCTCTCTCTCTAACAGCATTAGCTCAGTGAAATATGTCTTCCTTCCATTAGAATGAATGTTTTCCTGCCTTGCTAAATGTTGGTCTCGTGATCAATAAGTTGTATTCGCCTCAATCTGATTCAGTAAAGTCAAACCGCAGACAGTGAAGCCTCGGAGACCCACGCGCTGTGAGGCGGGAACAGAGGATTCCGCTTGGTCTTAAAGCCTTCCGCAAACATCCACGATCACAAATAACAATGATTTTTGTAAAATAATGATTAATTATTAATTGATGATTTGTTATTATCATTATGGTCTTGTGAAAATAATAATATGGGCTGCGAGAAAATTATGAATACAAAGAGTAGTGCTGCTGAGTGCAGGCATGTTTCAGCCCAGTAACACACCGTTCCTCAAAGCCAAAACACAGACCGAATTCTGTTCAGCTGGAGGGGGTTGGGTTTTGGATAGTTATGCATGGCTTGTGGGGGTCGAGATAAAGGTGTGAATTGCTCTTTCATATGGACAGTGTCTTATGAGGCTTTCACTTGCTGAACCGGTTTATATAGGACTGTTGTTTTGGTTATATTCACAGTGCTGGCTCTCTCCGATGAGAGAAATGCAACATTCACACATTACACTATTCGTTTTCGTTTAAAAACATTTCAAGCTTTCTGTAGATATATTTTTAATGTATATGACACACCACAATATTATGTTAATTAAAAAATTATACATTCATTATCATGAAAAAATTAAAGTGATGAGACGGCGCCTCCCTGTCATTAATGCACATTAATAATTTTTGCACAAACACTTGAATATGAGCTTTGTGGTTTTCACCCGCTCCAAGAGCGCTCCATCTCGAGTACAATTCATGCCAACAGCCATATAACTGCATATTCAGCAAGAATTCATGTTAAACATATTTAGCTTGATCAGAAGGTTGACTGCAAGAGTCGAGCGGGATGTTAAGAGTTTGTCTGTTTCTTTTACTGATTATTTTCGGGTTAAAGCATGATTTAAACAGATTCACACTCAATCGCTTTTGCAATAATGCGTTGAAACAAATCTGCTTTTGAAATCTTGAAGTTAATCGATCTGTTTAGATAAAATAACTGACAAAGATGTTATTTTCATCACAAACAAAATTTTCACAGAAGAAAGCAGCAATTAAAGATTAGTTTGGCTTGTGATATAGGGAAAAAAGTTTACACATAGCTTAAGCCACTTTGAAACTCTCTTGTTATTTTTTTTTATTATTATTATTATTATTTTATATGCAATGTTATGAACATAACATTTCAAACATACTGAAATACTTTATTCACGGAGTGAAGGCAGAGCGTGTTTCTGGTATCAGTGCGCGCGCAGGGGAAGTTGTTGCTTCTCACAGACTCTGCTGCGAGTGAGAGAGATGTTTCACCTGACGAAACGAAGACGACCACGCGAACACAAGCACAGCACATTCGCCAAAAATCAACCTGCAGCATTGCTCGTTCATCGACTCGCCAAGCTTTACTTTTGTAGGTCGCATGGCAGTAAATAATTCGATAATATGACCATGCAGTCAATACAGATATTTAATTAAAACATTAAAACAAGCAGGGCTGTAAAATAAAACAATAAAAAATGCACGGCAGATCTACACCGGACACAAGTGGAACGATCCAACAAAAGACAGCAGAACCCAGTGATGGATACACTGGACACGATCCCCATCAGTGAACTGATGCTCGTTCTGTTTATGATGAAATGATGTGTTCAGATGATTTGACACTAGGCCTATAGTGTGATGTCATCAAGTTTAGACACACTTTTCGCTGTGGGGCACAGATGACAACTTTCGCGTCTGGTGTAGACACACAGAAATTTTCTGCTCTATTTACAAACAAGTTCTAAAAAAAAAAAAAAAAAAGATATTACCCTACTGTAATGATTAAACCTTCGTAAACATCGGGAAGAAGGAGGCGGGAACCGGCGGACAATCAAATAACATTTTAATAACTCCAAAATAAACACAAAACAGTGCACCAGCCCCTCACGGACGACTGGTGCGCTCAAATAAAAACCAAAACACAACTAAAAGCCCAGGCCTAGTCCTCTCTCGTCCTTCACTGTCGTCGCTCCAGTTTTATATCCTTCCATCTCCTCTGTGGGACTCAAGACCGGTGGTGGGTCGCAGGTGTAGCGGATTTCCCAATCACTCCACCGGCCTCACTCGTGTTCCCACATCCCTCGGCCCCGCCCCACTCATCACACCTACTTTAAAAGCAAGTAAAGAAGGTTCCCTTTAAAATCACTTAAGTTGTCAATTACTAAAGCTATTTTTACATCGTGTGAATGTTGTTGATTATAATGAGAGAACTTGAGTTTAATCGTGAGGACGTTTTATTAATTCTTTAGAGTTTCAAAGATTTAATCGTGCCGGTTTAATTTTATTCGTTTATTGTTTTAGGCAAATTAGGCTTAAATAATGGGAACGAAATTATACAGTGCTTCACATTTAAACATGCAACAATTTCTTAATCAGTTTACAGACAAATGTCTTTTTCCCAAAAGGTTATGTCAAAATAAAGGACAGGTAACGAATAACAAAAATGAATGTTGTTTTATTAAAGGAAAAAATATATTTATATTTAAAATATAAATTAAAATATAGGCATGATATATTAAAATATTGACATTTTGCATATTAATCCATGTAGCCTACCCCCCTAAAATAGGCTACCACTTTTAATGCTCCGATGCAAAGTAAACCACAATTTCTTTTGAATAATATAACGCATAATTAATATAATATAAATAATACTGCACACCTTTTAAATGTGTCAAATCTAAAATATGGTTTAATACTATGTAGCTTAGAAAATATAAGCACAGACTCAGGCACAGGCTTGACATTTATCCTGCTTGAATTCGTTCTGAGAAATGCACATAACTTCATACCAAACTTTCATCTTTGAATATTAAATATTAAATATATTAAATATTTAAACTATAGTGTTTTTCTTTCATTATCCGTGACTAAAGCAGTCAAATGTAACACATCAGTGAGGCAAAACTGACGTCTATTTGCGAAAATGTGCTTTGATGCGCTTGTTTGATAACTTGTGGTTAAAGCGCCACTCAGCGGTCAAAGGTTGCAAATGCACTTTATACCGCCGCCGCCGCGGTACGTGCGGCGGTAAAAGAGGCGTTTTCAATGTCTACTTAGTGTATATATATATGCCTACATGTCATCGCATGTATCAGAATTAGGTTATCTATTTGCTTGCACGCAAACGGCTCCGTTTCATCTCGGAAACGCGTTCTGTCCTTGCGTTTGCCCTATTCCACCCTGTAAATAGCAAATCCGTCATGCCACGAGTGCAACTGGCTCTTAAAAGGAATGGAAGATGAGACTCTGATTGGTTTATTGCATGTTACGCCCCAAAAAACACCCATTACTCATTAAGAGAATAGGGACAACCCGTTTAGACCATGTGACCAGGAGCGCCAACTGTTTTTCCGTCATTAAAATAGCAAAAGTGGATTTGGACATGCCCTGAGTGCACCTGCCCTGTGCGCTTTACACTTTGCATTTAGATCGTTAAAATACGGCCCTTTAAATGCCCAACATTACTTCCGGGGAGTCATTTGCTCCCCCTTGTAGGTTTTTATTTATTAACGTTTCTTGCCCATTGGATTGTTTTTTAATTTAGTTTTTTTTAAATCCCTAGACATTGTGTTATATTTCTGAAACAGGTTATTTTATATTGAATAAATAATCTTGCAAGTCAAACAATTGGTTTGTTTGTGTGAACCTCTTTATGTGACGGGAACGAGCTGGCCGTGGCATAAATTGGGTAATCGTCACTGAGTTTAGTGTTTAATGTTGGATCATTATAAAGATCTAAGCCTCAAACATCAATGACAGATCGCTGTTTTTCAGTGGAAAGCATATAAAGACACACAAACAGGTGATCCAAAAGCAGTCTTTATTTTGGGTAAATCCAGAATCATAAATCGGTACGTGCGGCGGTAAAAGAGGCGTTTTCAATGTCTACTTAGTGTATATATATATGCCTACATGTCATCGCATGTATCAGAATTAGGTTATCTATTTGCTTGCACGCAAACGGCTCCGTTTCATCTCGGAAATGCGTTCTGTCCTTGTGTTTGCCCTATTCCACCCTGTAAATAGCAAATCCGTCATGCCACGAGTGCAACTGGCTCTTAAAAGGAATGGAAGATGAGACTCTGATTGGTTTATTGCATGTCACGCCCCAAAAAACACCCATTACTCATTAAGAGAATAGGGACAACCCGTTTAGACCATGTGACCAGGAGCGCCAACTGTTTTTCCGTCATTAAAATAGCAAAAGTGGATTTGGACATGCCCTGAGTGCACCTGCCCTGTGCGCTTTACACTTTGCATTTAGATCGTTAAAATACGGCCCTTTAAATGCCCAACATTACTTCCGGGGAGTCATTTGCTCCCCCTTGTAGGTTTTTATTTATTAACGTTTCTTGCCCATTGGATTGTTTTTTAATTTAGTTTTTTTTAAATCCCTAGACATTGTGTTATATTTCTGAAACAGGTTATTTTATATTGAATAAATAATCTTGCAAGTCAAACAATTGGTTTGTTTGTGTGAACCTCTTTATGTGACGGGAACGAGCTGGCCGTGGCATAAATTGGGTAATCGTCACTGAGTTTAGTGTTTAATGTTGCCCCGAGACCGGTACATCCTCGAAGACTAGATAGGAATTAGTTAGTTTTCTTTCAGACAGGAGCTGGAGTGGAGTCTCAGTTCATGGAGGTGAACCCATTCATCATTATTTGTATATAGGTTTTTTTGTGCTTTCCCTTAGCCCCACCCCTCACAAACCTACAATGTGTTTTGACTTATGGTAAGTCTTTGAGTTTTTTTCTGAATGAGTAGGTTACGCAACGGATGATTGTTGTTCCTTTTTGATGCAGTGTCTTATGGGAGGTATAGTTTTAGTAAACATGACCATCTCGCTTGCGTGAGCTGTTTGTGTGTGTTGTTGCAAAGGTGTTTGTTAGAACGAAGATGTCTAATGTGCTATAGATTTCTTCACTTCTCCCTCAGAATCTTTACTTGGGAGGTGTACAAAGGAGCAATTAGTACAAATTGCTGATCTTACTACACAAGATAAGAAACTGAAGGAAACGCTTGTGACAACTTTAAAACAATCACTCTTGGATCGAGGAGTTTTACAGGTAAGAACTGAGCCTATTCAAGTGAATCGTCTGTTTTCTCCTTGTGATGTTGAAAATGAACTGAATTTTCATACTCTGTCACTGCAAGAGAAACAGCTGTATTTGGATGCGTGAGGATTACGCTATGAGAGAGAGAGAGAGGTAGAAAGAGAATTTGCAGCAAGGAAATTAGAGCAACAATTATCTGTACGAAAATTAGAACTTGAGTTGGAGTGAGAATGGCAAGATTCAGTTAAGCTGAACCTGGATGCCCATGCACTGAACTCTCTGTTTGCACGTCAATGTTTACGAATAGATTAAATGAAAAAGGGAAAAAATATATCTTGACAAACTATATATCATTATAAAGATCTAAGCCTCAAACATCGATGACAGATCGCTGTTTTTCAGTGGAAAGCATATAAAGACACACAAACAGGTGATCCAAAAGCAGTCTTTATTTTGGGTAAATCCAGAATCATAAATCCAGCCAGGCAAAGTTTCAAAATCCAGGTAATCAGTCCAAAACAAGAAACACAAACATAGACCAGGGAACACGAAAAAGCAGGGTGACATTACACAAGGACTCCATTACAATGACAGAAACAAACATGGTATTATAAGATAGAAGAGTTTATTATGTTGAATGTGGCTTTATCTGCATGATTTCCATCTGTTTGAGCGCAAATCAGCATGCTATTACTGTGTAATCGCAGCTATCAATACCATCTATATGTGATTATTGACTTCATGGCGCATTTGTAAGATTACCATTTCTATTACTGGCCATCAGCACGTGATAATTGATAAAAACGTTATCAATTATGTGCTAAAAGTGATAACGCGATAAATGCTGCATTTCTAGCAATCTCAGGATGTACTGTAATTGGCATACATAGTTAAATCTTTTTTATTTTTATTACTCAAATTATTCTTATTGTATTTTTCTATAACTGAAAAACTATGCAGTGGTATGTTTAATGACTAATATAATTGTAGAACCCCTTCAATACAGTTGGTAAATGCTTTATATTTGGGGGAGCTGGGGGGTACTAGACATACTATCAGAAAAATGGTTGCAGAAATCAAATTTTTCATGGTATCTTCTTATAAAATTCAGTGTGGTACAATTTTTCTCAAGGCACTTAAGTGTCTATAACTTTTAATATTTTTTAGCATTATTAACTATGGTTGATAAAAGTAAAGCCCAAAGGGTCTTCTTTCCAAAGACACTGAAATTGGCTTACCAAGGACTTGCTGGTCATACCGGAGTCCGGAAATCATATGGTCATTTCATGTGACAGTTTTATTGGCCAAGAGTAAAAAGAAATGTAGCAAAATATATACAGTACAATCCTGTCACACGTGTCACATTACCGGTAAGCCCAATCAGAAAATACCAGCTGCTCCATTATAGCCTATCTCTGTGGTTTCCAACCCTTTTGAACATTTTATTATTGACTATGTTGGTCCTCTGCCATGATTTAGGGCTGATCACCAGTATCTTCTTACCATTATGTGCCAGACTACCCATCATCCTGTAGCTTACCCATTAAGGTCTATCACTACTAAGTCTATTTTTGGAAACCCTCACTAATTTCATGTCTATCTTTGGTATTCCCAAGATTATTCAATCAGATCAGGGTTAAATTTTTATGTCAACTCAGTTTTCAAAAGCCTTGTGTCAACCTTATCAACAGAGTCAGGGGGTTCTTGAAAGGTTTCATCAAGACTTGAAGTCTCTCTTATGGTCCTATTGTGTGGAACTTGATGCAGACTGGGAAGAGGGTCTCCCTTGGATGTTACTGGGTAAGCCTATACGTGAAGTAACCCAAGAAAGTATGGGCTTTAGTCTAAATGAATTAGTGTTTGGTCATGTAGAGCGAGGACCTACTGCTGTTTTACATTTACTCATTTATCATACGCTTTTATCCAAAGCGACTTACAATTGCTATATATGTCAGAAGTCGCACGCTTCTGGAGCAACTAGGGGTTAAGTGTCTTGCTCAGGGACACATTGGTGTCCCTGAGTGGATTCAAACCCGGGTCTCTCACACCAAAGGCATGTGTCTTATCCACTGCGCCAACACCACCTACCAGGATATTGGAAGGATTTCAAATGAAGTAACCAAAGAAAGTATGGGCTTTAGTCTAAATGAATTAGTGTTTGCTCATGCTCATGCTCATGCTCAAGTCTCAAACAAAAATGTTAAAAAAAATTGATAGGAAGGTTAAGTTTAGGAGTTTTCAGGTGGGTGATCAAGTATTGGCTTTTTTGCCTCTTCCTCAACCCATTCCATACCAAATTTACTGGACCTTACAGTATAGCTAAGCATCTTTCAGATAATATTTATCTGTTGAATACTCCTGATCATCGGAGAAAAGTTCAGGTTTGTCACACTAACCCTCTGAGGTCTAGGGGTTTTGGGGGCATGGAGAAGTTTTGAAATGGCCTGACTTGTGCTTTTTTCAGTTGCTAAAATTTTGAAGTCACTGAAATAAGGTCATAAAACACATACAGAACATTTGTTCATAAGAATGTCAAACCTGGAGCTTGTAGCCTAGATTTTTGCTTCAAAAGGATGTGAAAATCATCTTGTTTACTCACTCACAGAAAACAATAGATTGATTTAAATTTTTTAAGACACTTTTTGTTTCAAAAGGGCATATGCGAGTAGGTATCAACTATCATGAATATTAATGTATTAATTATAAACGACAAACAATGCTGTTCTTTGTTTGGTTTGTTTTTTGCAGAAAATCAGAAAAGAAGGATTTCAAATGAAGTAACCCAAGAAAGTATGGGCTTTAGTCTAAATGAATTAGTGTTTGGTCATGCAGTGCAAGGACCTACTGCTGTTTTAGCTGGTGAATGGTGTACTACTAAGCCTCCAGAAAGTATTGAGGACTATGTTGGTGGGTTTCACAATATTCACAATGTTATTGTGATTTACACCTGAAAAGACATAGGCCCGCATAATGAGCTGCATAATGAGCCTTTCATCATGACTAAGAGGGATGAGTTACAATAAAGAATGTGAGGACAAAATAAATGTATATATTTTTGTTTGTAGTTTATTTAGAATGTATTTAATTATCCCACGAAATAATTTGAGATTCACTTGCAATTGCAATTAAACAGTTTATTAGGTAAAACCAAAGATGAATTTTTAGCATCATCACTCCAGTCACTTGATCCTTTAGAAATCCTTCTAATATTCAGATTTTCTACCAAAAACAAAACAAAAGAACAGCATTGTTTGTCGTTTAGAATTAATACATTTATCATCACGTGTGTTAAATATAAGTTTTAATTTCTATATATACTGACTCCAAGTTTTTGAATGGTATCCCAGACAGCAGACGACTCCGATCCAGATCCGTTTTCAAATCGGCAAATCCGCGTTACAGTCACATCAGTTTCAGGGCTGTAACACGGATCCAGCCCAGGTGCAGTTTCAGTGGGCGGGAACTACAGTCGCAGAGCGGATCCGGGCCGCGTCCATGGAAACGAGCGCACGTTGTTTTTTTTTTTCTGGAGTTCAGAACAGGAGAAGACGTCAAGACGGTCGAGGAAAATACAGACTGCTCGCTGTCATCGTCTCCAAGGTATGACACACCGTGCGAACAAATTGTTCGACTAATAAATTAATGTTGTATTATGCAGTGTAACTTACTCAATAACCTAAAGGTTTGGTGTTTTTATTGATCCTTAGATCTGTGTCAGACTGTATTGTTGGCGAACACTAAGGCCTATGTTATCAGAGGACTTGCTAACGAAGAAAACGTCCAAAGGTCTGCAATTGTACATAATGAACAAATGTTTAACTTAATTACTTAATTTAAACTTTAGTTATTTTAACTCTTTCTATTTTTTTTTAAGATCGCTGCGTGGTAATTATAGTGAGCTAGCAACGTCTAAGTGCTAACTCTAAAAAAAGGATTAACGTTAGTTCACTTTTGAATTAAAATTTCCTTATTTTTGAGGAAAACATTCCAGAGTTTTTCTCTATAGTGGACTTAAGTGGGTTTCAATAGGGGGAACCCAGCCGGCACATGACCGACCTTCAATGTTGAAATAAGGTCAGTTGTAGTTTCAACGTTGAAACAATGTTGATTCAACGTTTAAAACCGAATGGTTGAAAAACTTACAGCACATGACCAACTTTCAACGTTAAAATATGGTTGAAATAAGGTCAGTTGTGGTTTCAACGTTGAAACAACGTTGATTCAACGTTTAAAGCCGAATGGTTGAAAAACTTCCAGCACATGACCAACTTTCAACGTTGAAATATGGTTGAAATAAGGTCAGTTGTTTTAATGAAACAACGTTAAAAATGTTTAATGCTAAATGGTTGAAAAAGGTTAAACTTTTAAATTATTTATATTAAATTATTTAAGATTATTATTATTTTAATTGTATTTTAAAATATTTTAGTCATGATACCTATTATAAAATCTAAAAGGCATATGTTAAATATTATGATCATTAACAGCAATAAAACTAAATACATTACGCTGCTTTATCACACTGAAACAACTCCTATTGGTAGTTTTGTTTTATTACTTTGATCATTATTGGTCAATCTGGCTGTCATTCAGGAAACTAGACAATGAATCGGTTCGCGCCTTTCTACATTTAAAAATATGACCGTTATTGTCGTCTTTCTGTGAGTGAGGCGGCTGACTGTGAGCTGCTGCTCATTATAACTGACTGCTCGGTCGGTCCCGAATTATTTAATATTTGCCTGTTAATTTGTTATTTTTTATTTTGAGCGAATTTATGTTGTGACATGTCAAAGGAGAACAAAAGCTGTGAACACAAGAAGGGTAGCCTATGATGTGTTCTGCGAGGTCCTGCAAACATACTGGCAAAATGAGGTAAGAAAATCGCTATCTTTATTGTCTTTTGAAAATAGTAAAATATAACCAGAGTTTACAAATGGGTAGCTTAAAGGACATGTAACCTGCAGAAGATAAATAAATACCTGTGTGTATTTTTGCATTGCTTTATCACAGATGATCAAGTTAGATGCTCACCTACTGTGTTGCTGGTAAGTTATGTGTTAATGTCGGTCTTTTAGAGATTTTTCCACATTTTACTGATATGAATCTGATGCATTAGGTGTCTTATTATGTTTTTATTCTAATAATAGTTTCAAAGTGTTTTCTGAAACATATAGGTGCAAATGTCGGTGCAATTTTAATGATTTAATGAAAATGAATTTAAAAATTAATTAGGATTGTTTAAAGCAGTGGTTCTCAGTGTCAGGCCCCTCTCTAGTGGTTACGCAGGTGAATCACTAAATTAAATATTAATATTAATACATTTGTATTTAATCTTTGAGTAAGGTTTTTTTTTGTACATTTAAGTACAGTTAATGTACAGTAAAGTTATGTAACTTTTGTTATAACGCATTTTAATTTAAACTTTATGTTTTCATTTACCTGTATGTAAGCACAGTGTAGTGTTAATGTTCAAACTGTATTTCCCATGGTAAAGTGGCTGACAACAATTAATATTCTTATTAGAATAAAACTGCCTCATTTTTTAACTGTAGAGCTGTAGCTGAATAGTTAGGCCTACTACGCTGCTGAAATTTAATGTTGGTTATTAGGGCGGAACTTAATATTTAATAAAAAATATTTTCAAGTGGTACTTGGTATAAAAAGTTAGAGAACCAATGGTTTAAAGAAATGGTATAAAATGAAATCCTGCTTTTTAAGAACTTTTCAGTAAACCATTTCTTCTTTCCCCTTTTTTTTTTTTGCTTCCGGCTTTGCTACCGTTCGGACGTTCTAGCTTACTGCTCTGCGCTTTGCTTCTTATTTCTGTACTTTTCTCAGATTTTTCTAAGATTTCTACATCAGCAGATCAGCACAGTGCTCAAACAACAGATTTTTTGGCACAAACGCTAAAACTAAAAACTCTTTGGGACTGGAATAATACTACAAAAAGAAAACTTTGCCTCCCACTGCCAGCAGCTTACATTCCAGAGAGGGGAAAACAACTGCCTACATTCAAACAGAAGAGAGAAAAAATGCCTCCTGTTGGATCTACCTGTTGCATGAACTGCTGCAAACTTCTACAAAGGATTGTGATTCTTGAAACAAAGTTACTTGCTGGAATTCCAAAACAGACGGAACACTTAGCAGATCGTCGTCATGGACCTTCTCAGCATACAGCCGGTGAGTCCCATGAATCTTATGGATCTCAACAGTTTATACCAAGTGTAGAGGAACAAGCCGAAACTGATCGCCACACTAATCAATGGCACAAACAGGGAGCGAGACCCAAAGGAACACGAGACATCAGATTGTCACGAGTTTCTCGTATTGCTGCCGTAGCTTCCTCTACCCCAGATTCGACTATGACAAGGCTTGTGAATACTGGCATTCAACCACCCCCTATACATCTTGAGAACAGATTTGAAGCATTAATGAATGTGGGTGAGGAATCCCCAAATGTATTTAAACATGGATCTGATCAGCCAGCAGCTAACATCGCTACTAACAGGCGCTCAAGGATGAGCAGACAGCGGCTTTCAGCTCAGAGCACAGCCGAGCCAAGGACTCTGATAGTGGGTGACTCTGTTATCAGAAACATCCGTAGCAGGACTACAACAACATGCTGCCTTCCTCAAGCAACGGTCTCTGATGTGAACAAGGAACTTCAGAACATTCTGATGAAGCACAAGACTGCAAATCGAATCATCATCCATGTGGGGAAGAATGATATTCGGAAAGAGCAGTCAGAACTCCTTAAGAAGGACTTCAGTGAACTCTTTGAAACACTTCGAAGACTCAAAGTTCAGTCGTTCATCAGTGGACCACTCCCAGCAAGGAGAACAAATATGTTTTCACGGTTGCTTGGGCTGAACACATGGCTACAAAGATCTTGTGATATAAAAGGAGTGAATTTCATTGACAACTTCAATCTTTTCTGGGGCCATAGACAGTTGTTTAAACCGGATGGCCTCCACCCAAACAAACTTGGTGCTAGAGTGTTTAAGGACAATATCTACTTTTCCCTCTGTCATCCTTCAGCAGAGTGTGTCAATCCATTCAGCACACACACACCGGGTCCGAGTCATCATGTGGTTGACATATCCCACAAGGACACTGATAACACCACACAGCCAAAACAAGCACTGCTCATGGACACTATCCCGACTGAGCCCTGCCCACAGACCTCCTCACAGACTGACTGTGATGTATCAAAACAGCTACAAGATTCAGCACCCAGAGATTACTTTCTGGAAAACAGCCAGGGAAGCCAGGACAACATATCACAGCCACCGGAAACACCAGAGACACAGCCCATCTCACCAGACACATTATCACTTTCTCCAGCATCTCCACGTCTGTGCTTCTCACAGAAAATGGAGGAATTGGTGTATGCTGGGACAAAACTCTCTCACTCATTTGCTGCAAGCCCGCAGATATCACAAAAAAAACGGCAGGCCCCAAAACCACCAAAGCCTGTGGTCCCTGCCCCCCCAAGAGCTCTTCGACCACTGCCACAACACGAGGGCCCAAACCCTCTATCTGCATCAAGTTAGCATCTTTAAACATTCGCTCACTAAAAAATAAATCATTTCTAATCAATGACTTTATAACCACAAACAATCTGGATTTTATGTTTCTAAACGAAACATGGCTTGAAGACAGCTGCAATGCAACATTCCTCAATGAAGCAGCCCCTCCTAACTTCACTTACATGAGTGTCTGCAGGACTGTTAGGAGTGGTGGGGGTGTAGCTGCTATATTTAAAGATGTCTATCAATGCACGCAAGTGTCATTTGGTCAGTACTTGTCTTTTTAATATCTAGGGATTGTGCTGAAAGGTGCTCCACGGATTCTGTTTATTATTATTTACAGGCCTCCAAAATACTCTCCAGCCTTTGTTGAAGAGGTCACAGAAATGTTATCAATGATTTCCTCAGAGTTTAACTGTTTTGCTATTGCAGGGGATTTTAATATTCACATAGATAATTCAGAAAACAAAACTACAAAAGAAATGATAACGGTTCTAAACACTTTTGACTTGACTCAGCATGTGCATGGACCCACACACAAAGGTGGACACACTCTAGACTTAATCATCAGTAGGGGTCTAAACATTTCATCCATTGTTATTAAGGACATAGCACTATCTGATCACTTCTGTATTTTCTTTGATATTTTGATGTCTGCTACAACTGAATCTAGATCGGTCTCTGTCAGAAGGAGATGCATAAACGAGAACACAAGTGTACTATTTATGGAGGCTATATCTTTAACACCAAGCATTTCTGCAGACTCTGTTGATACTCTCCTTGATTCATTCAACTCAAAAGTTAAGAATGTTATTGATGATATTGCTTCAATAATAATCAGTAAGAAAACAAACAGACAGAAATCAGTTTGGAGAAGATCAACAGCAGTTCAGACTATGAAAAGACAATGCAGAAAAGCAGAGCGGATGTGGCGGAAGACAAAACTTGAAATTCACTATAGCATCTACAAAGACAGCCTTCATGCTTTTAATGTGAAACTAGCCACAGCTAGACAGAATTTCTTCTCAAACCTTATAAACAGTAACTTAAATAACACTCGTACTCTTTTTGCCACTGTTGAGAGACTGACAAACCCCCCAAGTCAGATTCCCAGTGAAATGCTATCAGACAGCAAATGCAATGAGTTTGCATCCTTCTTTTCTGAGAAGTTTATCAATATCAGGAACATGCTGCCTTCCTCAAGCAACGGTCTCTGATGTGAACAAGGAACTTCAGAACATTCTGGTGAAGCACAAGACTGCAAATCGAATCATCATCCATGTGGGGAAGAATGATATTCGGAAAGAGCAGTCAGAACTCCTTAAGAAGGACTTCAGTGAACTCTTTGAAACACTTCGAAGACTCAAAGTTCAGTCGTTCATCAGTGGACCACTCCCAGCAAGGAGAACAAATATGTTTTCACGGTTGCTTGGGCTGAACACATGGCTACAAAGATCTTGTAATATAAAAGGAGTGAATTTCATTGACAACTTCAATCTTTTCTGGGGCCATAGACAGTTGTTTAAACCGGATGGCCTCCACCCAAACAAACTTGGTGCTAGAGTGTTTAAGGACAATATCTACTTTTCCCTCTGTCATCCTTCAGCAGAGTGTGTCAATCCAATCAGCACACACACACCGGGTCCGAGTCATCATGTTGTTGACATATCCCACAAGGACACTGATAACACCACACAGCCAAAACAAGCACTGCTCATGGACACTATCCCGACTGAGCCCTGCCCACAGACCTCCTCACAGACTGACTGTGATGTATCAAAACAGCTACAAGATTCAGCACCCAGAGATTACTTTCTGGAAAACAGCCAGGGAAGCCAGGACAACATATCACAGCCACCGGAAACACCAGAGACACAGCCCATCTCACCAGACACATTATCACTTTCTCCAGCATCTCCACTTCTGTGCTTCTCACAGAAAATGGAGGAATTGGTGTATGCTGGGACAAAACTCTCTCACTCATTTGCTGCAAGCCCGCAGATATCACAAAAAAACGGCAGGCCCCAAAACCAACAAAGCCTGTGGTCCCTGCCCCCCCAAGAGCTCTTCGACCACTGCCACAACACCAGGGCCCAAACCCTCTATCTGCATCAAGTTAGCATCTTTAAACATTCGCTCACTAAAAAATAAATCATTTCTAATCAATGACTTTATAACCACAAACAATCTGGATTTTATGTTTCTAAACGAAACATGGCTTGAAGACAGCTGCAATGCAACATTCCTTAATGAAGCAGCCCCTCCTAACTTCACTTACATGAGTGTCTGCAGGACTGTTAGGAGAGGTGGGGGTGTAGCTGCTATATTTAAAGATGTCTATCAATGCAAGCAAGTGTCATTTGGTCAGTACTTGTCTTTTGAATATCTAGGGATTGTGCTGAAAGGTGCTCCACGGATTCTGTTTATTATTATTTACAGGCCTCCAAAATACTCTCCAGCCTTTGTTGAAGAGGTCACAGAAATGTTATCAATGATTTCCTCAGAGTTTAACTGTTTTGCTATTGCAGGGGATTTTAATATTCACATAGATAATTCAGAAAACAAAACTACAAAAGAAATGATAACGGTTCTAAACACTTTTGACTTGACTCAGCATGTGCATGGACCCACACACAAAGGTGGACACACTCTAGACTTAATCATCAGTAGGGGTCTAAACATTTCATCCATTGTTATTAAGGACATAGCACTATCTGATCACTTCTGTATTTTCTTTGATATTTTGATGTCTGCTACAACTGAATCTAGATCGGTCTCTGTCAGAAGGAGATGCATAAACGAGAACACAAGTGTACTATTTATGGAGGCTATATCTTTAACACCAAGCATTTCTGCAGACTCTGTTGATACTCTCCTTGATTCATTCAACTCAAAAGTTAAGAATGTTATTGATGATATTGCTTCAATAATAATCAGTAAGAAAACAAACAGACAGAAATCAGTTTGGAGAAGATCAACAGCAGTTCAGACTATGAAAAGACAATGCAGAAAAGCAGAGCGGATGTGGCGGAAGACAAAACTTGAAATTCACTATAGCATCTACAAAGACAGCCTTCATGCTTTTAATGTGAAACTAGCCACAGCTAGACAGAATTTCTTCTCAAACCTTATAAACAGTAACTTAAATAACACTCGTACTCTTTTTGCCACTGTTGAGAGACTGACAAACCCCCCAAGTCAGATTCCCAGTGAAATGCTATCAGACAGCAAATGCAATGAGTTTGCATCCTTCTTTTCTGAGAAGTTTATCAATATCAGGAACATGCTGCCTTCCTCAAGCAACGGTCTCTGATGTGAACAAGGAACTTCAGAACATTCTGATGAAGCACAAGACTGCAAATCGAATCATCATCCATGTGGGGAAGAATGATATTCGGAAAGAGCAGTCAGAACTCCTTAAGAAGGACTTCAGTGAACTCTTTGAAACACTTCGAAGACTCAAAGTTCAGTCGTTCATCAGTGGACCACTCCCAGCAAGGAGAACAAATATGTTTTCACGGTTGCTTGGGCTGAACACATGGCTACAAAGATCTTGTAATATAAAAGGAGTGAATTTCATTGACCACTTCAATCTTTTCTGGGGCCATAGACAGTTGTTTAAACCGGATGGCCTCCACCCAAACAAATTTGGTGCTAGAGTGTTTAAGGACAATATCTACTTTTCCCTCTGTCATCCTTCAGCAGAGTGTGTCAATCCATTCAGCACACACACACCGGGTCCGAGTCATCATGTGGTTGACATATCCCACAAGGACACTGATAACACCACACAGCCAAAACAAGCACTGCTCATGGACACTATCCCGACTGAGCCCTGCCCACAGACCTCCTCACAGACTGACTGTGATGTATCAAAACAGCTACAAGATTCAGCACCCAGAGATTACTTTCTGGAAAACAGCCAGGGAAGCCAGGACAACATATCACAGCCACCGGAAACACCAGAGACACAGCCCATCTCACCAGACACATTATCACTTTCTCCAGCATCTCCACGTCTGTGCTTCTCACAGAAAATGGAGGAATTGGTGTATGCTGGGACAAAACTCTCTCACTCATTTGCTGCAAGCCCGCAGATATCACAAAAAAAACGGCAGGCCCCAAAACCACCAAAGCCTGTGGTCCCTGCCCCCCCAAGAGCTCTTCGACCACTGCCACAACACCAGGGCCCAAACCCTCTATCTGCATCAAGTTAGCATCTGTAAACATTCGCTCACTAAAAAATAAATCATTTCTAATCAATGACTTTATAACCACAAACAATCTGGATTTTATGTTTCTAAACGAAACATGGCTTGAAGACAGCTGCAATGCAACATTCCTTAATGAAGCAGCCCCTCCTAACTTCACTTACATGAGTGTCTGCAGGACTGTTAGGAGAGGTGGGGGTGTAGCTGCTATATTTAAAGATGTCTATCAATGCAAGCAAGTGTCATTTGGTCAGTACTTGTCTTTTGAATATCTAGGGATTGTGCTGAAAGGTGCTCCACGGATTCTGTTTATTATTATTTACAGGCCTCCAAAATACTCTCCAGCCTTTGTTGAAGAGGTCACAGAAATGTTATCAATGATTTCCTCAGAGTTTAACTGTTTTGCTATTGCAGGGGATTTTAATATTCACATAGATAATTCAGAAAACAAAACTACAAAAGAAATGATAACGGTTCTAAACACTTTTGACTTGACTCAGCATGTGCATGGACCCACACACAAAGGTGGACACACTCTAGACTTAATCATCAGTAGGGGTCTAAACATTTCATCCATTGTTATTAAGAACATAGCACTATCTGATCACTTCTGTATTTTCTTTGATATTTTGATGTCTGCTACAACTGAATCTAGATTGGTCTCTGTCAGAAGGAGATGCATAAACGAGAACACAAGTGTACTATTTATGGAGGCTATATCTTTAACACCAAGCATTTCTGCAGACTCTGTTGATACTCTCCTTGATTCATTCAACTCAAAAGTTAAGAATGTTATTGATGATATTGCTTCAATAATAATCAGTAAGAAAACAAACAGACAGAAATCAGTTTGGAGAAGATCAACAGCAGTTCAGACTATGAAAAGACAATGCAGAAAAGCAGAGCGGATGTGGCGGAAGACAAAACTTGAAATTCACTATAGCATCTACAAAGACAGCCTTCATGCTTTTAATGTGAAACTAGCCACAGCTAGACAGAATTTCTTCTCAAACCTTATAAACAGTAACTTAAATAACACTCGTACTCTTTTTGCCTCTGTTGAGAGACTGACAAACCCCCCAAGTCAGATTCCCAGTGAAATGCTATCAGACAGCAAATGCAATGAGTTTGCATCCTTCTTTTCTGAGAAGTTTATCAATATCAGGAAGGCGATTAGCACATCCTCAAGTAATGCAGAGGTCAGACAGATTAGGCCACAATATCAAAAAGATACTATGTCGATTTTTGAAGCAATTGATAGCAAAATTCTGGAAGACATAGTGCAGCACCTAAAATCGTCAACCTGCTATCTTGACACACTTCCCACATCGTTTTTCAAAAATGTGATTAACTGCTTAGAAGCAGATCTTTTAGAATTGGTGAACGCCTCACTTCTTTCTGGGACATTTCCAAACTCCTTAAAAATTTAGTTGTTAAGCCCCTCCTGAAAAATAGCAATCTTGATAACACCATTTTGAGCAATTTTAGACCAATATCTAATCTTCCTTTTATAGGTAAAATTATAGAAAAGGTCGTTTTTAATCAGCTGAACAAATACTTAAACTCAAATGGATACCTGGACAATTTTCAATCTGGTTTTCGACCGCATCACAGCACAGAGACAGTGCTGCGTTTGACACTGTCGATCATAACATACTACTAGAGAGACTGGAAAACTGGGTCAGGCTTTCTGGGATGGTACTCAAATGGTTCAGGTCATACTTAGAAGGGAGAGGTTATTATGTGAGTCTAGGAGAGCATAAGTCTAAGTGGACGTCCATGACATGTGGAGTCCCACAAGGGTCAATTCTTGCACCTCTCTTGTTTAGCCTGTATATGCTTCCCCTAAGTCAAATAATGAGAAAGAACCAAATTGCCTATCACAGCTATGCTGATGATACCCAGATTTACCTAGCCTTATCTCCAAATGACTACAGCCCAATTGACTCCCTCTGCCAATGCATTGATGAAATTAATAGTTGGATGTGCCAGAACTTTCTTCAGTTAAACAAGGAAAAAACTGAAGTCATTGCATTTGGAAACAAAGATGAAGTGTTCAAGGTGAATGCATACCTTAACTCTAGGGGTCAAACAACTAAAAATCAAGTCAGGAATCTTGGTGTGATTCTGGAGACAGACCTTAGTTTCAATAGTCATGTCAAAGCAGTAACTAAATCAGCATACTATCATTTAAAAAACATTGCAAGAATTAGATCTTATGTTTCCAGCCAAGACTTGGAGAAACTTGTTCATGCCTTCATCACCAGCAGGGTGGACTATTGTAATGGGCTCCTCACCGGCATTCCCAAAAAGACAATTAGACAGCTGCAGCTCATCCAGAACGCTGCTGCCAGGATTCTGACTAGAACCAGAAAATCTGAGCATATCACACCAGTCCTCAGGTCCTTACACTGGCTTCCAGTTACATTTAGGATTGATTTTAAAGTACTTTTACTCGTATATAAGTCACTAAATGACCTAGGACCGAAATATATTGCAGATATGCTCACTGAATATAAACCTAACAGAGCACTCAGATCATTAGGATCGAGTCAGTTAGAAATACCAAGGGTTCACACAAAACAAGGGGAGTCCTCCTTTAGTTACTATGCCGCCCGCAGTTGGAATCAGCTTCCAGAAGAGATCAGATGTGCTAAAACACTAGTCACATTTAAATCAAGACTTAAAACTCATCTGTTTAGCTGTGCACTTATTGAATGAGCACTGTGCAATGTCCGAACTGATTGCAATATATATTTTCACTGTTTTTTTTATTTTATTTTATGTAAAATCATTTTCTAACTGTTTTAAATTCATTTTAAATAAGTACAGTTTTAATAATTTTAAAAGTTTTAAAATTGCTTGTTTTATTCTTGTGATTATTTGTCTTCATTACTATTTTACTTTCTTTTATGTAAAGCACTTTGAATTACCATTGTGTACGAAATGTGCTATATAAATAAACTTGCCTTGCCTTGCCTTGTAGAGTCATCAAGGATCCAGCTTGTTCTTGAAACATTGGTAAGAAATTGTTCATCTGCTACATTGCACTGTCACTTCTGGTAGAGATGCTTTGACCTTGTGTGATAGGTTTTGATTGTACTTAGTTTAATAAAAATTTTCTGAATTAGATTTTACTTGTTTTACTATACTGTAATGCTAGTGTTCTGATTAAAACAGTGTAACTGGGGCCTCTGAAAACACTGCTTGTGAATAATTTGTAAATTGTAAACTCATCTGAATACATTAAATAAGTGTTTAATGAATAGTGTTGTCCACTTTGTTTTCAATCTCACTGTTACTGAACTGTAAAGTGAAAATACTGTGTGATTTATTTTGTATTCAGTTTTCAGTTAAATATATTTCAAAATATCAAAGTTATTGTGAAACATTGTGAACATACCTAAACTCACTGGTTAAATCTTGTGTGCCCTCCAGAAGTTTGCGCTCTGCAAGTGAACGACGCCTTGTGGTGCCATCCCAAAGAGGTTCAAATCACTCTCAAGGACCTTTTCCTGGACTGTGCCCAGCTGGTGGAATGACCTCCCAATCTCAATTCGTACAGCTGAGTCTTTACTCATTTTCAAGAAACATCTAAAGACCCATCTTTTTCGCCAGCACTTAACCAGCTAATACTAGCACTTTTCCTTCTTTTCTTGTCTTTCATATTTAAAAAAAAAAAAAAAAACCTGGCTATGCATTCTGTACTACACTAACTGAGACTTGTCATGGCACTTGTATACTGTTGTTGTTCTCTTGTTGACCTGACTGCTTCTATTGTTCTCATTTGTAAGTAGCTTTGGATAAAAGTGTCTAATTAAATGTAAATGTTTATACAGGACGGTACAGAAAGGGCACAAGTGGGAGAGAGTGGAGGGGATGGCGTCAGAATGGACCTAGTGCTGGGACTCTTTCAAGGATCACCCAAAGCACAACCACACTGTATGCACGAGGCTGTTGGTTCTAACACTTTAGAGTCCCCTTTGGTAGAAATCTCATTCTGCATTCCCCATGGTAAAGAAGACACAGTTTGGGGGGTTCCCATTAGAAATCACTATCCCATTAGAAAGCCTAATTATTTTACAAAAACCTTTAAATATTATTGTATTTGGATTGTTCTACTACATGTTTTTAACAGTACATCCATGCATACTCTGCAAAAATAAAGTTTGGGATTATTTTCATCTGTTTTATACAGTATGTTTCCAAAATAAAACTGCTGTTTTACAATTTTGAGCATGTGGTAGTTTATTGAAGTTGATTGTAAAGTCATTGCTGCCAGTCATTTGAATGTTAACCTTTATCATGTACTGTTGATCTAAATGCAAACTAGGATCTAATTGATCATACAAGTGTGTATTTATACATGGTGCCAGGTACGACGGTGAAACAACATCGTGTTATCAACGTTGATTAACATTTCAAAATCAACACCTCATTCAGAGTTAATCCAAGGTCTGCAAAGCGACCGTAATTCACCCGCGATGAAGGTAAGACGGTGAATCAACGTCGTGATTTCAACCGTGCATCAACGTCGCGATTTCTACGGTGAATCAACGTCGTGATTTCAACCATGCATCAACGTCGCGATTTCAACGGTGAATCAATGTCGTGATTTCAATGGTGAATCAACGTCGTGATTTCAAGGTTGATCCAATTTGCAAAATCGAAAGGTAATTCAACGTTGATTCAACCATGGTACCTGACGTTGTTTCAACGTTGAAATACCGGCTGGGAAGGTCCAAATTGCAGCTCCAGTGCAGTTTCAAAGGGCTGTACACGATCAGCTGAGGAAATGCTTGAATTTTGGATCTGTTTCCAACAGAACTGAACTGCACAGAGTACACGTGTGCATTGCAGAGCTATGCAAGACAAGCATTTGAGGACAAACCCAAATAATTGTCGTTCCTTTTTTTTTTTAGGAAATGACCGATCGTTTCGCTAGATAAGACCCTTCTTACTCGTCTGGGATTATGTTTTGAAGCTGCAATTTGGACCTCACTGAAGTCCACTATAAAGAGAGAAACCCTGGAATGTTTTCCTCAAGCCTTAATTTCTTTTTAAATAATTAAAGGGAGTAAATTATGAGTAAATTAATTTAGAATTAAGCTAATACTTTAAGACTGCTTGAATTTATTTGATCAAATGTAAAGTTAAAAGTAATATTGTGAAATATTATTAAAATTTTAAATAATTATTTTCTGTTTAAATGTATTTTAAGATGTAGTTTATTCCTGTAAATTTTCAGCATCATTACTGCAGTCTTCAGAGCATGATCCTTCAGAAATTATTCCAAAATGCAGGTTGAGTGCTGGATTTATTTTGGTACTCAGTTATCAATATGGTTCTTATTAAAAAAAAAAGTTTTTGCTGCTTAAAGAATCATTTTTATGATTCTTTGGTGAACAGAAAGTTCAAAAGAACATATTTTATATATATATATATATATATATATATATATATATATATATATATATTTTGCAACATTATAAATGTTTTACTTCTATCAATTTAATGCCTATATGCTGATTGATAAACACACATATCAAACATTTGAATGGTTGTATATCATTATTTTTGAATATATTAAAGAGTATAACTGTTTTAAATATTGATAATAATAATCAGAAATGTTTCTTGAGCAGCGAATCAGTATACTAGAATGATTTCTGAAGATCATGTGACACTGAAGACTGGAGTAATTATGCTAAAAATTCAACTTTGATCACAGAAATAAATAACATTTCACAATATATTCACAAAGAAAATACATATTTTAACTGATGATAAGTCTTTTAAATTTTTCATTAAAATATTACTTATTTATGTGATGGCAAAGCTGAATAAATAACTTTTTATTCATCAATAAATCCTAAAAAAAGTATCACATGCCCCCCCCCCACCCCCCAAAAAAATTGAATTGAAAAAATTAAATAAAAAAAATAAGCAGCACAACTGTTTCCAACACCGAACTTTGATCAAGGCAATAAATAATATTTTGAAGTATGTTAAGATAGAAAACCATTATTTTAATTTTGAAATTTTTGAACATTACAGTTGATCAGATAAATACTGGCTTGATAAGCAAGAGATATATTTAAAAAATATTAAAAATAGTAATGTGTCCAAACTTTTGACCAGCCCAGTACCCTTATTAAGCAGACAGAACGTTCTCAGGGGCATCCTGAATGATAGAAACAGAGAGGGACATGTATTACATTATATTGTTTGGTTTATATTGTTTAATTTTTATATTTATAAAATCTTTGCCAAAAGATGCTTTTATTTCTGCTAACAGTATGCTCCATTTTTGAGTAAATGTATTGAGAAATTGTCCAGCAACACTATATAATAATCAGTTTCAATTTCAGGTTCCAGAGCAGGGACTGTCAAATAGTAAGGTGAGTCCCCCTTTTTTCTATTTCAGTGGAGGTTGAGTTATTAAAGCTATTTGAATGCTACAATGTATAATTGAGTATTGATAATATTGAGTGCCTGATAATGTTACAACTAGAGCTGTTCAAAGCATAATGTCTGTTAGGACCGATTGTGGTTTGCAGCTTTCTGGAGAAATGCTCCTTTATATAACTTCACACTCAGCATCCTGAACTATATACAGGTACATCTCAATAAATTAAAATGTCATGGAAAAGTTCATTTATTTCAGTAATTCAACTCAAATTGTGAAACTTGTGTATTAAATAAATTCAGTGCACACAGACTTTGGTCTTTGGTTCTTTTAATTGTGATGATTTTGGCTCACATTTAACAAAAACCCACCAATTCACTATCTCAACAAATTAGAATACTTCATAAAACAAAACAAAAAAATCCTAAAGATTTTAGTGAATTGTTGGCATTCTGGAAAGTATGTTAATTTACTGTACATGTACTCAATACTTGGTAGGGGCTCGTTTTGCTTTAATTACTGCCTCAATTCGGCGTGGCATGGCGGTGATCAGTTTGTGGCACTGCTGAGGTGGTCTGGAAGCACAGATTTCTTTGACAGTGGCCTTCAGCTCATCTGCATTATTTGGTCTCTTGTTTCTCATCTTACTCTTAACAATACCCCGTAGATTCTCTCTGGGTTCAGGTCTGGTGAGTTTGCTGGCCAGTCAAGCAAACCAACACCATGGTCATTTAATCAACTTTTGGTGCTTTTGGCAGTGTGGGCAGGTGCCAAATCCTGCTGGAAAATGAAATCAGCATCTTCAAAAAGCTGGTCAGCAGAAGGAAGCATGAAGTGCTCCAAAATTTCTTTGTAAACGGTTGCAGTGACTTTGGTTTCCAAAAAACACAATGGACCAACACCAGCAGATGTCATTGCACCCCAAATCATCACAGACTGTGGAAACTTAACACTGGACTTCAAGCAGCTTGGGCTTTGAGCTTCTCCACCCTTACTCCAGACTCTAGGACCTTGGTTTCCAAATTAAATAAAAAAAATGGCTCTCATCTGAAAAGAGGACTTTGGACCAATGAGCAACAGTGCAGCTCTTCTTCTCCGTAGCCCAGGTAAGATGCCTCTGATGTTGACTGTGGTTCAGGAGTGGCTTAACAAGAGGAATATGACAACTGTAGCCAAATTCCTTGGCATGTCTGTGTGTGATGGCTCTTGATGTCTTGACCCCAGCCTCAGTCCATTCCTTGTGAAGTTCACTCAAATTCTTGAATCGATTTTGCTTGACAATCTTCATAAGGCTGTGGTTCTCTCGGTCGGTCGTGCATCTTTTTCTTCCACACTTTTTCCTTCCACTCAACTTTCTGTTAACATGCTTGTATACAGCACTCTGTGAACAGCCAGCTTCTTTGGTAATGAATGTTTGTGTCTTACTCTCCTTGTGAAGGGTGTCATTGATTGTCTTCTGGACAACTGCCAGATCAGCAGTCTTCCCCATGATTGTTTAGCCCAGTGAACCAAACTGAGAGACCATTTTGAAGGCTCAGGAAACCTTTGCAGGTGTTTTGAGCTGATTAGCATGTCACCATATCCTAATTTGTTGTGAATTGGTGTGTTTTTGTTAAATGTGAACCAAAATCATCACAATTAAAAGAACCAAAGACTTAAACTACTTCAGTTTGTGTGCACTGAATTTATTTAATACACACGTTTCAAATTTGAGTTGAATTACTGAAATAAATGAACTTTTCCATGACATTCTAATTTATTGAGATGTACCTGTACCTGTTATGACAGTCATAGTCCTATATCAATGCTATAATAAGTATGTGTGTCATTTTGGCACAATCTGTTTTTCATCTCAAGTCGGTGGATACAGGAAGTGTATGTGTAACACTGTCACATGTACTAATTTCCACAAACGTTGTGAATCATTCAGCTAACAACACGTTATTAAGTACCAAGTCTATGTAAACTATTGAACGGAGTCATTTTTAACTATTTTCACTTGTGGACAATATATTTTATGTGAAATATCTGATTCAGGCTAGTACTAAATAAAAAATAAGATGCATTTTGTATAATCCTTCTTTTGTCAAAAATGTTCCACATTTTGTAGATTCTGCAAGGTGTATGTAAACTTTTGAACTTATATGTGTGTGTATACAGTATGTGTGTGTGTATGTACAGTATGCATGCATACGTGTGTGTGTGTGGAAATAACATTTTTGTCCATATGTCATGTTTTTTTTGCTTTGTTTTTTTAGAGATAAATGAAAAGGAGGGAACTGTCTTTAAGTTGTGGAGTCAGACGGAGGGCTCACATTTACCTCAAAAACAGCATTGCAGAGGACTCTATTACTACTAGCTACCAACTCAAGCACACAATGGTGACACATTTATAAGAACATTTCCCTGTGATATAAACATTTCCCTGTGGTAATTGTTCCCAAGGAGACAATTTGTTGAAAAAAGTATTCTCGTAGCTTCGTAAAATTATTGTTGAACCCCTGTTGTCACATGGATTATTTTACCAATCTTCTTGCCACGTTTCTGGACCTAGATCGTGATAATTACATTGTTGTCTATGGGATGGGCAGAGAGATCTCAGAATTCATCAAAAATATCTTAATTTGTGTTCCAAAGATGAACAAGTTGTCTTACAAGTTTGGAACAACATGAGGGTGAGTAATTAATGACAGAATTTTTATTTTTGGGTGAACTTACCCTTTAAGCTTAGTGAATATTATGTACAGGAAGCACTAGAAGTAGAGACTTGTACTGATTGGGGTAGTGTTCCAAATAAACCTTTCATTTTGCTTTTTTGTGCATAAATTATCAAAAGGAAAGAAAAGATGCACAATTGCACATCTTTTGCATTGTTTTTTGTAGTAATTCAATTGTTTTAATATGAATATTGTTTTAATAGAGTGCTCACTACAGTAATTGTCTATACATCTAAATCAGTACGTTAAACGTTTTGTTGTCTTAAGAGCTTCGTATAACAACTTAACAAAAAAAAATATCAGTGCTATAAGACAGTAAAATATTTAATTATCTATTATGTAAGATGCTTGTAATGATTGCTTTAATGGTATTACTTATTTTTTCTTAAATACAGTCATAATCTACTTATTGTATTATCAGGTAACTGTACATATACTGTGTTATATGGACATTACTTTTTTATTTGTAACAAAGAAACATGCATTATCTGTAAAGGTGTTCTGAAATATGTATTGTGAAAAGTACTATCCAAATAAACTAACTGTATTTGAATTCAAGATATGTATGCAACTTATTTGTGTGTGTGTGTGTGTGTGTGTGAGCATATATATATATATATATATATATATATATATATATATTAGGGGTGTAACGGTTCACAAAATTCACGGTTCGGTTCGATACGATACACTGGTGTCACGGTTCGGTACGGTTCGGTACGTTTTAGATACAGCAAAAAGAAAAAAATTGGCAGATAAATTTCCTTGATTTTTAAAAAATGTTTTATTTATTAAAACTAACAAAGTATGTTTTTTTTTTACATTGAACAATGATGGAGCTATTCTTTACCCATCTTCTATAGTGTTTTCTTAGCAGCATACTGTATAAAACAAAAACAGCTCCTTATAAAAAAATGAAAATGTTATATTATTGTAGTAGTTATGAACAAATACAAAGATGTAACTTTTTATATTGTAACAACGTACAGTTGTTCTATTACCGTGAGCTAACTAGAGCTAATCTAGACTGTTTATTTTAATCTAACAGCTAGCAGGGTGCTAGCATCTATACGGCGCGACTTACTTTCGCGAGCGGGCACTCGCGTCTCATACACCGCACGACCGTGAGTGTCTCTGTGTGTGGAGAGTTATTAACAAACCAGCCAACAGAAGGCAGTAGTGTCTGTTACTCTTTTAATTCGGAACTCAATATTCAAACTTACACAGGCAAGGCCATATCACAAGTCACTCCCCTACACATCTCTCTCCATGACGGTGACAGTCACCCTTTTTTATAACATGGCAGTAAATGAACCCGAATCAACTCAAATTAACTCAGACATGAACATGTATAACATTACTAATACAAGAACTCAACCATCTTGCTTAAATAACCCATAATTGAACGTTAAACAAATACTCATGATGCACCTGGCTGCCAGTGCTGACTTACGGGTCATTACAATATGGAACTCTATAACTCTTTATATTGAGTGTGTTTTTACTCAATTGGTTCTCTATAGGATTTATGTTTTTTGGAACAAAGCAGGAATTACGGTTTGTCTGAAATGGGCTCGTGAAGGAATATTGTAACGGGGCTCAATTACATTAAGCATGTTCTTAAAACCTATGTTTTCCACTACAGAGTGGGCCTTTCACACAGGACGCGGTATGCGCGGCGCTTGCCGCTGGGTTCAGCGTTGCCCTTCAGATACAACGCGATTTGCGCTGCGCTGCGCTATGGCGTAGGCGGAGTTTTAAAAACTTTTAGCGGGAGCTCTATCATAGTCTGTTGTTCCTTGAATGGAGATATGTCTACATGACACAGCTTTCCTGACGATGTCCCTATACTACCTCAAACTTGTATCGTACAGCTCAGGAAATTCTGACACACACAGTACTGTACTAGCCGTTCATTCATTTTGATTTCCGTGCTTGTTTTGGATCCTGTTGGTTGCGCTGGTAATCGTCACAGAGCGCAACGGCAAAAGTTGAACTATTTTGAACTTTGACCGCGGCATGTGCGCAAGCACGCAAATGATGCGCACCGCTGCGCTTGCGCTTTTGGTCGACGCAGCAACAAAACGTCCTTGCTCGGAGCAAGCCATTGAGATGAATGGGTTTTATAGCGCAGCGCCGCGCAAACCGCGTCCTGTGTGAAAGGCCCATAAAGGCGCTCGCTCACTTACAGGGAATCCAAAGTGCACCCAAACACCAGACCTGTTGGTTATTGGAGGATCTTCTATTTCTGGTCTGTTAAACGCATGTGCCATTTTGCAACGAGCCTTCAGCGCGTACTGAGTGAGCGAGCGCCTGACTGAGTAGCCTAACATAAACATATAAGTTGGTGTTTTTTTCTTCTTCGGGGGTGTCAGGGGCATTGCCTGTTACGTCGTTTGGGTTATTGGGCTACCTTGTTGAACGCATATCATTATATTTCACAATTTTTTTTTTTTTCCAAATATAATTAATTAGTCCAACGAACCGTTCGGTCCATAATGCGTACCGCGTACCGAACCGAAAGCCTTGTACCGAACGGTTCAATACGAATACGCGTATCGTTACACCCCTAATATATATATATATGTATATGTATGTATGTATATGTGTATATATATGTATGTGAGCTGGCCCAGATCCGGCACGGTTCCAAAATGGTCCTGGACCAGATCCGGCCCACATTTAGGCCAAATCATCATAAAGGAATCCAGAGCTGGCCCAGATCCGGTAAAACCGCCGGTATTGGCCCGTTGTGCCAATTGTGATCTTCCGATTGGCCCGGGCCAGATTTGGCCCAGATGAGTTTTGCTGTCTGGGATAGTGTATATTGTTACACTTGGTGTAAGACTGGAGTAATAATGCTGAAAATTTAGCTTTTCACAGATCACAGATAAAAATTACATTTTAAAATATGTTCAAATAGAAAGCATTTATTTTAAATATAAGAAATATTTCACAATATTTCTGGTATTTACTGGTATTGTGTAATATTAAAATATATAAGTGAACATAACAACTAGCATTTTCAAAGTGTATATTCTTTATGTGCTCTCAAACTAAATAATAAAATGCATTATTAACATTATTGTGATGGTAACTGATACTAGTAGTACAGCAGAACATTTAGATAATGTGAATGAAACTTCATAATGTTTCCCTTTATAATACATTCATTCAGGAAGTATAGTTTGGAAAAGTCCTATACAAGTAAAAAAAAAAAAAAGTAATCCTCCGCGTGTCTTCCTGGCGTGAATTATGTCTTATTCCTCTCAGTGCGAAGCAAACAGTAAAATAAAAAACTTAAAGAACAGTCTCGCTGCATTGTTTGCTGTGTGGGCATTTACAGGCGCAAGCTTCATGTGGAACATTATAACACCAATACCGCGTTCAGTGCGTGGGCATAGTCACATTAGATATAATGAAGGGAGACATGAAAGATGGACATTGTGTTGTTTTCATACTAGTTTATCACAGAATAATTGTTTTTGGTAGCACTTGCTCAGTTTAAAAGTGGACATGTCAAGCCTTCTATATCTCTCTCCCTCATGTCTCCGTGTTGAGTTTTCACTGAGTGTTTCTAAATGAAGATCACCGCAGACCCAGGCTGCAGACAGCGCACCTTGTTTGTTTTCTTTATTTTGTAAATGCACAAAGTTTTGTTGTTATTATGTGTCAGTGATGCATGGGTCAATGTAAAAGCAACCCGTACCCGACCGATGTTTTCAACTAACCCGCCAGGTACTTGGACCACAAAAAAAGAAAAAGAAAATATTGTACCCAACCCGCATTTTTTAAAAGTATTAAATGCGTCGTCCCTTTGTATTAATTTAATTACTTGAATAGGCAAGCCTACAGGATAATAAGCGTTATGACTGCACACATAAGGCTTGCCACAAAGAACGGGTTAAAGTAATAATTATGAATGTGTCTAAATTAGCAAGGAGACATTTAATTGTTTAGTAATAAACTGGAGTTTTCTGTGTCGCTGCTAAGATGTTGTCGAAGCGGACTCGCCATGAACGCCAGAGAGAAATGCACATGCATATGGATTACATAATCAAAGAGTAGCCTATTTATTTTGGTTTGAATATTTTAGTTTAAAAGTAGACATTTCAAGCTTTCTGTAATATATTGCCTATATATCTTTTTAAACTCACCGACTAAAAGATTAAGACACTACCTGACCCAAAATATAAGTTTCTACAGCTTTTTTCTTAGCTATTTCAGAATCTGGGGCTAACTTGGTATTGCAGTCGGTAGAGCGATATGAATGTGTGTGATGTACGGTATGATAAATGCTCGTCACTACTGCCGAAACTTTGTCAGCCGGTGGGTCATTTGGTTTATTGAAAAATTATTGCACTAATTTGCATGTTTCTTGATGATGTGCTTTTTTTCTGTGGTACTCACATGCACTGTGTTGCTTCACGTCGTATTCTCCACCATGTCCCACAGGAAAACTGCTTTTGCATCTACAGGAGTATGTTGCGGTCCATTCGCTATTAAAAGTGCATCTTCTCCTTTTTGTGGCCACACTGGCCATGGCTGCTTAACCTGACCGAACAGCCTGTGGCCTCTCCAATTTGAGATTGTTGACAATGTTGAGGAGGCGTTCATGCAACAGTCAACAGTTTGATTGACGTACGTCTCAGCCTATCGACTAACTCTTTTATTGCTCTCCTCTGAACTATTGGACAGAAGTTAACAGTACGCCTATGGACGTATCCGTGTATATATTAGGCAGGGTCGAATGAAAAAGTGGGACAGATGCTCAATTTGCGTGAGGCAGGACAAAGGGTAAAATTGCTGTACAGTATAACGTAAAGCGGGACAGGTGGTAATGTAACCCCCACAAACTCTCTCTACCCAGGGTTTACATGTTCTCTACTGGACTAAATACTTTCAATGGGACAATATCCAAGAAAACACTCAAATACCCAAACTCATTAACTAATAGTTTTATTAATTTACAATCATAATATTAAAACCCAGGGGGCAGCAGGTTAATGCAGTCATGACAGGTTAAATTTAATTAAGAGGCAATGAATGATTTCAACAATGTTAACTTCAAGAATAATAAAGTAACAACCAACAGGATATACTCAGCACAAGATTTCAGTAGTTAGTCAACACATGCATTAAATATATTCACGTGATCACCTCTCATACATAAGTTCATTACACTGCAAAACCTAATAGTCATAAATACCACACCAATAAATGCATACCAAATATTAATCACCACAAACCGTCAATCAAACTCGTGCTAAATATCTAGCCGACGTCAACTGTATATGAGGCGTATGGAAAAGGATAACCTGCCCACCCCCTTACACACGCACTCCCTCTACACACAAATTGCGCCGGGGGACCATTGGGTTCACACATACATCAGGGCCTCCCCGGCACACACAGCAGAGACAGACATCAACACCCCATACAATAATAAAAGCAAAATGTACTGCTGGCTTTCTTACCCGCTACCAGACGTGGGTTCCGCGTTCAGTGAACTCAACGGTGGCCGCCAAACGTAAACGGGGAAAACCCCAGCAAAATATCCCTCCCACTCGATTCGCATGGGTCGCACAACAATCTAAAACCCACGTCCCGGCACGGCAGCTTTGGCAAGGAACTCAGCAGCAACAACCCGAAAAACCCTCCCGCAACAACCAATACATCATACATTTATAATGCTTCACTCTAATTACTAATGCCACACAGATGTTCCTTTTCCCCAGCGCGTCATGAGGAAACATGGAGGACGCTCTCAATATTGCCACTCCCCTTAATTAAGGATGAGCAGCTTACAGTAACTCTATTTGTGCCAGTTATTCAGCCAAAGTGTATAGTGTAGGCCTATGTATTTCAAAATAGTGTCTAGTACTATATAGATTACAAAGATTTCATTTCATCTTTATTTCAAACGACCTTACCGACCTTACCTGAATATCATTAAAAATATTTTGGGATGACTAATACCACGGGTGACCGCAGGCACCCGCTCATTTTGGATCAACCCGCGCATCACTGTTATGTGTCTATAAAAATAAAAGTAGACCCTTTAGAGATTCGATTGATGTATTGCCCTTATCTGCCTGATCAAAACTGAAAGTGTAATTTAAGTTCTCTTCGGGGTTATCAGGAGAAGATGCCTCAAAATGCGAATACGTAGGAATCGACTCCAGAGGGTTGACTTAAAATTCTATGTAGCTCCTGGAAGTTCTTCTACTGTTCGTATTGTGACACCATGTAATCCTTCTAATCTAGAACAACAGTCAGTGGTTCCTTCTCCTTTTTGTAGTATGAGTGGTGATGCTTTAAGAATTTTGACAAATATGGGAATCTTCTTTCTCAGGAAAAAGTAGATGGACATCTTAACAACTCTAAAATTCTTTCTGATTTACCCTGTTGTTTGTCTTATTTGGCTGAGAAGGAAAGAAATTACATTACTGAGTTCACAATGTCGTTTCCTTCACTTTTCCTTGATGTTCCTGGTAGTACCTGTCATTGAACATGACATTGATGTAGGAACTTCCTCTCCCATGAAGCAAAGTGCTTATAAGGTTAATCCATTAAAACTTGTTAAGAATTGTTACAGAGGTGAATTATTTACTTATTTCACAAAAAGGCTGAATCTAGTTTCAGTTCATCATAGGTGTGATTGGCAAAGGACAAAAAAGCAGGAAACTATACGGTGCACTTACCATGACGCGGCGACAGCCACCCCCCCCCCCCCCCCCCACACACACACACACACACAGTGACATAATTTATATAGTATAATAATAAATTAATAAAAAATATTGTACTTGTTTTTTGTTTAAATGACTTTATGAATTAAATAATTAAAAAGGGAAGAAAAAATAAATACACATCTAAATTAAATGATTGAACAAAAAAAATCATAAAAGGAGTAATGTGGGAAATATGCTTTAAAGACTGGGCAAAAATAGGGATGAATTCCAAAAAATCTGTCAATGATTTGGCCCCCCCCAAATCGGGTGTTCGAGTTTACGGTTTCAATTTTTACAGTTTTTTACTGTTTACTGTAACTGTTTAGTTAATTTTTGCTATTTAGTTTTTTTTTACTATTAAAAAAAAAAAAAAAAAAAAACCTCCAGTACACTTCTGTATAGGGCTGGGCAATATGAGCAAAAATTCATATCTCTGTATTTTTTAGCTGATTTGCGGTATACTGTAGCCTATATATCTTGGTATTTTGTATTTGGATTAAACAAATACAGTTGTTTATAAAGTGAATGTAAGCATGTAGGCATATATTATGTGCAAAAAGGGTTAAAGTCACATTACATTTTAACATTGCAATCTAAAAAAAAATATTAAAGCATAAGTTAAAGTTACTAAACTAAAAATGAAAATAATAAAAATCACAGCCTAATTAAGTAAAAAGGCTATTTTGATTAACCTATTACACTTGTGCTATCATACAAATACACTTACTTGTAGGTTTAAAATTCCACATGTCACATTTATTGTCCAGCTACAAGTATTTCATCAAAATGTATACTTTAGTCAGAGTTATTGCGCTCCTATTTCATTGAGCGCTGTCTGTTTGGAGCGCATGCGCGGCGGCGGCGCTCTTTCTAAATGAAGTCTGTGGAGTTTAGCTGAGAATCGCTAAAGCTGAAACTCATCCACTTCTGACAGCAAAATGGAAATTTTCTATTGGATTTTAACATTTACAGAATATACCTGTGCAATGTAAGTCAAGCATTAAGGAAAACAGCACATCTCAAACACATTAAACAGCACGTCTCTGTCAGCCTCACACGCAGCCTTTCTGTCAGAACTTCTAACGGGGCGAGCGCGAGCCACTTTGAACTGAAACTATTAACTATAGGCTACTAGGTGAGAAATAAAACACAGAAATTATTTAAATGCAAAACAAACAAAAAACGCTATGATTGGTTGAACTTTTCACCTTTATCTGTTGCTTGTTTTGAATACTGCGCGTGGACAGAGGCGTCACTAGATTTTTGCGTAGTTTAGAGTTACAAATCGTACCAGCGTACTTTGAGGTCAAAATGCGTAGCCAGTACGCAAAATGCATACAGGTTGGCAGGTCTACGTAGAATGTGTTCATGTCAAGTAAAGTTTTTGTCATTCATTAAAGTGAATCGGTTCAAATGAGTCATTAGTTCGCAAATCGGACGTGTCGTTAGTGGACAGATATGCTCATATGCTCTGCGCATCTAACATTACTCCTAAATATATTTTTAGGTCGCACAGATTAAATTTCAGGAGCATATGAGACAAAAATGTTGGCAATTTCGAGCCTTGTAGAAGCTGTTAAACTTTCTAGCTAGAAGTAAGCAATAACCAACATGGCGTTACTTTGCTAAATTAGCCCAGAATCATTTAACATTAATGTTATGGAAGCATGACAAAAGTGATCAATAGATTGGTTAAATTTTACTAGACCTGCATATAAAAATGAAAGACAATATATTGGATTTGCTTACATGAATCATCCGTGTTCACTGTCTTCGTCAGTCAACTGAAGCTGTTCACGTGAGTAGATGGTTGGGTGAGTGCGCATTCAGAATGGTGCGCGTACACTTTGAACTTCAATCGTAACAAATTATTGGACTACTTGCGGAGTGACACGACGACATGAATCAGAGGCACAAAAAACGTTGACAGCGGTGAGCGGTCATTATGTTTACCAATACCCGAACCCCGCCCCAACCCCCGAACTTTTTTTTTTTTTGCATGATTTACGAGAGCATCATTTTCAGGTCGGAAAAGCCGGATTTCCGGATTTTTCCGGAAGAATCACACCCCTGGTTCATGGAGCTCCCCGTGTTTTAGTGTACAATCCAGATGGATCATATCGATTTTGTACTGATTATCGAAAACTTATTTAACCAAACCCGTGTTTCTCTCTACCTCATATTGATGATTGTGTCGATCATGTTGGCTCTGCCCAATATGTAAGTTTGACATTCTAAAGGGGTACTGGCAGGTGCCTTTAACTGCCCGAGCAAAAGAGTTATCTGCATTCGTTACCCCTGATGCCTTCCTGCAGTATATGGTAATGCCTTTTGGGGTCCGAAATGCCCCTGCCACTTTCCAACGTTTGGTGAATCGTATACTGTATGGAATGTCTGGATGTAAGGCAGATCGTGATGTCGTAGTCTTGTATAGTAACTCCTGGTTTGAATATCTTAACCAAATAAAATACTTATTTTTAGATCTAGAGGAGTATATTTGGCCATCAGCCTTGTTAAGTTGGAGTTTGGAAAAGCGACTGTTACATACTTGAGTAAAATTACTGGAAACGGTCATGTGTTCCCCATTGGTACTAAAGTTTAAGCCCTATGTAGTTTTCCTATTCCTACCAACCGACGCGAGTTGAGCAGATTTCTCGGAATGATAGGTTATTATCTGAGTTATTACCATTAATCGAGTTACTCGATTACAAAAATTCCTCGAGGCAAAAACTCTGCCTCGAAGCCTTGTTAAATTCCCATGATGCGCACTATACGTGCAGGGATCTGATTCAGACGGACCGTTGTTCAATGTTCAGAAAGCACACCATAGCGCGATACATTTTGAATTTAGTTGGCGCGATGGCGAAGAGTAAAGATGTCCATAAACGGCAGAGAATGTAATTATCCCAAACCTTAGACATTCTTAAAAAAGAAGAGAACAAGGTTCAATGTTTCTACTGCAAAGTAAACCTGGCATTCCACAGCAGTACGACTTCAATGATTCAGCCTCTGAAACGAAAACATCCACTCCATGCTGTTTCACCAAGCGTCGCTGAAACAAGGTAACGTAGCCTAAGCCTATACATTGATGTTAGCTGATTTTAATCCCATACTGTATTTGTAGCGATGTCGTGATGCGGTTTGACTAGATATGATGTTTGGCTTTGATGTTTTTAAGTAGTAAATGTATTCACGTTCAACTGCAAGAGAGTATAGCCTAAAAAAAAAGAACCCCTTGACACACGCACATGCATGCACCCTCGTCTCTCTCACACGCCAGTCAGACCAATTGCGGCAATGCATCACATATGCTTAAACTTTTATGTAGCCACACAACAATAATTTCAGCATGCATTTACTGTATACACCGGGACGTGATGTTGTGATGCGATTTTTTGAACGGATGCTTTACCTAAAATGCACCGCAATGCAAGTGATGCAAGCCAAATGCATCGTTCTATTGAAAATGAATGTATGTAACATCAGCACACTTAGAGCGCTTATTCGTCAAAAAAAATTACCCAGTTCAAAGGTCCAATGTTGAACGTCAATATGACGTCCAAGTTGGGTCATGGTTGGACGTCCAAATAGTGGACCTAGTTTGGACGTCGAAAAAAATTACCCAGTTCAAAAGTCCAATGTTGAACGTCTATATGACGTCCAAGTTGAGTCATGGTTGGACGTCCAAATAGTGGACCTAGTTTGGACGTCGAATAGATGTCCAGAATTGGTCATGGACCGACGGACCCAATATAGACATGATCTGCACGTCTATCCGACGTCCAATGTTTAGTGGGCGTGGTCAGTAGGCTTCAAAAGCAAAATTGCACATGTGCAGGCAGAGTGAAGAAGCTCATTGCTACTCGAACCTGTGAAATCCGTCAGTAAAAGAATATAAAGACAGTCAGATGTGCAATAATTATGGGCAATCACAGAGCGGACCATCAGCCTGCGCATTCAGAAGTATAAATTTAAGAAGTCTGCGTCCGCGCTGGCCGTGTCTGCATCCGGATTGCTCATGCGGAAAGTATAACACAGGCGTTACAATCGCAACTTCTTTGTGTTAGGCTATTGCTTTCAAGCTGAATCTCACAAAATTGGTCAGCTCCCGACAGCATCAGGTGTTTTATTTATGGGGAGTAGAATTGTTTATGTCAATGAATGTGATAGATTATATATCATAATAGTAAAGCTATAATATTATAAATCAGGTTAGTTTGTATTTCTGACGTAATATGTAAATTATATGCGTAGACTTGCACTTAGACCATAGTGCGGCCCGCTGGAAAAAAAGGTTGAGAACCACTGATATAAAGGTTGCTGTCCCATTTTATACAGGAATTGTTCATTTTAAAAAATCGAATTATATTGTTAGTTCTAATTATATTGTTAACACAAGTTCATTTAGAACTTTTTTTTTACTTATAAACTCCTTGAGAATTTAAAGTTAGTTTAATAGTATTTAAATTCAAGTTTAAAAAAAGGTTTTAATTGCTTAAATTATTTTTTATTAATTAATAACATTTTATCATGTTTGTTCTTGTAAAAAATACGTGTTTATTCTTTAGGAAAACAAGAGAAAAAATAAGGGACAATCCGAATATTTGTTTTGCTTTACCTATTTATGTAAGCTACAATTATTCAAATAATAATAATAATAATAATAATAATAATAAAATAATGTCATTAAAAAAATACCATTGGCCTGAGTAATTTTGACCATTATAGAATTGTGACTTTAAAGATTAGTCATTTAGGTGGTAAAAATACTGTGAAATTAATAATGGCATAACATTTTAGAAATTAACAATGGCATTTTAGAGCATAACAACCGAAGGTTTATGAAACATTAGCCAATAAAGCATTTTTTTAAACAACGGAACTTAAAGTTGTGAACTAAAATATTATTTTAACCATACAGTGTGAATAAATAAAATGCATAATTTTCATAACATTTCATTATTCATAAAATGCATAACATTTCTGGTGTTTGGATTTGTACTTCAATATAATGAGCTCCAAGTTTAAGAATAGCCCTAGACTAGTTTCTCTCTCTCTCTCTCTCTCTCTCTCTCTCTCTCTCTCTCTCTGTTTAACAGCATTAGCTCAATGATATACGTCTTCCTTCCGTTAGAATTTTCCTGCCTTGCTAAATGTTGGGCTCATGCAGGGCCGGCGCGTGCCTATAGGCGAACTAGGCAGCCGCCTAGGGCGGCAAGAGAGAAGGCAAGAGAGAGAGAAAGAGAGAGAGAGAGAGAGAGAGAGAGAGAGAGAGAGAGAGAGAATTATTAATTTATTTGTTTCACATTAGGTATAAATAAAATAAAAGCTATAAATAAATAAAACAACTTTACATTTCGAATGAAAATTCCCGCACGGCAGCGCCCTATTACTAGGTCTATATGCATGCAAAATACTTCAATTTATATTCAAAAATGTCAAACCGAATAAATTTATCTGGTCATGAGTAATCGCCTCTGTGGAAGAGGGCTTTTCGCTGCTTAGAGACCATGGGCGCGTATTTGGATTTTTAGATGACATCGCATCTCTCAAAGAAAAGGAGAATAGAATAGCCTAGTTCTTCAGGATTGCTTAGGACTGGAAAAGGCCCTGACTCATGGAGACTCGCGAGATGTTGATGGGCATGAATTGTTTGAAGAGCTGACTGCTTTGGGCAGACGCCTGGTTGCTGGATCTAAACCACTGGATGCGCTTAAATTCATCTGTGAAAAAGGGATGGAAAACAATTTTCCAAATGTTTTTGTAGCATTGAGAGTGCTTCTCACTCTCCCTGTCACTGTGAGCTATGGAGAACGCAGTTTCTCAAAGCTTAAACTGATAAAAATGATCTCCGAAGTACAAGTTAAACTCGAGGACGCAATCAAAGCGTTTGCCACTGTGAAAGCCCGACGCGCACGCTTCTGAAATGAAGGTGTGTGAATGTGTGTATCAGTCAAGAAAACAATCGAAAACTCCAGTTTTGTGAGCTAAAATGTTGAGTGCACATGTTTAGTTTTATTCTGTACACTATCTATTAGCCTATAAAACAGAATTTATACTTAGCTGTTGCATTGTGTAGGCTACCCTTTTCACCTTTTTGCAGAATGAAAAAAAATGAAAAACTCTGAAAACATGCTTGCACGTTTTTATTTTAGTGTAATTTCATAGATTTAAAAAAATTGTTTACATGCATCTTAAGGATCCCTAATTGTGAATGTGAGGGGGGCGCGAGGCCAGAATAGCGCAGGGTTTCAACAGTGGAGCCTGAAGCTCCGCTGCTCGTCACTAAAACAAGCCCTTTACACGCCTCTCAGAACAACGTCATGCAACCTCATCATTTCACCAACAAAGAGAAGTTATCAGAAAACTAAGAAATAAGTCACTGGAACATGCACGATCACAAAACGAACATGATAAAAGCGGCCGTTTGTTTGCATGCTTTGTTATATATTCAAATTCAAAAGCATCGATGTTTTAACTATAGAATAAGTGATACATTGATCATATTGATTTAATTTATCAAGACTCAAAATTAATCACACATAAATACACTTATTTCTATTTTATTTATTTATTTTTAACTCTTATGAAATTTGCCTGCTTATTCAGTCGAGTCTGTTTCTGTTTATTTGTAGTAGCCTATACGTCACATTAAGAATGAATGATAATATCTTTATTTTTTGCAGCATATTTTATTATTATATTTGTATTTTATTATTATATTTTTATGTTAGGCTACGTGGAGCTAAACTCTCAAGACGAGGCTTGTGACAGATAATATAAGTTACTAAATAATTACACGATTGTGATAGAGAATAAGAAGATGACATCTTATTTCTTCAAGCGGTCATATTTACCATGTTTAATGTTAATGCCCAGCGTGCATAGTCTTTTACATCGCTTATAAATATTTCTGCGTTGTTTAGTGATGATAATCCACATCGGATCAAGTTATTTCAAACACTTGCTGCTAACTAAGAGTGAGTTTTGAGCTCAACTTATTTTAAAAAGTCTTTAATACCGGTGTTAAAGCTGTTATCTTTCTGAAATGATCCGCAGTGCTGAGCTCTCTAGACGCGGAGAAACTCCGCCTTTGTTCATAACCCCTCCTCTAGCCCCAGCTGGCCCGCTTTGGCCCAAGGATTTCGTCGGGCCAAAAAACCCTGGCCGTCGGCCCGAGGAAGGCACGATCCAGCCCCGGAAGTGACAGTGGAAACGCGACTGGCCCTGGCACGCACTAGCACGCCCTGTTTAAGCTCGATAGTGGAAGCGCGGCTTTTGTCTGTTACGGAGGCCAGCAGAAGGGAAAGACTTTCTCCAAGCAGAGGTTATCCCACTGGATAGTGGATGCTATTGTCCTGGCTTATCAGGTTCAAGACCTGCCATGCCCCCTAGGGGTGAGAGCTCACTCAACTAGGAGTGTAGCTTCCTCTTGGGCGCTGGTGCATGGCGCCTCGCTAACAGACATCTGTAGAGCTGCAGGCTGGGCGACACCTAACACATTCGTGAGATTTTATAATCTCCGTGTAGAGCCCGTGTCCTCCCGGGTACTCGCCCCTTCAGGCCAGTAAGGACCTGCTCTGTGTCAATCCGCTTGCTGCGCCATTCCACTCCACGGACTGGATGTGCTATTCCCCTCAGGTGAGTTCCTCAGTCAGAACCCTGGGTTCCTCCAGCACTGTTAATGTCCAACACTTGCGTACATGCCCTTTGGTCAGCCCTGTGTGGGACTAGGTGCCTCCATGTGTTGTGATTCCCCTTTCTGGGCAATCCCACGTGTGTATGTCCACAGTAAGTCTCTCCGCAGCATGTGTCTTTCCCTTGGTAAGCCCTTGCCAGCTCTGTCGTTGAAACTTCCACCCTGCGGGCTGGGTACCTCAGAGTTCTTATGTATCACTACCTTGGTGGATACCTGCCTTCTGTAAGTCCTCCCACGGGCAGGCAGCCTGCTAGCAAACGTCCAGCTGGAATATGCTACCCAGTGTATTCTGTGTGAGCTATAGGCCCTCACTCGTGCTGGCATTACAACAGGGTGCTATCTCTCACACGGGTCGCTGGAAGACAGCCATGTGGCGTTTTGTAAGGGACCCCATTCGTAACGTTGAATGTGACCGACTGAAAGGGAATGTCTTTGGTTACGTATGTAACCCTCGTTCCCTGAAGGAGGGAACGGAGATGTTACGTCCCCTTGACACATTGCTGTTCCGCTGAATGGCCGGGTCACTGGCTCGGCTCCTCAGCGAAGACTTAAATGCGAGTTGCTCGCGTTGCTCCTTATATACCCGCTCTGCGGGGCAGAGCTCGCGATGCAAATCCCGCAGACCAAGGTACTTTGTGTACCACTGGCTCGTTTTGTACCACTCGAAAGTGATTGGGCTCTCGGGCGAGATCCCATTCGTAACGTCTCCGTTCCCTCCTTCAGGGAACGAGGGTTACATACGTAACCAAGACGTTAATTCCTGATGTTCACCTCTTCATGTTTAATAAATCAAGTGTTATGATCTGCCGAGCTCCCTGTCGGTGTCCTCCTTCCAACAAAGCCAACTAACTAGCACACGGTAAGAACTGTAGAGCCTGCATATAGAAACGACGCGCGTTACATTATTATTAGGCAAATTATAGACACATAATATTGTTTTTAAAAAATAAAGTTATTAACCGGTATTTTTTCCACCCGAACCGGTTTCGGAGCGGTAATAATTCAGAGGAACACAGGAACAGAAACGTTCAAATATTGATTATGCTCAGAGTGAACTTGTTTCGCTCGGTGTTTTCAAGCCCTGATTCGTACAGCTGAGTCTTTACTCATTTTCAAGAAACATCTAACGCTGCCCCCTCTAACGCTGGGCCCTTGGAATAGTCCTAATCTTCCCTCCCCTTACAGCGTCCCTGGTTGAAGGTTCCCTTCTCGAACTGCGCACCACATTTTCACTGCACAAATGTACACATCTCTTGTAGTGAGACACATTACTAAAACATGTTTTTTACAGAAACTGTAGTTTTCCACCAAAATAAAAGATCAACTGGTTTCAGTCATAAAGGTACAAGGGTTTGTCTTGCAAGTGCTGCAAAAAATATGCATTTATATGCAAAAATATTTTACAAAAACCTTTAAATATTATTGTATTTGGATTGTTCTACTACATGTTTTAAAAATACATCCATGCATACTCTGCATAATAAAGTTTTGGATTTTTTCATCTGTTTTATACAGTATGTTTCCAAAATAAAACTGCGGTTTTACAATTTTGAGCATGTGGTAGTTTATTGAAGTTGATTGTAAAGCCATTGTTGCCAGTCATTTGATTTTTAGCCTTTATCATGTACTGTGTTGATCTAAATGCAAATTATGATCTAATTGAACATACAATTGTGTATTTATACATGGTGCAAGGTATGACGGTGAAACAACATCGTGTTATCAACGTTGATTAACTTTTCAAAATAAACACCTCATTCAGTGTTAATCCAAGGTCTGCAGAACGACCATAATTCACCCGTGATGAAGGTAAGACGGTGAAACAGCATCGCGATTTCAACGGTAAATCAACGTCGTGATTTCAACGGTGAATCAACGTCGTGATTTCAACGGTGAATCAACGTCGTGATTTCAACATTCATCCAATTTGCAAAATCGAAAGGTAATTCAACGTTGATTCAACCATGGTACCTGATGTTGTTTCAACGTTGAAATCAACGTTGAATCAACGTTGAAATGCCAGCTGTGTCCCAAAGTTGAGTGTACGCACTTCGAAGGCCATGGACTTTGAAGACCGGTCTCCGAAGTGCATGAAGGGCCCTCCAAAGTGCGTGAGATGCTCCGCCTTCGCAGGATTTCCTAATTCCACCACCAGGTGTTTCCGATTAGCGTTTTGTCACATAGCAATGGTGCGAGAGGAGAGCTGACGAGAGGACAATCCTGTCAGAATAGGTGGAGACAGAACTGCTCATTTTTGTTTTTGTTTTACGTCAAAGTGGAGAAGGTGATGTACCTCAGGCTTGCCAAGACCGAGGCAAGGTAAATTACACTGGTTTGCTGCGTCCTTTGTTTGATTACAACTTTAAATGCAGGTACTGACTTGGAGCTTACTTGAATAATGTAATGATACATATGAAAAACTACAAAATACACGAACACACACATAGCAGTTAAAGTGCTGACTGATATCTTACAAAGGTGCGATTTTATGTAGTTTATTGTCTTGACCAAGGTGATCATATGTAGACCGGTTTGCAACCCAGATTTTTTAAGGCAGTTAACCATGAAAATAAAACGGAATAAACTGATTATCATTTATTTTTTTATTTTTTATTTGTTTTGCATAGTACAGCTTAATGTTCAGTGGCATCTGTGACCGCTGACAGTGCTCTGTTTGACCGGTCCCAGTCCTGCAGATGCAGTCTTTCATATAGTTACAATAATGTTTTAATATTCTCACAAGAAATGTTGTTATTTCATTTTTAAAACGGTAAGAAAGTACATTCGTAAAGTATACTCGTACAAATATAAAGTACTACGTTTTTTTCTTTCTCACAGGACAGCAGCACTACAAAAATATGGTCTTTTACAACATGATGTATTGTTGTAGATTAAACTACCCAACAGTTTTACTCTCAATACCTTAATTATATTAGAGTATGCAAGACAATACTTTTACTTAAAGGACAGTTCAGCCAAAAATGAAAATTCTGTAAGCATTTACTCACACTTAAGTTGTTCCAGGTTTGGAATTTTTATTTTTGGGTGAACTGTCCCTTTAGCTAAGCCTTTCTAGCCTTTCTAAGGTTTTAAATATGACAACTAGTAGTTTTTCCCCAATATGGTATTAGTAGTTATTATAGTTTACTAAAGTATCTCAATATTTTGTGTACTAATTATGTTTTCATAGCTCTAAACAATTTCTCTTTTCCTTCCTTCCCTAAATCAGACCAGACCCTTGTACTGAAGGATAGAGCTGAATGTACCAACGCTGGACAGGTTTTAAAGGTTTTGTGCTGAGCAGCGAGGCCCTGACAGTGGAACTTCTGAGAAGTGAACGCCAACAGTGATGGGTGCCACAATCCAGACCCTGGTGTTCCTGATCTGTTTGCCAGTGGCACATCATAAAGATGCTCCCCAGAGAGTTTGACATGTGCCTCTTTCCACTGTCACCCCATTATCCTCTGAGTAGCTGAGGACCATTCACCAAGAGATTGACCTCCTGAAGACCCCAGAACACATGGAGGCAGCGCTGGGCTCAAACTGATGTTGTTTTTCTGATGTTAAACCTAAGCTATGCAGTAAATGGTTGTAAAAAGTACTTTCATTTATGTATAGAACAATTTGTTTTAATGTGTAAAAAAAAAATTTACAAGACAAAAAAATAAATACATAGAATGTTTTGTGGAAAAATGTATAAGCTGCATTAAAAAAAAAATTACAATGTACATGAGTACTTCTCTTTTATTTACACGTGAATATGAAAAACAAAAATACAAAATGTACAGAAAGTACTCAGGCTTATTTATGAATAAATTACACACTAAAAAATAAAAATGTATACAACTTATGCATTTCATTTTTAACTTGCATCACAAAAATAAACTAGAGAAATTAGGTTATTCCATTGACAATATGATATTTAAAAATATATATTGAAAAACTGTAATATACACATTTTTAGCCTATTGTTATCTCTTGGCTAATGAAGAATGTATTTGTTATGCATTCTCTGTCAGCTTTGATTGTTTCTAATAAACTGTTTAACTGCTCCCCCAAGTGGATATTAAATTATGTTGTGGGATAATTAAATATATTCTTAATAAACTACAAACATAAAATTATATAGATTTATTTTGTTCTCACATTCTCTCTTGTAACTCCTCACTCACAGAGGCACAGATGACTGAATGGCTCATTATGCAGCTCATTATGCGGCCCTTTGTCTTCTCAGGTGTAAATCACAATGATATTCATGGTAGTTGACGCCTACTCGCATATGACTTTTACCAACAAAAAGTGTCTTAGAAAATTTAAATCAATATATTGTTTTCTGTGAGTGAGTAAACAAGATGATTTTCACATCATTTAGAAAGAAAAATTCTAGGCTACAAGCTCCAGTTCTCAAAAATCCCGGGAACCATTGTTCTTTATGTGTTTTTTTGCCTTATTCAAGCGTTTTAACATTTTTAGTTTTTCACTAACCACGCATAATATTTTTTTTCTCAAAAACAAAATCATGTACATACATGCATTTCACATATTATTACAGCCCAGTTTGTGCTGATTACAGTGAGATTAGTCTTTACCCATTTAGATATTTATAAGAAACTGAAAAAAGCACAAATGTCAAGGCATGACAAAACTTCTCCAGGCCCCAAAAATACCCTTAGACTCCAGAGGGTAAAAACAATTTAATAAAAAAAAAAACCTTTTAAAGGAACACTCCAACTTTTTGGGACTTTAGCTTATTCACAGTATTCCCCAGAGTTAGATAAGTCCATACATACCTTTTTTCATTTCTGTGCGTTCTGTAAGTGTTATTTGATGCACCCACCGCTAGCCTAGCTTAGCACAAAGACTGGATGTAAATGGATACTGGTAGCATAGTAATTCCAATATGTGACAAAATAATGCAAACATTTTCCTATTTACATGTTGTGATCTGTATAGTCACAGCGTGTACAAATAACAAGGCTATATGAGACAGAGACCATTTTTAATCGTATAAATACTGGGAACTATATTCTCACTAGGCGTAGGAGCACAGCTAACGTTACTTGGGCGGAGTGGCTACTTGGGCGGAGTGATTAGCGCAGCACCCGAGACGCGCCGTGGTGAGGAGAAGAGAGTTCGCTCAGAGCTGGAGTAATAGAGTCAGCAATTACTAGATAGTAGATTTATAGTGTACAATCATGGGTTTTCGCTGTATTGTAAAGAACTGCGACAATAAACAGGGGAGACCAGGTATTACTATGATGTTTCATAGAATTCCAACCAAAAACGCTCATAAACGACATAGATCCAAACACACCTGTAAACACCATCACGAAGTATTTCGTTTGCTCTGAACATTTTACTGTAGACGACTATTTTGAAAAATGAAAAATGCCACACGGACCATGAAACGTGTGCTACAGGATACAGCCATCCCATCGATAATAAAGACAGGACAAATTGGATCACCTGTTACTGCGGTAAGTGTTCCGTTATGTTTTGAGATGACTAACATTAGCCATACTGTAACAGTGCCATGCTAATGTAATATAACCTTAGTAGTGACACTATTACGTGAATAGGGGCTCCGTGTATCCCCTTTATTGTTATTATTGTGACACACTGTATGCAATGGCTATACTAAAATTTCATTGAACTATGAATGATCATTATAACAAAACCACTTACTTGGTGGACAGCTGACCATTAGGTTCACTCGGCATGGGGCGTTTCTTCCAGTTGATCTTGTCACAATGGGGAAAAAAAGACAACTGCCGGGTGTATTAGGGCAGAGAAATCTTCCGTGGTATTGACGCAAATATTTTGATTGTCATCAAGCCTTGACATTGATGGTAATACCCGGTCCAATTCATTACAACAAAGGCACTCGGTTTCTGTCGGCATAGGTTGTCATGTTCCACATTTACACCACCAGTCCGTGTTCGTTCTGATTCTCCCTTCGTCTTACAGCTTCCAAAGTTTGTAACTCCTCGTCTGTGTATTCTGGCTCAAAACTATATGGTTCTGGATCTTGGTTTGATACACAGTCAAATTCCTCTGAGTCTGACAGTTCCTCAAAGTCAGCCATGATCACAAGTCACGTCTAGCTAGTTAGTCACATTTGTTTTGTTTACGGAACTATCAACAGGGCGTCTCATGTGCAGCGCTAATCACTCCGCCCAAGTTGCCACTCCGCCCAGCTAACGTTAGCTGTGCTCCTACGCCTAGTGAGAATATAGTTCCCAGTATTTATACGATTAAAAATGGTCTCTGTCTCATATAGCCTTGTTATTTGTACACGCTGTGACTATACAGATCACAACATGTAAATAGGAAAATGTTTGCATTATTTTGTCACTTATTGGGATTACTATGCTACCAGTATCCATTTACATCCAGTCTTTGTGCTAAGCTAGGCTAGCGGTGGGTGCGTCAAATAACACTTACAGAATGCACAGAAATGAAAAAGGTATGTATGGACTTATCTAACTCTGGGTGATACTGTGAATAAGCTAAAGTCCCAAAAAGTCGGAGTGTTCCTTTAACACTTTCGCTAGGTATTTGAGTGAATGACAATACAATAGCCTACTTACATATTAATGTGAAGTCCTCCACAGAACATTCAACTGCCACCGTCGTCATATGCACGCAAGTGATTCTGGGATATGGTAGGGTGCGAAGTGTCCATAGATGTACACTTCATTTTCATGGGAACTGAAGGGCGCATTTGAAGTCGCTTTCGAAATTCGTCAGCCTTCGTCGCACCGCGGTGACGCATTCACACTTCAAATACGCCCTTCGAAGTGCGCATTCTGACTTTGGGGACAGCTTATGTCGTGACGCTGTGACGCAATCGCACTTCACATCCTCACTTCGGAGTCCACACACTTCAGTTTGGGACACCCTTCGTCGTGCTCCTGTGACGCATTCGCACTTCAAATGCGCACTTCGGAGTCCATGCACTTCACTTTGGGACACAGGTGCCGGCTGGGATGTTGTGCAGCACCGAGCAATCGATGTGACGTTCAGCCTGACAGAGAAAATCTCACAAGCACATATAAACACTCATTTTCATGTGTATAATATATTCTTCTAATTGTTTTGTGCTGTTTCGCCACAGTGTTTTAATGCAAAAGGCTGTAAATTCTCTGTGTGGACTTCAAGTGTTCAGAGAATACATCGCGAGCTCGCAGTCAGTTGGCTGCGGCGAATATATCATTTGATCACTTCAACAGTTCAGAAACATCTGAATTTAGCTCTTGGTGTGTTCTAATGGGTGGATTGTGTGTAATATTAAATTTTTTTAAAGGTCTTAAATAAGATTAAATTCGCTCGTTGTGAGCTTCGTGGAGACAATGCCTGAGCTGACCAGCAGTGATTCTTCTCTCATCTTTCTGACTGCTCTCTGCCCAGAAATAAATTTTTAATGAGCCCTGACCCCTGTAATAATCAGATATGTTGGTTTAGCTTGTCAGTTTGAAGGAAATTGTATTATTTACTTGAATTTTTAACCGATTTAAAAGTGAAACTAAGCCAGACTCCTCCCTTCACTCTCGGGAATTGCTCCTCTAGGGGCGGAATTTTTCTCAGACAATGGAAGTCTATGTTAAATTGATTTAAAAAAATTAATAATAAAAAAAAAAGTTTAAGTCTGATCAGTCTGAAAAGATATAGCATAAAGCACCCCCTCCCCCATGCTGCAGGTGTCTGCTGAGTTTGGGGCTTGTGGCTTTAAAGCCCTAGGAGGAGATACGTTTGGAATTTAGTCTCAAAAGAATAATAATAATAATAATAAAAAAATAATAAGTTTAAATACCATAACAGTATGTTGCCTTGTTTCCAAGCCAACATAATAATAAGTTTAAATAGCATAACAGTATGTTGGCTTGTTGCCAAGCCAACATAACTAGAATTAAAAGTTAGTGAACTAACTTTGATGTTGGCTTGGCCATGGGGCAAAAGAGCCACAGTACTTGTGTGCCCAACATTCTTGAGCTGCCCCGCTGCAGAAAAAGAAAATACACCTGCAACAGTCTTTTTCCATGTTCCCTTGCTGTTTTCTTTTCTAATAAAAAGCCTAGGCTATGATAACAGCTATGACAGGGTTGTCTAGCTGGATGCGAAATAAGTCATGCCTATTTTTCCCGTGTTTGCTATTTCACAGTCCTGTCACCGTCACGTTGTGGGTAACGACACACAAGGTAACTGAAACAATGCGGTTTAAATCAAGGTGATCATAAGGGGTCCAAGCACAATGGTTTGTATAGATGATGCAGTTACACAATGGACATGTATCTTTTCAAGTAAATTATGTGAGTCCTTATGTGAGTACTATTATATGCACAACATGAAAATAGATAACTATCATAGTGTCCCTTCTTCACTTTTTCAGTAATGTGTGATAACTTGATAAATATATTGGCAATACTATTAAAATATGATCAAATTTAATGGTATTTAGGAGATGATCGTTTTTGCATAATTACTATATTGGGTTTTATGAAAGTTTATTAAAAAATTATGAATATTTATTCTTTTTTTATTTATGCACATAAATGAAACATTTTCAAGTCTTTGAACAGATGAGGTGTGCTATATCTTTTCTAACTGATTGGACTTACGGTTTTCATAAAAATAAATATTAAAAATCATAAAAATCCCATAGACTTTAATTGACAGGATGTTCAGATGAGCCAAGGTCCAAATCCCATTAGGCTCAATCAAGCTTTGCTTCTATGAACTATTTCTAATCAATTTAAACTCACTCAAAATCATCTAATATTTCTTATCTATTTATGTGCATAAATAAAATTTTTATAAATATTCATTTTTTTGTTTTTATAAACTTCAATAAGGCCCAATATAGTAATAATGCAAAAACTATAATCTCCTAAATACCATTCAATTTGATCTTATTTTAATATTACTGACAACATATTTCTCAAGTTATCACACATTACTGAAAAATTAAAGAAGGGACACTATATAAGTTATCTATTTTCATGTTGTGCATATAATAGTACTCACAGAAGGACTCATAATTTACTTGAAAAGAGGCAATTTATGTATTCACTTGTATTTTTAACCAATTTAAAAGTGAAACTGTCACGGTTGGTAAACCGTGGCCTGGGGTTTTGCACTGTGGGTGGAGTGAGTGTGTGTCTTGCGTTAGCACTGATTGTTTCATGTGGGCGTCTCCGCTAATTGCTCATGATCACCAGCTGCTACTCATTACCCTTTCCCTACATATCGCCCTGTCTTTCGTCTTGTGTTTGTCAGAGCTTTGTTTGTCATGTCTAGTGTTATTTCCTGTTTCTCACGTTCCTGTTTGTTACTCTCGTAATTGGATTGTCCTGTCTTCGGAACCCCATCCACTCCTCCTCATCCACGGACTTCACCACTCACCTTCACGGCTCTTCCCCCGCAGTTCCTATGTCACGCTCTCCTGCTGCCAACTCACCACCGCACCCTGGATCACCCGTGAGCTTTGTCTCTTCCCGGATTATACCATACCTGCAGATCACTGGTTCTGCTGTCTTCATGTTCAGTGTTTGTTATATTGTTCAATAAATTTATCATTTACTTGCACTTGCTTCCTCACCTCTTTACTACCATTACAGAACACACTGACCTAACATGGAAGCAGCGAGTACCACTTCTCTCACAGACTTTATTCATCAAAGTGTTACCCGTATGGATCAGCAGCAGGAGAGCATAGTCAACACCGGACGTGCGGTCCAAGCGCTTGTGACACAGGTGTCTAAGCTCACCCAGCAGATCCATCAGCTGACCTCTCCCGCTGCGCCCACCGCACCGCCCGTTCCCCGGGACATCCCCGAAGACCACTACCGACCCGAACCTCGTCTTCCAGCACCGGAGAGTTACTCTGGTGAGCCAGACTTCTGCAGAACATTCCCAACCAAGTGTTCAATGCACTTTTCCCTACAGCCTCGCACCTTCGAGACGGAGGAGTCCAAGGTAGCATTCGCCCTCACATTACTCTCCGGTAGGGCCGCTTTGTGGGGAACGGCGGTGTGGGAGAACCACCACTCATGCTGTGCCTCGTTCCACTCCCTCTCGGAAGAGATGAAGAGAGTGTTCGACCGGGCCGTGGCCGGCAAAGAAGCAGCCCGTCAGCTCGCGGATATCAGGCAAGAAGATCTTTCCGTGGCTGATTATTCCATCAAGTTTTGCACCTTGGCGGCCGCGTGCAAGTGGAACGAGGAGGCGCAGTGAGATAGATTCCTGCATGGGCTGGCCGACCGTGTTCACAAGGAGATCTACCTCCTCGAGTTACCAACCAGTCTCAACAGGCTCATCGACTTCGCGCTCCGCATGGACGCTCAGATTAACTGCCTGGGGGCGCAGACCAGTCACACATGCCTTCTCAGCATCCCGGAGAGTGGTAACTCGAGTCGAGAGAACATGGTCGGTCCCATCATCGATCACGAACCCATGCAGGTGGGTAGAGCTCGACTGTCCCGGGAGGAGAGAGAGAGGCGGAGGTCCCAAGGACTGTGTCTCTACTGCGATGGCTCGGGGACATTTTCTACACACATGTCCAGTGAAAGAAGTCAGCCCGGTAGTAAGTTTGAGGCTACTATCGGGCGGGATCTCCACCGGGAAGCCCTCAACAACATCGTCAACTCTCCTTCCGGTGAAACTGCAGTGGGGCAACAACACTCACACCTGTCACGCCCTTCTGGATTCTGGAGCCAAAGGTAATTTCATTGACACTGACCTTGCACATCACCTGAACCTTCCTGTCCTTCCCCTGTCTCATCAGATCCACATCAGCGCACTCAATGGCCAGGAACTGCCGCACGTCACCCACACCACAGAACCCATGACTCTCCTCACATCTGGCAACCATACTGAAACCCTATCCCTTCTTCTCATGGACTCCTCTGTGGCACACATTGTGTTAGGTCATCCCTGGCTGGTCAATCACAACCCACGAGTGGATTGGGGTTCCAACACTGTCACCTTGTGAAGTGAAAGTTGTCATGAGTCTTGTCTGGTTTCTGCTTGTCCTGCTGTGTCTTTTTCTGTCTAACAGGAGGAGATCATGGTTCTGTCAAACGTGCCCGCGGAGTACCTGGACCTGAAGGAAGTGTTCAGTAAGTCCCGTGCTGCTTCTCTCCCTCCGCATCGTCCTAATGACTGTGCCATAGATTTAGTTCCAGGTAAGTCTCCGCCTAAGGGCCAACTTTACTCTCTTTCCATTCCGGAGAGGGAGGCCATGGAGAAATATATTTCTGATTCTTTGGCATCGAGGTTCATCCGCCCTTCCTCTTCTCCAGTGGGGGCGGGATTCTTTTTTGTTGGTAAGAAGGATGGTTCCCTGTGACCTTGTATTGATTACCGTGTGCTAAACAACATCACAGTAAAAAAAAACTATCCTTTGCCGTTGATGTCTTCAGCATTCGAGAGGTTACAGGGAGCATCCGTCTTCACAAAATTGGATTTACATAACGCTTGTCATTTGGTCTGCATTAGGAAGGGGGATGAGTGGAAAACCACCTTTAACACCCCTAGAGGGCACTTTGAATACTTGGTGATGCCGTTCGGGCTCTCCAACTCGCCAGGGGTTTTCCAAGCACTCGTGAATGACGTGTTAAGAGACATGGTAGATCAGTTTGTATATGTTTACCTGGATGACATACTGATTTTTTCTTCATCTCTCCAGGAACATGTGCAACACGTCAGATGAGTGCTCCAGAGATTACTTGAGAATGGTCTTTTTGTCAAGGCGGAGAAATGCGTATTCCATGCACAGTCTGTCCCCTTCCTAGGGTACATCGTCTCGTCTGAGGGAATACGTATGGATCCTGACAAGGTTAAGGCTGTGATAGATTGGCCAAGTCCAGATTCCTGTAAGGCCCTACAGCGGTTTCTGGGGTTCACCAATTTTTATAGACGTTTTATTCGTAATTTAAGCAAAATAATCTCACCTCTGACCGCCTTGACCTCCCCCAGTACTACGTTCAGGTGGTCTAATACAGCCGAAACTGTATTTTCCAACCTCAAGAGCCGCTTTGTTTCAGCTCCCATGTTAATAGCCCCTGATCCCACACATCAGTTCGTGGTGGAGGTTGACACATCAGAGGTGGGAGTAGATGCAGTTCTTTCCCAATGTGCTGCCTCAGACGACAAGATGCATCCATGCGTGTTTTTTTCTCATCGTTTATCTCCTGCAGAACGTCATTATGACATTGGTAACAGAGAATTGTTGGCCGTCAAATTAGCATTAGAGGAGTGGCGTCACTGGTTGGAGGGCTCGGGGGTACCTTTCATCATTTGGATCGATCATGAAAACTTAGAATACATTAGAACTGCCGAAAGACTCAATTCCAGGCAGGCTCGGTGGGCACTTTTTTTCGGTTGTTTAGATTTTTCTCTATCGTAAACCAGATTCTTTGTCACGTCTTTTTTGATCCTTCCGAATGCCTGGTGACTGCAGAGTACATTTTACCTGAGAGTATAGTCGTCTCATCACTCGTATGGGAGGTCGAATCGAAGGTCAAGACGCCCTTAGAAGGGGTAATGCCTCCGCCCGGGTGCCCACCGAATCGGTTGTTTGTGCCGGAGGAGTTATGGTCCGACGTTATTCAGTGGGGTCACTGCTATAATGTAGCCTGATATTCAAGGAATAAGCCACACCAAATGCTTAGTAAAGCAATGATTCTGGTGGCCACTGATGGCTCGTGACGTTCACGATTTTGTTTTGGCTTGCTCAGTTTGCGCCAGTGGTAAGTCATCTAATTGACCTCCGGATGGGCTTCTTCAACCGCTGTCTGTCCCTTCGAGACCCTGGTCCCAGATCGCACTAGATTTTGTTACCGCCCTCTAATGGCATGACGGTCGTTTTGACCGCAGTGGACCGATTCTCAAAAGTGGCACATTTCATTCCCTTGCCCAAATTACCTTCAGCCAAGGAGACAGCGGGCACTGTTATTGATCACGTCTTTCGGTTACATGGCCTCCCAGTAGACGTGGTTTCTGACAAGGGATCCCAATTTGTATCCAAATTTTGGAAAGAGTTTTGTAAATTGTTAAGAGTGACAGTTAGTCTGTCTTCGGGTTATCACCCTCAGAGCAACGGTCAGTCTGAGCGAGCCAACCAAGATTTAGAGAGAACGTTACAATATTTAGTCTCCAAGAATCCTTCTTCCTGGAGCCAACAACTCTCTATGGTTGAGTACGCTCATAACTCGTTACCAGTGTCAGCCACGGACCTCTCTCTGTTTCAGTGTAGCATAGGCTACCAGCCACCTGTTTTTCCTAGTCTGGAATCTGAAGTCCCGTTCCCCTCCGCTCACGCGTTTGTCCAGCGGTGCCATCGCACCTGGACCAGAGCCCGCGAGACTCTGCTCCAGGTGAGGGTGTCCACTAAGGCCAAGGCCGATCGCCACCGGTCGAAGCCTCCAGTATACGTCGTGGGTCAAAAAGTGTGGCTTTCTACTAACAACATTCCGCTCTGTTCCATTTCTAATAAGTTAGCTCCCAAATTTATTGGCCCATTTCCTGTCACCAAGATCCTTAGTCCGGTGACAGTCCGCCTCAAACTACCTCCAGCGTATAGGAGGATTAATCCCGCCTTCCATGTATCCAAAATCAAGCCCGTGTTTTATTCACACATTAACCCGCCTACCCCGGTCCCCCCCACCGCCGCAACTCATAGATGGGGAACCCACCTATTCGGTTAATCGCATTCTGGACTCGAGGCGGAGGGGACGAGGATTCCAGTACTTGGTGGACTGGGAGAGTTACGGTCCGGAGGAGAGGAGTTGGGTACCTGCTAGGGAAATACTGGATCACTCCCTGATTGATGATTACAATCGACAGGTAGGGCCATCTGGGAACTCCAGGAGGCGTTCCTAGAGGGGAGGGTACTGTCACAGTTGGTAAACCGTTGCCTCGGGTTTTGCACTGTGGGTGGAGTAAGTGTGTGTCTTGCGTTAGAACTGATTGTTTCATGTGGGTGTCTCTTCTAATTGTTCATGATCACCAGCTGCTACTTATTACCCTTTCCCAACATATTGCCCTGTCTTTCAACTTGTGTTTGTCAGAGCATTGTTTGTCATGTCTAGTGTTATTTCTTGTTTCTCATGTTCCTGTTTATGTTCTTCTCGTCATTGGATTGTCCTGTCTTCGGAACCCCATCTATCCTCCTCATCCACGGACTTCACCACTCACCTTCACGGCTCTTCCCCCGCAGTTCCTGTGTCACACTCTCCTGCTGCCAACTCACCACCGCACCCTGGATCACCCGTGAGCTTTGTCTCTTCCTGGACTATACCATACCTGCAGATCACTCATTCTCCTGTCTTCGTGTTCAGTGTTTGTTATATTGTTCAATAAATTTATCATTTACTCGCACTTGCTTCCTCACCTCTTTACTACCGTTACAGAAACTAAGACAGAATCCTATGCTCCGCTGATAAAGTTAATTTAATATTCAAATTCAGTATCACTATCAACTTCCGATTTATATATCATAAAGGTTTATGTTCACATGGCTGTTTTCGTTTCTATTCACCAAGCAATTTTCTATGGACCCTTGCTGTGGCTGTTTTCGTTTATATTCGCCAAGCTATTATGAATTTTGAAATAATCGTGTACATGATTTGTCTGATCTACCGACGAAAAGCCAGCAGCAGCAGTTTTAACATTATGTGACATGACATCTGACACACAGATACCATTGGCATATGTCAGTGCAGTGCAGTGTGCAGTGGCATGTGTCACTAAAACCTGACACATGTCGATTTTCAGTGGCATGTGTCATTGAACAGTGGCATGTGTCACTAAAACCTGACACATGTCGGTTTTCAGTGGCATGTGTCAGTGGATAGTGGCATGTGTCACTAAAACCTGGTACAAATGTCAGTAGACTGCGTCATGTGTCAGTTGCTGCGGTGCCTGTCGCATCTTCGGTAGTGACTGACACCTGTGCTGTAGATTACGTGACACACACACACTTAATGACAGAACGATATTGAATTAACAGTATGTTATTGTCAAACATACGTCTTATTACATCGCGGACTTCATTTGTGCAACAAATATTGAGTTCCTATATTGAAATTAAAACGTGCCTTATGCCTCTTAATGTGTATTTTTCATTGTAAGTTTATTTCCAGTATCCTGCTTTGTGCAATGCATTCAAATACGTAAATACGAGTTTTTTTTTAATTTTTGCTTAGATTTGACAGTTCATTTGTATCATTTGTAATTATAAAATAATATAGAGACTATGCAGAGGCCATAAAAAAACCTTTTTAATCAAATGTGCCACCACTAACCGATACTTGGCAATCAAGAATTAGCCTATATATAAATATAAACTGATGTCATGTAAGTCTTCAACATAATGTAAGTCTATGCGATATTAAACAAAGTTTGTACTTATTAAAGTGTCTTCAGAAAGTCAAATACTTTGACAAAACATTCACGCATCTCCAGAAGAAACATGCTCATAGTATTTCTTGTTACACAGTAACGATTATAAACTGAATAACATTTAATTTATATATAATAAAAAAAAAATATAATATTATAAATAGCCTATATAATGATAATCTGGCACTGGCCAATGCTAAATTTATACTGACACCTCTACCGACGTGCACGCAGCGTCAAACAAAAATAAAGGATTACAGTAACGGATTCAAGTCTTAATGCGGTATTCATAGTGATCCATGACAATTCTCCAACATTATGTGACATGACATCTGATGCACATATGTCATTGGCACATGCCACTATGCTTAGTGACACTTCCGGTTTTCAGTGGCATGTGTCATTGGACAGTGGCATGTGTCACTAAAACCTGAAGGTGTCTGTAGCGACTCGACCTGTCTCAGGTTTGATGTGTGTGTGCTTGGTGTCTTGGGTTTGGTGTGTGTGTGTGTTTGTGCTTGATGTCTCGGGTTTGGTGTGTGTGCTTGGAGACTTGGGTTTGGTGTGTGTGTGTGCTTGGTGTCTCGGGTTTGGTGTGTGTGTGTGCTTGGTGTCTCAGGTTTGGTGTGTGTGTGTACTTGGTGTCTCAGGTTTGGTGTGTGTGCTTGGTGTCTCAGGTTTGGTGTGTGTGTGTGTGTGTGTGTGTGTGTGTGTTTGGTGTCTCAGGTTTGGTGTGTGTGTGTGTGTGCTTGGAGTCCCAGGTTTGGTGTGTGTGTGAGCTTGGTGTCTCAGGTTTGTTGTGTGTGTGCTTGTTGTCTCAGGTTTGGTGTGTGTGTGTGCTTGGTGTCTCAGGTTTGGTGTTTGTGTGTGTGTGTGTTGTGTGCTTGGTGTCTCAGGTTTGGTGTGTGTGTGTGTGTGTGCTTGGTGTCTTGGTTCACATTGAGTTATTTATATGAATATTATTCTTTTTATTTATATTTAGGCCTTTTTGTGAATTCTGGCAGACCAGACCAAAACTAAAAATTATTATCGTAGCTTCATAACATTACTGTGATTACCACTGATGTCACATGGACCATTTTAACGATGTTCTTACTACCTTTCTGTGCCTTGGCCGTGGTAGTACCCCCTTTGTTTATGGAGGGACAGAAAGCTCCTGTATTTCATCAAAAATATCTTTATTTGTGTTCTGAATATAAACAAAGATATTGCGGGTTTGGAATGACATGAGGGTGAGTAATTAATGAAAACATATTAATTTTGGGGTGAACTAATCCTTTAAGTTGAACTAGGCAAAATTGATTAGGAAACATTAGAAATGCTTATTTTGGGATATGGGAACACCTTCGGTGTGACGAAGGTCTGAAGCCCTATACCATCCCGCCAATCCTATTGGCCAAATAGCGCTTGGCACCGCCCCACGCATGCGTACGCATATATACCTGGTGCTGCCCGCCATTTCACTCAGATTTCATTCCTTCAGTAAATGAAGCGAATCTAGCGAATCTTCTGTGCCCTATTATCTCGCGTTCTCCAGCGATCTTCACGAGCAGTATTACTCCTCTCCGCAGACGCGATGAGTCAACGAAAGTTAAGAACCGTATGATGGGTTTATCACGAGGAGGCACTTATGAGAGGTTCGTTGCAGCCTCTCTACAGGTTCTCTCCTTGATAGCCTACGGCTACAATAAAATATATATATATATATATATATATATATATATATATAATAAGAAAGTATCCGCGCTTTGGAGTGTATTTCTTAAGTCGCCTCGTGTCTAACCCCCACCGTTTCGCTTCTGCGGTTGCAGAGGCCCCGCACGAGGTGTTGGTTAGGGGCGATATGTGCGGCTTGACTATGAATACAGTGATGCACTGGAGTTTCCACTTGCTCGCTCTCCCCCACTCGAGCGCGTTAAACAGCAGATTTGCTCTTCAAACTATGTTTGTCCGACTGCGGACTCGAACTCTGAGTAGGCTCTGGCCGGCATACGCGGTTCTCTCCCTCCGAGCGGACAGGAGAAACGCGCCTCTCCTTCCTCAGTGAGCTATTTATGTGGCTAGTCGCATGGTGGATTACGGCTCACACAGCTGCCGCGTTCTCGCTAGTGGCGTGGCCCGATGTTTATCTTGTTGGATTAAATCCTGCCGTGGATAAGCTTCAGGATTATACACAACGAAACGCAGCGAGTTTGACGCACACGCTTTTCTATATGTTAAAATGCCAGGGACTGTGCCCTCCACTGATTCTGCACAATCCAGCCTTCAGAGTTTGAGGGACGGCGCAGGAGGCTGGCAAAGATGGCCAGTGTATGACGGCTCACACAGCTCCCACTTTCTCTCTAGCGGCGTGGTCCGATGTTTATCTTGTTGGATTAAATCCTGCCGTGGGTACGCTTCAGGATTATACACAATGAAACGCAGCGAGTTTGACTCATGCGTTTTCCTTCATGTTTGCTAGGGACTGTGCCCTCCACCAGAGAGTGCTGTTGGATTGCTAATGCACATCTAACCCTCTCACTGCAGTCCCCACACTCTAACATTGACTGCCTCGCAGCAAACAGCGCTTCGAGCAGCATTGGATTGAGCTGTAACACCAAACGTTCCCTCAGACACTCTGCGCAATCCAGCTTTCAGAATTCGAGGGCGATTCAAGGGTCCTGCACAGACGACCCATTTATGACGGCTCGCACAGCCGCCGCTTTTCTCTAGCGGCAGAGACTGATGTTCAATCTGTTGGCCTAATTCCTGCCATGGACACGTTTCAGGATTATACACAACGAGACGCAACGGCTCTTATGCATGCACTTCCCCTGTGCACGAACGGCACAAGCTTTTCGTGCCCGGACATTTTAACATGTATGACAGCGTTGCAGGAAGCGGAAATTCTGAGACCGCTAGTATGGTCTCAGGCCGTGTGTAACGCTTGCCCGACATTTCTCAGTGGGTGTTACGCACGATTTGTCACGGATACACCATTCAGTTTCAATAAGGCCCGCCTCCTTTCCGCAGAATTCTTTCCACGGTGGCGAAACCGATGGAAATAGCGGTGCTGCGACAGGAGATGTCAACTTTGCTGAGCAAAGGGGCTATAGAGGAAGCACACCCCTCTCAGATGGAGGCAGGGTTTTTACAGCTGTTATTTTGTGGTAAAAAAAAAAAAAAAAAAAAGACGGCGGATTACGACCCATTCTGGATTTACACCATCTGAATCTTCCACTCAGGCCGAGAAAATTCAAGATGTTGATGGTAAAGTCTATTTTGTCTCTGATTCAACCAAACGATTAGTTCGTCACGATCGATCTGAAGGATGCATATGTTCATATTCAGATCATCAAGAGACTCAGGAAGTTCTTCAAATTCGCTTTAGAGGGCAAAGCGTATCAGTACTTTCTCAAAGTGCATGGATGGAGCTCTGGCCCCGTTGTGGCTCCAGGGCGTTCGTGTTTGAACTATTTAGGCTATTGGCTGGTGTAAGCGCAATCGCAGACTCAAGCACACTCTCATGGGGATCTTGTGCTGAATCATTTAACAGCCTGGGTTTACGCATGAAATCCAAGAGAAGTGTTTTAATCCCCTCTCAACGGATAACCTTCTGGGATTAGAGTTGGACTCTCGCACGATGACAGCGAAGCTTTCTCTCCCGCGCGCTCAGTATTTTGCATCATGTGTTCGGTGCTTCAGAGCAGGTCGCGCAGTGACAGTGAGATTGTGCCTCAGATTTAGGTCTTATGGCAACGCCATTCCTTGTAATTCGTCTGGGATTTCTTCACATGCGCCCTTTTCAGTGGTGGACGAAAAGACGGAATGTTTCACCCCGTTGTCTTCCGCATCGGACGATTCCGGTGACACGGCGGTGTGTGATGTCGTTAAAACTATGAATGTCAACCGAATTCTCCTGACCGGGGTTCGGCTGGGGATTTGTGCTTCCCGAGAGACTGTCACGACGGATGCGTCTTTGACCGGCTGGGGAGCTGTTTGTCAAGGGCGCCCAGCCCACAGAGTGTGGACAGCGGCGCAACGCAGTTGGCACATAAACAGGTTGGAATTACTGGCGGTTTTTTTCTGGCTCTCCAGTATTTCTCGAATCTGCTGATCGGCCGTCATGTGCTGCTCAGATCAGACAACACAGCGGTTGTGTCATACCTGAATCATCAGGGAGGATTATACTCTCGCCCCCTGTGCAGGCTGGCGAGACATGTTCTTTTTGGTTTCAGAACAAATTTCTATCGATCCGAGCTGTTCATGTCCCCGGATGTTGAACTTCGGAGCGGATTTGCTATCCAGGCAGACTCTGGAGCAAGCGGAATGGAGATTTTACCCCCAAACGGTGAGTCTCCTGTGGCAGATTTTCGGAGAAGCGAAAGTGGATTTATTTGCGTCGAACACGACTACGCATTGCCCGCTTTGGTTCTCCCTATGCCCTCCAGCACCCCTGGGCTTGGATGCATTAGCCCACAACTGGCCTAGGACCAGTTTGTATGCGTTTTCCCCAATCCGTCTGATTTCGGCGGAATTATGCAGAATACGGCTGGACAGGGTGGAACAGCTGCTGCTGGTGGCTCCGCGGTGGCACACCACAGCACACTGGATGTGGCACTGGATGTGAGGATGGCTCCTGGCTCCCGGGTTCTCTCCGCTTGAGCAGATGCTTCCTTGGATCCCAGCTATCAGGTACGTCAGGCGTTATGGTATAGCGTTCCCATAGTGGTGACGTCACCGCAGCATTGAAGTGACCTATGAAAGGGAACATCTCGGTTACGTATGTAACCTTGGTTCCCTAAATATGGGAACGAGATGCTGCGGTCCTGGCCGTGCCATACCTTCTTCAGTCATGAAATCTGAGTGAAATGGCGCGCGGCACCAGGTATATATACGTACGCATGCGTGGGGCGGTGCCAAGCGCTATTTGGCCAATAGGATTGGCGGGATGGTATAGGGCTTCAGACATTCGTCACACCGAAGGTGTTCCCATAGTGGTGACATCACCGCAGCATCTCGTTCCCTATTCAGGGAACCAAGGTTACATACGTAACCAAGATGTTCCTTCTTTAGCTCTCTCTCTCCCTCTCTCTCTCTCTCTCTCTATATATATATATATATATATATATATATATATATATATATATATACACATACACACGCACGCACACACGCACAATTTGTATATAAAAATTGATGAGTAGAAAGTTCAAAAGAATTTTTTTTATTTGAAATTTAAATATTGTAACATATCCTTCCTGTCAGTTTTGATCAATTTAATGTATCATTCATTAAAAAAAAAAAAAACTTACTGACCCCAAACCTTCAAACTGTAATTTATAATTTTACAGAAGCTTTCTATTTCAAATAAATGCTGTTCTTTTGAACTTTATAATATAAAACAAAACGATAAATGTTTACTTTCAAGAGCCATTAAGCATTTGCAAGAGTGAGTTTAAAGCTTGCAGGTTTCCGTACACCAGCCGCCCGCAGCGTCTTCTGGGATTTCTAACGGCTGGATTCTCTCAAGTCTGCACTCGATGCATTCTCGATATCAAGAACACATCCGGGCACTTCCATGTGTCCTCTGTACTAGCGTTCTTGAGAATTGGAATTGAACTTCGACGGTTAATGATGACGTAAATCGAGAACACAAGGATGCAAGATCGCTAAAGAACGCATATTGAGAAACAGCCTGTGTCTTTTCCCACGGCGATCACTTACACGTGCGAATCGATGTGATGATTTGTAAGCACATGCTCATTTCTGATGAGGAGTCTACTCCAAAAGAGTCGATTCCTTGAATCTGACCAGCACAGTTTACGAAGTAGACTTAATATAAAATTATTTATATTCAACTCAGGCTGTGTCTCTACTAATTTGGGAGTCACTCTAAAAGAACCTGAAACCGATTACACGAGAGACAATAGCAGAATTTCAGCACCACTGGAAATGAACAGTGACCAATCAAATAGAAAGCACAGACATGAAACTTCCTACTTGTATGTTATATTACATCCTAAAACGCTGACTGACATTAAAAACAGTCGACAAGCATTAACTGCACATCAATTATCTATATTAATTAGATTTTATTAACGCAGGCTAATAATTCTCAGCAAGTAACTCGACTCGGGATCATATGAACAATAAAACAGACGTAGCCTATAAGACAAAATAAATGTCTTATTTTCAGAGGCGGACAGAGTACACGGCTTCAATACTAGAGTAAAAGTACAGATACCCCTTGCTAAATTTTTTTCAAGTACAAGTAAAAGTACTACAGTCAGATATCTACTTAAGTAAAAGTACTGAAGTACTTGCTTTTAAAAGTACTTGAGTATCAAGAGTACAAGAGTACATTTTCTAAATATTGCATTACTACTGCCACAGTGCTTATATTTATGTACAGAAATGTCCTACATGGAGTTATGAAAAATGTTAATGTTAATACCTTGAAGAATGTAAAAGGAATTGAAAGTAAAATCAAGTCATTTTCATCTTTTTACCGTGTTGCTTTATTTAACATTTCTCACTTGCCCACAAGGCAAAAGAACAATGGCAACGCTCTGACAAACCTCTGCTAGAGGATTTTTTGCACCCACATTTGAACCTGACTGTGTTAAACACACCGCATACTCAAGAACATCAAAGAAAATGCTCAGCTTACATTAATGTGTAATATCAGAAAAGAAAATTCAGCTAACAATTGTGTGTACATGCGAGTTTCTCAGTATTTTTATCAATCAAATCAATAAAACTAAATCAGCAAAGAAGGCAATTTAGCAATGTTCTGACACTTCTGAACCTGACCGTGTTATACATGCAGCATAGAGCAAAGAAGATAAAATAATAATGATTAAAGAAAATCAGCTAATCAGCTGTTTAGGTCAGTGTACAAAGAAGGAAAATAAAATTCAGCTCATTTGAGTGACAGTATTAAGCCCATTCCTCTCACACTGACATACAGGCAAAGGCAGGAGAAAATACTTTTAGCTGAATAACAACATTCTATGTGTGACAACTCTGTGTGTGTGTGTGTGTGTGTGTGTGTGTACTGTACTTCAATTCAATCAAATGTCATGAAGTCTTTGGCAGAAAGCTGAAGATGATTGCTGATAGGCTGTCCCAATCAGTGGCGCCCACACAATCCAATCATGTTTGAGAGGGAAACAACATATTAAGGGTTTTCCAGATTTTTCTTTTTTCCTTTTTTTCAACGGGCACCTGACTCGATTCTGGAGGGTCAACGGGCACCTGACTCGACTCTGGAGGGACCACGGGGACCTGACTCAAATCTGGAGGGTCACCAGTGGCTGCCATCTTGTGCAGTGGCACTGTGCCAGTGGCCATTTTGTGCAGTGGTGCACCTTGTGCTGTGGTGCTGGGTTGGCGGCAACCTTGTGCTGGGCTGGCGGCCACCTTGTGCCTTGTTGCTGGGCTGGCGGCCACCTTGTGCAGTGGCGCTGGGCCGGCGGCCATCTTGTCTGGAGAGACAGGTGCGGCTGGGGTATCCCACTGAGACCGATGGTGTAGGTACATGGTGAACCACCAAAAGTCCAGGATCTCCAGCCCCTTCATCTCCCACTCAGGCACAGGGTTATCCAGGCAGGCGTTAAAAAGGTCTTTAAGTGCCTCATCATTGTACCCCATTCCTACTGCCATGGTCCAGAATATTTGCGCCAAACCACCCACCTCACTCCCCTTTTAACGGAGGGTGGTTAAGTTCGAGAGTCTCCCCATCCGCTCCTCTTTGGTGGCTGGGGAACGGATACGAAATCCCACACCGCTGAATCTAGGCATGATGGAGTCCTTCTGTCACGAATGCACACATGAAACGAGAGATCCAATAGCAGTGTTTAATGCGAAATCCAAAATCAAATCCAAAACAGGCAGGAGGTCAAAAACAATGAAAGCAGTCATAAAAACAAGAAACATGAAAAACACTAGGAAACACGAGAAGCAGCTAGGGAACACGAGAAGCAGGGTGACATGAAACACAAGGACTCCATGAAACAGATTTAAACAGACCAGTTTATATAAACAAGTGAAAACGATGAAAGTGGAGACAGCTGAGTGCAATTAACAGGTGTGCAATTAACAGTGATGAAAGGGACAAGGCTTTGTGGGAAATGTAGTGCCTGCAGTGGGGTGACTATGGGGAAGTGAGACCACTAGTGGACACCCAGGGAAACACAGACCAGACACTGTGACACGAGCGTGCTGAAGGATGTGCTGACATGGACAACAGAGGACCTCAGGGGCGTCGGACTGGGGGTAAAACCAGTACTGATTACCAGGGCCCCAAAGGAGGAGAGGGCCCTTGAAAAGTCTGGAATATATATTTTCAAGGTGGGGGGGCCCATTAGGACTGCCTATGCATAGGGCACGGGATCTTGTGCAGCGCCCCTGGAGGACCTGAATGCTGTTCTGTTGCATGGAGATGAGCTGTACACATCAATGACACTGCAGGGGCAGATCCACGATCGAACAGGGCTAGGTCATATTTCTGTTGCAGAAATGCCAAGAATGTACACACTTGATAACACAACATTCTCAATAAAGAATGGAGGATCTTTCTGTGGTGTTATTGGTGTTGATCTCTATGATGAATCATTGCGAGATGTGTCTATGTCTATAGAAGAAGCACTTCAGAGGGCTCTACTTCAGTGTGATGCATGTTTGTTAAACATTAAAGAATACATTTGTGCAGTCATAAAGGCAGGGTCAATATTTGCTTTAGTGGATCCCCACTCATGTAATGGTAAAGGTTTACTTGAGCCTTATGGAAGAAGCATATTAGTTTACAGTGATGATATATACATGTTGTTTAAATCATGTTGGTAACCTTGCCTTGTCACTTAATTCCCTAGGGAACACTTTTTGAAGTGACCTCTGTGAAAGCAACTGTAATTGGTAAGACCACAACTATGGAGGCAAGTTCTAAGTCTGGTCAAGAAGGCAGTGGCAAATATGTTTCACATGCAACCACCGAGATGGAAAGTAAGTGTATCGGACACTGTGGTAAACGCACTCGTAAAGATAAAGTAGCAAGTCTTGCACATGTTTCATCTACAAGCTTGGAGCTCAGTAAGTGTATCAAAGACCACGATCAACACACAGTTGTAAACAAACCAACGAGTGTTTGCAAATTGAATCAGATACGCCTGGATTTAATTGAAAACTGAGCCAAAACTTGCATATGTGAGCAAGCTGCATGATCATTTATTCATGGCTGATGATGTAATCAGAGGCACACTAGATGCTGAGTTAAATTTCCAGCCTTTAATGTCTGCCGATCAGGATGCTAATTTATCAGTAAATGGTGACGTAATTATTGGAGAGACAGTAGGTACTGAGTTCAATTTCCAAATTTTAATGTCTGCCGATCAGGACGCTAATTCATCAATAAATGATGATGTATTTATTGGAGAGACAGTAGGTAGGCCTGCTGAGCACAGTTGCGAAGCTGTAACATCTGCCAAGCAGGACGCTCATTTATCAATAGATGATGACATCATTTTTGTAGATACAGTAGGTACTGAGTTCAGTTTCCAAACTCTATTGTCTGCAGATCAGGATGCTTTGTGTGCACATTTACGACTGACTAATGAAAGCATTGGTGTTGAAGGCACACATTTTGGTTCTTTAGGAGTACCATGCAAAACAAAATCCATTAAATCAGATGGTGATTGCATGTTTAGATGAATAGCACACTCATTATGTGGCAATCAAGAGAAACACCTGATAATTAGACGTGCAGTTGTGAAACATCTTGAAGCTAACAGTTCTAAATTTGAGAGATATTTAAGAGAAGAGTATAGATCAGTGAAAGATTATTTGACACAGTCTAAAATGAATTTTTCTGGAACGTGGGAAACGTTCAGTCATTTGGAATTATTTTGTGCAGCTGACCTTTTAAAAATAAATGTAATGACTTTTAATGATGACAGATGGAATGCACACGTCCCTACTGAACAGGATTTTACAGATAATGCAATCTATTTGAAGCACTGCAATGGAAATCACTATGAAGTTGTTATTTGTGTTAAACATAAAAATTAAGAAAGTGTCTGTTCAAAAGCATGTAACATTGTAGTGGATGATCAGAGCACAAGTCGCAATTTGCAAAAAGAGAAAAAAATTGACACAGCAGAGTATCCTAAAGGTAAAAGAGAGCGTCAGCGATACCACAGCGACTCCAATTTCAGACAGAAAAAAATTTAGAACATTAGAACAAAATACTGCGAAGACAGTGATTTTAAGGAGAAAAAACTGGAAAATGTTAGAGATAAATATAAGAACAATATTAATGTACAACAGTCAAAACGTGAAAGATCAAAGGATAAATATTGTGGAAACCCGACCTTTAAAGCAAGTGTATGTGAATATTCAAAGAATAAATACAGCAAAAACCCCACCTTTAAAGCAAGTGTATGTGAATATTCAAAGAATAAATACAGCAAAACCCCCACCTTTAAAGCAAGTGTATGTGAATATTCAAAGAATAAATACTGCAAAAACCCCACCTTTAAAGCAAGCGTACGCAAATACTCTAAAAAGAATTATCATGACAATGAAAATTTCAGAATGAGTATAATACAAAAAAGAGCTGAAATTTCTGCAAAACAGAAGGGCAGACAGAAAGATATCGATTTCACTATTAATCAGTTTCATCAAGGAGTCATTAGAGGTCCAGAATTTGTTTGTTGTGTTTGTCATCGTTTGTTGTTCAGAAAATAAGTTATTGAATGTAAAAGAGATTGCTATAAAATCAGAGGTCAACAAATTACAGATTTGGCTGAAAGATGTATTACACAAAAGTATTTACACATATACAATACTGAATGTGAAAACAGATGCCAGTTATCAGGTAATCCAGCTTGTAAATTGTGGATTTGCTATACATGCCATCGTAAATACCTGGGTGGAAATTTGCCTGAAGAGAGTATTGCCAACAACATGTATTTGGTGGACATTACAAAAGAACTAAAAGGTCTAAACTCATTGGAGGAACATTGTATTGCACACGATATTCCTTTTATGAAGTTGCTTTGTCTTCCACGTGGAAAACAGAAAGGCTGTCATGGCCCCGTTGTTTCTGTTCCTGTTAATACTGCAGTTGTCTCAAATATTCTTCCACGTAATGAATTTGATGATCACATGATAAAAATATAACTGAAACGGAAATTAACATATAAAGGCCATTATGAATATAAATATGTCAGCACTGATCATAATAACTGGTATAATAATGTGGAGTTTAATGAGCAGTAGATAAAATCTTTGAATGCAGCTGATAAAGTTGAGAATTGTGATGATTTTGAAATGGAGGAACAAGATGTAACACACAAAAATGATATTCTGAAGATGAGAATGTAGTTAAAGATGATCCAGAGGAAGACATAACATATATTAAAGAACAAAGTGGTCTTTTGTCAGATACATCGCTGCAACCTGTTGATCTGGGTTCAGAAATAATCAATCAACATTTTCGTGATGTGCTAAATGTAGCACCAGGTGAAGCCTGGTGAAGTCCTATTAGACTGCTATCCGATAAATCCAATGAGGCAAAGTGTTTCCCTGTTCTCTATCCTACTGGTGGCCCAACATTTCATGATGAAAGACCGGAAAAAATCACATTGTCAAGATACCTGAATGCAAGAATACTAAATGCAGATGGACGTTTTGCACAGAGCACAGACTTCATTTTTTATGCACACTATATATCAGAAATTGATCAAATTGTATCCAATGTCTCAGTTGCACTGAGGAAAGGCTGTGAGAAAAATTGCTTAAAAGTAACAGCAGATATGCTAACAAACTCTGATTCCTTGAAAAGAATATTAAATTATGATGAAGGATATACGTTCTTAACCCTTGTGGATTGTTCAAATTCTCTACCCTTACGGTATGTTCGGGATGAAAACATCCACTCAATTAAACTGCTGTAAAAATGTATCAGATTCATATTTATTTTTATTTTGTTTGCATAAATCTGTTAATCAACTGTTAATCAAAACTACCAAATGTTTTAAAAAGATCCAAGATTTTAACTCTTTAATTGCCAAGTTCATAAATGATGTCACTGATTTGGGGGAAAAAACACACAAAATGACTTATTTTCAATATAAAAGTAATTGTGGCTGGATTTTTATTTTACTTTTTATAACAGTCTTGGTCATGTCAAAGATTAGTAGCAACATTGGCTTTGATGCATTTTTAGTTTTAGTGCAGCATTAGATTTAATTTGTTGTTGGTGGCTGTTTTTGCCACATTGACTTCCATTATAACGACATTTTTTGATTGCAAAGCCATGACACCATATAATCATGCATTCTTGACTGTTTGTGGTTTTCCCTGTTGGGAAGAGGTAACAATTTGTTATTTTTACAGTTGATCACTAGGTGTGACCATTAACCCTTTAGATAGACCTGTGCAAAATAGCTTAGTTTCTGACTTGTATATGAAGCTATATGGAGTATAACAGCATATTATATTGTGTGTGTATGTGTGTGTGTGTGTGTGTGTGTGTGTGTGTGTGTGTGTGTGTGTGTGTGAGAGAGAGAAAAAGAGAGAGTGTGTGAAAGAGACCTTTGCGCACTTACCTTGATGTATTTCAGAAAATCAAAATGTACACCTCAGCTCTCAGAACTACATGGAGTAAACAAAAGTGTATTTATGCACCTGCTGCCTTTTAATTGTGGTGAAAGTATTCGGTTGTTAAGTGATGACGTAAGTAGCGCTGTTTCCAGGTCCAGGCCTCAACTCGCTTCACTTGAGAATATGACCTCAGCAGCCGTTTATGAGCACTGTTTATTCATATTGATAATTTAAGCTTAACACTTTCAAACTTATGATATACACTACAGTCTCTGTGCTCACAGCGTCCCAAACACAAATAATTTTTATATATTTTTTTAATATTTATATTTTCATTGTCTGGCTATCTGGGACTTCGGTATGGAGTTAAAGGTTAAGATTTTAACTTTTTCGCTAGTATTCTATCACATTGTGAGTTTATATTAGCACCTTTTGTTTTCGTTTTTTTCTTGGTAACTGATAGAGCGTTTGGACATGAAAGCGCTGCTACGTGATGTCAGACTTAACAAGCGAATAGACTAAACAAAAGCAAAGTACGTGGATTTAAACACTTGCATGCCATCGTGCTGGTCATTTAATGGTGAGAAGAGCAGCAAGCAACACGAGAAAGGGCTTGACTTGTACCAAAGTTTTAGAAATGATTATGTAGCTTGACCCCTCCAGCGAGCTGCAGCTTATTTGAAGTTGGTATTGCATTTTGGTTCATAATACCTTATGTTCATAAATTTGATGCAAAGTAGATTTTTTTTACAGGATTTTAAGGTTTTAAACTGGCTTTACCATCAAGAAAAGACAAGCATTTCACATATAGGCCATCTGTACTTTTCACCATCAAAAGGCAGCAGGTGCATAAACACACTTCTTTTTTTATTGTTTACTCCATGTAGTTCTGAGAGCATGAGGAGCATATTTGGATTCTTTCAGATACTGTACATCAAGGTAAGTGCACAGAGGTCTCTCTCACACCCTCTCTTTCTCTCTCTCTCTCTCTCTCTCTCTCTCTCTCACACACACACACACACACACTATAATTTGCTATTATACTGCATATAACTCCATATACAAGCCAGAAACTAAGCCTTTTTTGCACAGGCCTATCTAAAGGGTTAATGGTCCCACCTAGTGATCAACTGTAAAACAAATAACAAATGTTACCTCTTCCCAACAGGGAAAACCACCAACAATCAAGAATCTCACACACACACAAACACTATAATTTGCTGTTATACTCCATCTAACTCCATATACAAGCCAGAAACTAAGCATTTTTTCGCACAGGCCTATCTAAAGGGTTAATGGTCCCACCTAGTGATCAACTGTAAAAATAACAAATGTTACCTCTTCCCAAAGGGGAAAACCACAAACAATCAAGAATGCATGATTATATGGTGTCATGGCTTTGCAATCAAAAAATGTCAGTATAAAGTCAATGGGGCAAAAACAGCCACCAACAACAAATGAGGGAGAAAAAATTAAAGTCTAATGCTGCACGAAAACTAACAATGCATCAAAGCCAATCTTGTTACTAATCTTTGGCATGCCCAAGACTGTGATAAAAGGTAAAAAAATATCCAGTCCACAATCACTTTTTATATTGAAAATATGTAATTTTGTGTTTTTTTTTCCCAAATCAGTGACATCATTTATGAACTTGGTAATTAAAGAGTTAAAATCATGGATTTTTTTAAAATATTTGGTAGTTTTGATCAGGACTGAGGTTGATTAATAGATTTATGCAAAAAAAAATTGAAAAAAATATTTATCTGATACATTTTTACAGCAGTTTAATTTAGTGGATGTTTTCATCCACATACATACCGAAAGGGTAGTGAATTTGCCCACAGTGTACCATTGAGTTTTTGAAAAATTTCAAAGTATTTTCCCAAAATATGGGTCAAAATAAGATTTATCACCAAAAATCATTACATTAGCTCAAACACAGAGAAAGTTGTGGCCAAAATAAGACTCAACTTTACCCCCTAGTGGATGAAAACGTCCCCAACAACGCATAAGGGTTAAGACCAGTAAGAGGGACACCTCCCTATTGGATGTCTATGAAAAAAGATCTGTTTGCCCTAATTAGACAACTAGGCATACCAACTTTCTTTGCATCTTTTAGTTCTGCTGATCTGAGATGGCCTGAAATTATGAAAAAAGGCATCAACTGAATCAAAATTCACATCAGAATTTAAAGTGGTTTTCACTTTCTTTATGATTGCTCTTGCTGATGTATCTTCACCCTTGCCTTTTATCTCATCTGCATTGGTTTCTCGTGTAACGAAGGTCCGACTTGGAAAATTAAATCTACAAACTGTATTTTTCTTATGACATGTTTTTGAAAGTCTTGTACTGTGCTTCTGAATTCTGTTCACTGTCTCGTAAAATACAGTGTCAATTTCTGGTGATGTCTCACAAGTGATGTACGTGTCAATAAAGTCAGCAACCAGAGCATCATTGTCTGCATCATGATCATTGAGCTTTGGAGCATTTTCCTCCCAAAACAGACAGAGAATATGAGGAGAACCATGTTGTTGAAATTCAACACGATAAAAGTTGTCTTTTATCTCGCTGATAGGTTTGAAAAAGCATTCAACGAATGTTCCAAAAAGAAAAGTATTGTCTTAAAAAGAAATCCAAAAGATGTTTGGGTAAATCAGAATAACAGAGATTTAATGTGTGCTTGCCAAGGGATATTCAGTATGTTACAGATGCTTTTTCTGTAGTGGTCTAACGGACTAACGGTCTAAGAGGAGTTCGAAAAAGTAGATTGTCAATCAAATTAATCAAAATGGCGGACAGGGAGTTCAGATTTCCTACTAAAAAACTGGTATGTCTATTGTTGGCACAACCCAAGGAATATTTTGAGATCAGTTTCATTACAATAGCCTAATGCAATCAAAATTTATTAGCATTTTTGTACATTTCATAATTGAAGGTTAATGAATGGTTTATGACTCTTGGACAATAAGTGGCGCTATTACCAAATTTATGTGGCATGGTCAGTGTGAGGTGACGATGACACAAACAAAGCTTGGTGCAAATATGTCAAAGCTTTGCAGAGATATAGCCTCAAATGCATTTTGGCACCCTTCCAGCAAATTCGTTGATACGCTAAATGAGAACCGTTTCATATATCAACACGAAATCCATAACTTTTTGCCACTATGGTCGGAAGATGATTCATATCAAATTTGGTGAAAATCGGACTAACGGTCTAGGAGGAGTTCGAAAAAGTAGGTTTTCAACATTAATCAAAATGGCGGACAGCAAGTATGGCCAATTTTGGCATAATTGGTATCAATGTTCTTGGCATGACCCAAAGAATACAGGGAGACCATTTTAATGTCAATAGTCTAATATATTCAATAGTTATTAGCATTTTTGAGATATTTCATTATAACTTTTGACCACAAGGTTGTGGTGCCACCAAACGTTTTGAGTACCTTCAGGGCATGGAGCCGAAGATTTTTGTAATTATTTTCATAACGATACGATGCTGCATTCAAAAAATACAGCATTTTAAGACATAATTCAAAATGGCCGACGCCTAAAATGGCTGACATGGAAAAATTGGATATCATTCCACTCGACATGATTCACTGAATCTAAAGAGACCAGTTGTGTGATTTTTGGCCAAACCATTCAGAAGTTATAAGGAAAAATATAAATTTTTCATATCTCCTGACCACTAGGTGGCGCTGCATCGAAACACTGCAGGTAGTCTCAGGTCATGATTATTATAACACACAACAAGTTTGGTCTCAATATGCCAAACCGTTGCGTAGATATAGCCTCACATGCATTTTTGCGTGGTTTTCGTCAAATTTCGAAGAATCAACTTGAATTCCATAACTTTTTGCCAACATTGTCTGAAGATGATCTGAGCCAATTTTCGTGAAAATCAGACTAACCATCTAGGACGAGTTTGAAAAAGTAGGTCCTTTTGGAATTGTACTTTATGTGAACATTACTTCAAATGCATGCCTGTCAGTCTGTACTGTAGACTGCCTCTTGAGCAGAAATTTCTCTGTTGTGAAGATAGATACTTCCAAACTGTTTTAATGATGCTTTAACTTCAAGATTTCAATTCATCGCTTCATTTTGTGCACGTTGAAGCAGGAGTCCCATTCTTTGTTCTGTTTTTGTAATGTAACTTGTCAGAGTTAACTGAATTTCCGGTCCGCCATTTTGATTTATGTTGAAAACCGACTTTTTCGAACTCATCAACCATAAGTCCGATTTTCACCAAATTTGAATCAGATGATCTTCAGTCTGTGCTGACAAAACGTTATGGATTTCCTGTCGATAGACAAAACCGTTGTCGCATACCACAGTGACAAATTTGAGGCATGATGCCAAAATGACCCTTCAGGCTGTACCTCTGCAATGCTTTGGCATATTGAAACCAAACATTGTGTGTGCCATTGTCACCGCACACAGAACACCCCAAAATGATTTGATTACAGCGCCACCTGTTGTTCAAAAGTGGTAAGCAATTTAATCATATTACTAGTGGTTGTATTTATGATTTTTCAGCCATTACAATTACAATCATCCTAAAATTGCTGTAGTTGCTCATTGTTGCGTTTGGTGTGATGCTCCATGCCATGCTTAGCTGGTTGAGTGCTTGGCCCCGTAATTGCTGGTTGCAGCTATATTTATTATTATTCCTCTTCCACCGAAAGTCTATGGCAGCCCATAGAACGGCTTGTGGGAAAGTTGTAATTTGGCACACTGATAGAGGACAGCCTCAACATTAATCATAGCAATATTGAAGTCTCAAACACCAACTCTCTAGCGCCACCACTTTTCCAAACTTTCCAAACTTTTTTGCTAATAACTTTTGAACCATAAAGTACTGAAGGAATATTATATTTTTCTCTGAATCCTTGGCTCATGCCGAGTTCGATAAATTCCAAAATTCAATTAAATTCATCTTCTATTTTTAGATTTTTGAAAAAAAAAACAAAAAAACTTTTTCTATCTCTTCCCAGATGGTTAGTCTGATTCTCACTAAAATTAGCTCAGATCATCTTCAGACCATGCTGGCAAAATGTTATGGAATTCAAGTTCAACATTCTGGAATAACACGCAAACTAATTCAACTAAAAGCACGCAAAAATGGTTATGAGGCTATAACTCTGCAACAGTTTGGCGAATTGAGACCAAACTTGGTGTGTGTTGTAACAAGCATGGCCTGAGGCTACCTTCACTGTTTCGGTGCAGTGCCCCCTAGTGGTCAGGAGATACGAAAAAGTATTATTTTTGCTCATAACTTCTGAATATTTTGGCCAAAAATCACAAACCTGGTCTCTTCAGATTCGGTGCATCATGTTGAATCGAATAATTCCCAGTTTGCCCATGTCAACCATTTTGGGCGTCAGCCGTTTTGAATAATTTTCTAAAATGCTGTATTTCACAAACGAATTAGCATATCGTTACAAAACTAATTACAAAAATGTTCAACACCATGCCCTGATGGTACTCAAAAGGTTTGAGTGCAACACCACTTTGTGGTCAAAAGTTATAAACAATTTTACAATAAATGCTAATAAAGTTTAAATAAATTGGACTATTGGAATGAAAGTGGTCTCCCTATATTCTTTGGATCACTCCGAGAACATTGATACCAATTATGAAAAAATTGGCCAAACTTCCTCTACGCCATTTTGATTCATGTTGAAAAACTACTTTTCAAGCTCCTCCTAGACCGTTAGTTCAATTTTCAACAAATGTGACTCAGATCATCTTCAGGGGTCTCATTTATAAAACTATGCGTAGGATCTTTACTAAAAGTTTACGTGCGCCCAAAAGCCAAAAATGGCGTACGCCAAAAAATATTCCGATTTATAAAACCGTGCGTACGCACACCTGTAAGCAATGTTCCCTTTATAAATCACAGATCACCCGCAGATGTGCGTACGTGAACCAGCCTCATATCCCGCCCTGTACACGCCCATTTTTAACCATTTTATTATACCTTTATTTAACCAGGAGGTCCCATTGAGATTCAGAATCTCTTTTACAAGAGAGACCTGGCCAAGGTAGCAGCCAAAGCACACAAAATGCATACATAAACACCAAATTACATTTTCACGTACAAAGAAGAAGTACAAAATGTTAAAAATAAAAATATAAAAACACAATGAGACTCTCAAGAAAAACAAGAACATGTCTCCATCACAACACTCTTTACAGTAGTTTTAAATTCATTTATGGACATAAGGGTTTCTAACTTTAGCTCTTTTTGTAGATTATTCCACCCCCAAGGTGCTAAATAAGAAAAAGCAGTTTTTCCCAATTCGGTTTTAACTCGTGGCACCTTAAAAAGCAACCACTTTGAGGAGCGTAGCTGATAGGTACCAGAGCAAACAGAGAGGAGGTTACAGAGGTACAGTGGAAATTTGCCAAGTATAGCTTTATAAATAAAGATATACCAGTGCTGTTGTCTACGAATTTTAAGTGATGTCCAACCAACTAAATCATAAAGAATGCAGTGATGGGTAAGGGACTTTGTATTTGTTATAAATCGAAGTGATGCATGGTAAACTGAATCAACATGACGCAGGATGGAAAATGCAGCATGCATGTACAATATATCTCCATAATCAATTACAGGCAGAAAAGTAGCTTCCACAAGTTTCTTCTTAGCACTAAAAGTAAAGCAAGATTTATTTCTGTAATAGAAGCCGAGCTTAACTTTAAGTTTCTTAACTAAAGCAGTAATATGTTCATTGAAGGAAAGCTTATCATCTATCCATATCCCCAAGTACTTGTATGAAGACACTCTCTCAATTGAGTTCCCATCTAATGAAAAAAGGCTACAATTGTCGAGTAGCTGTGCTCTAGCTTTAGAGAAGACCATAAACTTTGTTTTCTGTGTATTTAAAACCAGTTTTAAACTCAATAATGTGTATTGCAGTGTCTGAAATGCAGTCTGAAGTTCCTGCACTGCTACTGAAATGGTGGAAGCCTGGGTGTAAACCACTGTATCATCAGCATATAAATGTAATTTGGCTTGAATATCTCTATCCAAATCATTTATAAAAATTGAAAACAAAATGGGTCCTAAGATTGATCCTTGAGGGACACCTTTAGTTATTTCAAGAAAATCAGATTTACATCCTTCAGCATAAACACATTGAGTACGATCTACCAAATAATTCTGGAACCATGCAACAGCCTTCTCACTTAAACCAACTGAACGTAGTTTGGTCAATAACAATCCATGATCAACTGAATCAAATGCCTTAGACAGATCAACAAATAATGCAGCAGAAATAGTCAATGCAAATCACCTCATGATTGCTGATCAGCATGTAAATGAGAGTGGAATCCCATATATACCTGGAAAACTGGCATGCGACCCGCCAATTAATTAATCCAAGAAAGTGAAAACGTGCATTTCTGTTAGCCTAATTTTAATAATGGCGACAGGTGAGAAAAGAGGAAAAAAACGTAATTTCTCAGATACTGAGATTGAAACACTTGTAGGGGAGGTGGAGGCTCGGAAAACTGTGTTATTTGGTGGCCACAGCAGTGGGGTCACTAATAAAAAGAAGCAGTGCGAGTGGCAAAGTATTGCTTCTGCCGTCAATTGTGTCAGTGGGACAGAACGGACAGTTGCAGAATTAAAGAAAAAATGGTCCGACCTGAAGGTATACAAATTTTTTTTTTACCAACATATTACATTTGTGTTTTATTAGGCTATATACCTATATAAATAGCAATATTGATTTTCAAAAAGTTTTATTTACATGTGCTTACAGTATGCAAAATATGTGAAATAAAGATTCTCATTCATTCAAGGTGGAGGCAAAGAGAAAACTGTCCTCCCACCGCCAGAGCGTGGCTGCAACTGGTGGGGGCCCATGTACAGCTGATCTCACATCAGTGGACAGCAAAATCGCGGCTATAATTGGGGAGGTCAGCGTGTGTGGTATTGTGTCGGAAAAGGAGGGAGACACTGACGTGACTGAAACCACAGAGGAGCAAGGTTAAACCGATTTTTAATCATTAACGCTGTACATTTGAGTGTGTGGGGTGATAAATGGATAAATGTTGCCAATTGTTTGTCCTCCAGTCCTTCCGGAGTCTGAAGCTGTAAATGAACAGGAGGTTCAGGGTGAGGGGTTCTCAGATGCAGATGCACAGCGTCCGGCTCAAAGCAGTGCCCCTTCTGCGTCTGGCACGTCCAAAAGTGGTCGTATTTGATTCTTGACGGTTTTGTAATGAACACCGTAATAGTTAGGACCGATGATGAGTAGCGATTGTGCTTCATGACTGTATTTGCAGACTTTGACATTTTATGATATAGGCTATGTACATTAAGGAAAATATTTCCTTTTTACACTGTGTTCTGCAGTTCTCTAATAAAAGGGTATTTCATGCTATTCTGTAGGCTATCACATGTATCGCGCCATGTCCTCCTGTGCTCCCGTTGTGGACAATGTGACTGTAAGGCAGCGCTGATTATTATTTTATTTTACTTTTAATACATTTTGAATTACGTTTGGATTTTACTAGATGTATATAGCCTAAAACAATCGGCACAAATAACACTGTTGGATTTAATCTTCATGATAATGTGGATATAACGTATGAAATGGAGTGAAAATTAAATGTCATTCATTCTTATAATCGTTCTTCTCACATTTATTTTCTACAATCTAACTTCAGTTCACGACCTCACCATCGGTGTCGCCAATTCCCTTTGTCTCCAGAATGTGCGTACGCACGGCTCAAAGTTTGCTTAAAGGTGCGCACATTCTCCCGTCAAGTTTGTTTTTTATAGATCACAACCTTTGCGTGGGAACTGGCGTACGTACGTTTCCAGCCCCGTTTTGTGCGTACGCACGCTTTATAAATGAGGCCCCAGACGATGCTGGCAAAATGTTATGGATTTCGTGTTGATATACGAAACGGTTTTCGTTTAGCACACCAACGAATTTGTTGGAAGGATGCCAAAATATGTCTGAGGCTAATAAACATTCATTCATTCTTAATTATTAGCATTTTTTAAAATTTCATAACTTTTGATTGCATTGACATATTGTAATGAAACTGGTCTCAAAATATTCCTTGGGTCATGCTGACAACATATCAATTATGTCATAATAAGCAGAACTTCCTGTCGTCCATTTTGGTTTTTGTTGTTAACCTACTCTATTGTACTCCTCAACTGTTGGTCCGATTTTCACAAAAATTAAGTAAAATCATCTTCAGACTGTGCTGACAAAAATTTATGGATTTCGTGTTGATAGACGCAACTGTTTTTGTACAGCGCAGCTGTAAACTTTAAGAACGGTGTCAAATTGACTTAAGGATATATCTCTTCAAAGCTATGACATACTGACAACAAACTTTGTACGTGCAATATTCACCTCACACTGACCATTCCACACTAATTTGGTAACAGCGCCAACTATTCAAACGTATAAGCTAGGGGTGTAACGATTCACTCGTTTTCTCGATGCATCGATTAAAAACCCTGTCGATTCATATGCATCGATCTTGAAACATGATTTTTGAATCGTGAATCGCCGATCTTGGACAGCAATCGATTCAAAATGCTAAGAATCGAATGAATCGCGATTTCTATAGCGATTCAATGCTTTCAAAATGTATACACATTAAATTACTACACGCACGAATTAATGGAGACCTTGAAGAGTGTTCGTGAATCGTGCCTCTTATCTGTCCTTCACGCGCTCCACTGTTTACCGCCTGAGACTGTCACAGGATTGCGCTCGCGCTCCGTTCGTCTCTGACGCAGCTGACGTGTGATCTATAGGACTCTTGGCCAGTAATGCTAACTTGAAGTAGTTTTACTTTTCTGTAGTTTGTCAATGGCTCTCTGCATCTTACCGACGGAGTTACCGGAGCCGTCGACAGCTGTATTTATTGCATGGACGGAGCAGAAATGTAAGTGTCTAAATCATACGCACAGATCCATTGAATGATAAATGTTTTTAAACAATGCGGATGAACCGAATATAGGAAGGACACTTTTAAAATGAACCACAGCATTAACAACGACCTTGAAATAAGAGCGCGAGATTTATCTGATAATATGCATGAAAGTAGCGTTTGTTTCATTAGCAAACGTTTTCTCTCAGAATCATTCGCTGATGGAGAGGAAAAGTTAAATAGAGATGAAGACGTTTTCACACTGAAAGAGAAGCGATCTCGCTCTCATAGACGTGCCAGGCTATATCTGCAGCTAAACTGAATAAAAGCAGAATGTACTGATGAAACTAAAAAAAACACAAACAATTTATGAATGATGCAGTGCTAATTAACATTTATTACAGTACAGAAACTATAAAGTATATTTTCTACCTTATTCTGTGCAGAAAATTTAAATAATTGCTAATTAAATGTAGCCTAGTATATAAAACAATCATAAAATTGCCATTAGGAAAAAAATATTGATTACAAATGATTGATTATTGTCCAGCAGTGTATTTGATTTATTACAGCTAATTAAAAGTAATTAAAAAAGAAGATAATTCCTTGTAAAAAAAGAATAATAATAATAATAATAATAATTATTATTATTATATAGGCTACATACATAAAATGATTGTATTTGACATTTCTGTCACTTCTGAAATTATAGCTACGCCCATGGTGTGACAAAATATTAGCTTATACATAATACTCTTTAAGCTCTTTTTTAAAAACTTGGCTTACATACATTTTTACGTATGCCATGTCACATCATTAAACTATCATTTAACAATGGACAAAAGGTTTTTTTTTTTTTTTCTAACCTATGGTTCTCTAAACATAAATGCTACTGTAATTTGCCCCCTGACTAAGCATTTAAAGAATTTAGTAGAAGCATTTAAATAATCCCGTGAATGCACTTAAAGAATGCAGAATCAAATCGTTATAATCGAATCGAATCAAATTTTATTGTGAATCGAATAGAATTGAATCGTTCTAAATTTGCAAAAATCGTTCTTGAATCGAATCGAAAACCTATGAATCGTAATCGAATCGAATCGCTGCCTTGCCAAAGATTCACAGCCCTAGTATAAGCCAATAAATCCTATTATTAGTTGTTGTGTGCATTGTTTTCAAGCCATTTTGCCTAAAATATTCTTAAAACGGTATATATATATTATACACACACACACACACACACACACACACATACATATATATATATATGTACATTTTTTTCATATAAAAGCAACAGAACTGAAATTAAATATAAATATCAATCCATCATCTTCCGCTTATCCGGGGCCTGGTAGCAGGGGCAACAGTCTAAGCAGAGACGGCCAGACTTCCCTCTCCCTAGCCACTTCTTCCAGCTCTTCCGGGGGGACCCTGAGGCGTTCCCAGGCCAGCCGGGAGATATAGTCCCTCCAGCGTGTCCTAGGTCTTCCCCGGGGCCTCCTCCCGGTGAGACGTGCATGGAACACCTCCCTGGGAAGGCGTCCCGGAGGCATGCGAAATAGATGCCCGAGCCACCTCAGCTGGCTCCTCTCGATGTGGAGGAGCAACGGCTCTACTCTGAGCTCCTCCCGAGTGACCGAGCTTCTCACCCTATCTCTAAGGGAGCGCCCAGCCACCCGACATAGAAAGCTCATTTCGGCCGCCTGTATCCGGGATCTTGTCCTTTCGGTCATGACCCACAGCTCATGACCATAGGTGAGAGTAGGAACGTAGATTGACCGGTAAATCGAGAGCTTTGCCTTACAGCTCAGCTTCTTCTTCACCACGACAGACCGGTACAGCGACCACATTACTGCAGAAGCTGCACCGATCCGTCTGTCAATCTCACGTTCCATCCTTCCCTCACTCTTGAACAAGACCCCAAGATACCTGAACTCCTCCACTTGACGCAGGAACTCTCCACCAACCTGAAGTGGGCAATCCACCCTTTTCCGACTGAGAACCATGTCCTCGGACTTGGAGGTGCTTATTCTCATCCCAGCCGCTTCACACTCGGCTGCAAACTGTCCCAGTACACGCTGAAGGTCCTGGTCTGAGGAGGCCAACACGACAACATCATCCGCAAAAAGCAGCGACGAAATCGCATGGTCCCCAAACCGGACACTCTCCGGCCCTTGGCTGCACCTAGAAATTCTGTCCATAAAAATTATGAACAGAACCAGTGACAAAGGGCAGCCCTGCCGGAGTCCAACATGCACCGGGAACAGGTCTGACTTACTGCTGGCAATGCGAACCAAGCTCTTGCTCCGGTCGTACAGGGACCGAACAGCCCTAAGCAGGGGGCCGCCGACCCCATACTCCCAGAGCACCCTCCACAGGATGTCGCGAGGAACACGGTCGAATGCTTTCTCCAAATCCACAAAACACATGTGGACTGGTTGGGCAAACTCCCATGAACCCTCCAGCACCCTGGAAAGGGTATAGAGCTGGTCCAGTGTTCCACGACCAGGACGAAAACCACACTGTTCCTCCTGAATCCGAGGTTCCACTATCGGCCGAATTCTCCTCTCCAGTACCCTGGCATAGACTTTCCCGGGGAGGCTGAGAAGTGTGGTCCCCCTATAGTTGGAACACACTCTCCGGTCCCCCTTCTTGAAAAGAGGGACCACCACCCCGGTCTGCCAGTCCAGAGGTACTGTCCCCAACCGCCATGCGATGTTGCAGAGGCGTGTCAGCCAAGACAGCCCCACAACATCCAGAGACTTGAGGTACTCGGGGCGGATCTCATCCACCCCCGGTGCCTTGCCACCGAGGAGCTTTTTAAATACCTCGATGACTTCAGCCCGGGTGATGGATGAGTCCTCCTCCGAGTCCCCAGCCACTGCTTCTTCAACGGAACACAAGTCGGTGGGATTGAGGAGATCCTCGAAGTATTCCTTCCACCGCCCGACGATATCCCCAGTTGAGGTCAACAGGTGCCCATCTCCACTGTAAACAGTGTTGGTAGGGCACTGCTTCCCCCTCCTGAGGCGTCGAACAGTTTGCCAGAATCTCTTCGAGGCCAACCGATAGTCTTTCTCCATGGCCTCAATATATAATTTTTATTAGCAACACAGCACATATGAATGTGAATAACACAATATCTGCCTTTGATCTTGTTGGTATCTGTTCCACTTCAAAAGGGCAGAACTGTCCATCTTGACTGGGCTTATTTCACTCCTCTCCTCACTGAAGCCGCCTACTCTCGCCTACATTGGCGAGATGAGGTGTATCTCAAACAAGCCTAAAGTCTCAATGCCATGTTGTATCAATGAAAAATTAAAAATAATTTATGTCAACACATTGAAACATAAAAGTATTTGAATTTATTTGTGTGAAAGCATATTGCTGATTATTGCAATATAATTCACTTAAGTTAATGGTGTTTGTGGTCACAGTTTCATTCGCAGATACGACTGACTGACCAATACTGATACAATTTGGATTAGATTTCTAAAAGTTTCACACTTACAGCACACATTACAGACATTGATGCACAAACGCGGATATGTTTTACATGTCTACAACATAAAGAATAAATAAACCATAAACTCCTTGATTTCTCTTAAGTAACTTTAAATATAATATGCATGCACAATAAACTACTGTTAAATGTATCACTCAACAGAAAGGTTTTTGCAGTTCTTGATAATCCTCCGCAAAGTTCGGCAATTGTTTGAACTAGCTCAATTGGTTCGTTTTGAGTTGGACATGCTACTTTGGCTGTGTGTCCTGCGTCATCAACGAAAAGAAACATGTTTTATATTTCTGGAGTAAGCCATGTTTGAATAAAAGCTTTTTAATATTTTGGAACAGGAAGAAGTGCCTTGGTTTCTTATTTTCTAAAGATACAAGTTTGAACCCAAACAAAGAGCACCTTCTGGGACTATTAAACAGAGGTCCTTTTAGCAAGTAGCGCTCCAAGATGATTTCCTTGATATTTTAATGATGTCTTCGTTAATGTAATTTTTTATATATTCAGGCAATTTAGAATATATCTGGAGACATGAATATACTGAAAAGGAAAATGGAAGTTAAAGTATAGTTCAGGAGAGAACATTTAATTATTTGCATGTCCCCAGCTTAATTATTTAAAGTTATTATTATTATTATTATTATTATTATTATTATGAATATAATGTAATGTATTGGCCATAAAAAAAAAAAAGGTTGTCCTTGTTTAAGAATTTATTTTGGAATGGCCTGAAAGAGTCTGAGATTTCCCAGCCTTAAATTTTGTCCCAGTCCACCCCTGTTTGAGAAGGTGATTAGTTACACCTGAATGAGTTTACAAATAATTTTTTAGGAGGGGAGATTATCATTTTTCCAACTAAGTTAATTATTTTATTTTTTTCTGACATCTTGGTGTTATACTGATGGTGTACTGAGTTGCAGTTGGATTAAACAAAAACAGTGTTCGTCTTCATTTCAGGCTACAAAGCAACAGAATTAGATCATTTTAAAGGGGGGGATTCTATTCTATACCCACTGTACCTAGTGACCTGACTATCATAGAGACTTGGGTGGGATTTGGGTTAGTTGGTGGCAACCTAGCAGCCACCCACAATATCCTAGAAACCACTTAGACAAGACCCTGGGTAAAACTATTTAGTTATGCACTAAAACCCTTCCCTTCAGCAACTGTGTTGCAGTGCCCTAACAACCACCCAAAACACCAATCAGTGTCCACTCATAATACATTGTGTGGGTGATGCAAATTAATTATCGTATTGATTATAAATTAATGTTTGCCATTTAAAAGATGTGCTTAATATATAGCTTCTGTATGGTTTCAGTGTAGTTTGTGCATAAATGTGTTCTGGTAGATGGTTTGTTGACTGATTTCTGCATGCAATGTTTTCAAGTCCTGGCTACACAATGGTGAATGCAGAGTAAGCAGTAGCCTCACCAGCTGCTCTCTGCACCAGTTTTGTGGATGGAACATACCAGTGTTTTGGCACAATTCACCCCCGCCCCTCCTTTTTAGGGACTGGAGGTCAACAACAACTCCCTTTCTCTCCATTTCTTTTGTTTCTTTCTTTCCCCCCCTGCATCCCTTCCACATCATGGGCTCAGGGAGCAGGATAAAGTTTGCTGTTTGTGAGGTGCTGCAGTTTGCTAGTTTTTGTGTTCCACTTTTTATCATAATGCAACGTTTTGCCCTTATTGTGGCTAGAGTAAAAAGTCAATTGGAACCAACTGGTGGAAATTCTACAACAGCATATTGGCTAATTGTGGCTTCATCTGTGGCCTATGTAACATCGGTGGCAATGCTGATTTGGCTACCTTTGAAGTATATGGTGTTCATGAAGAAGGCGGCACTGGTTGCTCGTAAGAAATGGTAAGAGAAAAAAAAGGAGTGATTTTTTTTTCTTCTGGATTTCATTAATTATACAAATAGCTTCATAGAAAGCCGTGAAAAAAAAAAGTTTTAGCTTAACTATGTCTCTTTTAGATATGTTGCTATGGTAAAATCACATTTAGAGACACATAATGTTGTTGTATTATTTTAAGAATCTTAAGAATTTAAGAGTAATTTGTTTATTATGATACTATGTATTGGTACTGATTTGGTATTGATTTAACATCATATTCAGTTACTAAAAAATGTTTAAGAAAATATTACTTAATTTTAATAATTAGCAGATGTTTTGGTCTTTTTGAACAGAAGCAGGCAAAATAAATAAATAAAATAATCTTTATTTTACTTATAAATGCACTGAGGTTAATTGTTATTTGATCAAATCTCACTATGACAATTACAGAACTTTTTCACTTTTCAGGAGACCGGTTGCTTTGGCCTTTGTACTTCTCTCAACACTGCCCTGTTTTGCTTTCCTCATAGCCAGCTCTGAGGTAAATATTTATTTGACTATTCACAGATAACAGACTGAAAGAGATTGAAATGTTATGTAACAATATAGAATGCTGTTTCTTAATTTGGTTTCATAAAAGTTTCATTACCTTATTCATAATTTAAATATGCTAATATGTTTATATGAAATTATAAAAAGTGATAGAAAAGACTTACATTGAAAATTCAGATTTGCCACCACAGGAATACATTCCATTTTAAATTATATTGAAATAGAAAAGTGTTATTAATTGAAAAAATACAAATAAAAAATGCTAATTTTACATGCGTCTCGATTTAGTCCAAGAACACATGGGATTATAGTGACCTAGTAAGGAAGATATAAGGTGTCTTTGATTGCTTCGATGTACTACAGTAATAATCAGTTGCTCTTCTTGTTTTGGTCTACACGATTTTGGGTCTTATGCCTTTCTTTCACTTCCTTAGGATATTTAATATTCTAATGTGTGTGTGTGTGTGTGTGTGTGGTTGGGGGTTGGGGAGGGGTGCATTACATATGCATAGCATGATTCAGTAAATAAAATCATAAATTCAACTAGACATTAAAACTTCCATGTTTTTAGTATTTTGCCTCATGCACATCATGCATATAAGAAATATTCAAAATGTTAAAATAGCACACCAAATAACTTTCTGCTGACATGTGAGCATTCAGATGTAGCACTGGACATTTTAGAACGGCGATACTGTACAAGCAATAGTATACAAGCATTCCAGGGCGACGCAAGTGAAGGAACCACAATTTTTAGAACTCCACTGCTGAGCATTCATCTGGTGAATATCCACTCTCTAAAAAAAAAAAATCAGATGAACTACAACTCCTCACCTGCACAAACAAGCACTTTTTAAACTCTGCTGCACTTTGCTTCACGGAAACCTGGTTGAGCAGAGTCATTCGTGACAGCACATTACATCTAATGGGCTTCCAACTGTTCTGAGTGGACCAAGTCACTAAATCGTCTAGGAAAACGAGAGGTGATAGATTATGTTTTTATATCAATGAAGGCTGGTGTAGAGACGTGACAGTTTTAAGGAATATGTACCATTCTTTATTATCTGTAAGCCTTTTTATTCACTGGGGGGTTTATTCTGGTGAGTGTGTACATTCCTCCTGATGCGCTGGAACTGTTGGCGGATCAAATCACACACACAGAGCAGTGTTATCCGGACTCTTTCATTATCATTCTCTGAAATTTTGAAAAAGCTAATATCACCCATGAACTGTGTAAATATAGACAGCATATCACATGCCCCACCAGAGATAGAAATATTCTGGATCATTGCTATACTCTTTTAACCGTCTGGGGTCCGAGAGTGTTTTGGGGCCCTGGAGAAGTTTTGACATGCCCTGACATTTGTGCTTTTTTTCATTTGCTTATAAACATATTAATGGCTAAAATCTAATAACACTGTAATTAGCACAAACTGGGCTACAATATATAAGTAGCATGTAGACTCACTGGCCACTTTATTAGGTACACCTTGCTAGTACCATGTTGGACCCCATTTTGCCTTCAGAACTGCCTTAATTCTTTGTGGCATAGATTCAACAAGGTGTTGGAAACATTCCTCAGAGATTTTGGTCCATATTGACATGATAGCATCATGCAGTTGTAAAGAAAACAGGTCAATTTAGCTCAAAGGGATTCATTTAAGATTTGAAAGGGAATTTAGACAGAATCACTGTTTTATGGCTGATCACTGAGTCGGCCAGTGATTCATTGAGCGAGCCGTATAGCATCAACTCTGCAATCGGTATTAATATCCAAAGTATAGTGAAAACACTATTAATTAGCACAGTAACAAGATCGTAAGTTTAAGACATTAACTTTTAAGCACAAAACACAAGATACTTCTCTTTTTAATATATCAATAAGGCTTTATTAGATAAATCTAAGACATATACACTAAATTAACATATAAGCACACACACTCACACATTCACACAAGTTGCAGGAAGAGAGAAATTTAGGAAAGAATGAGTTTAAGAGAATGAAAATGTGAAATGCCAAGTTTACAGCAATACGTGAAATTGCATAGACACAAATAACCATCAATCACTTAATTAACCCTCGCTTTGAGTTCCTCAGTGAGGTTAAAATTATATAAGACACACCAGTGCAGCTCAGAAGTTCAGTAGTTGTTGAAGTGGCGTCTTGGGAAGCCCGAAAATGCGGAGTTGTGGGCTGGCTGTAGTTTCAGACGGGCACTCGAGGTCAGACTTGAGACACAGTGTTTGGCAAAACTTAACTCAGAACACAAAACTCTTAATGGAAAAGCAAAGAAACTAAAGTAAAAGAATAGAAAGTAAAGCTTGATGAGACTAGGTGGTGTTTCTTCTCATCGTGGATAAGTAGCAGCAGGCGTGCAGCACTCAAAGAACACAAAAAGCATAGCTAAAAGTGATGACTAAAAGCAAAAGCTAAGAGCAAAATTTGATGGTGCCCTCAAGATGCTGGACACCTCAAATGTTGTCTTGACCAATTAGATATTGTCTTTGCATGGGGTGTTGTGATGTTTGTCCTGCCCATTCATAAATCATATGTTATCTTATCAATCATGTGGTCTAAATTTTCCCACTCTTGCAGGGTATAATTTTGGACATGATTCCTATAACAAGAATATGATACATTTGACAAATAATTGGTGGTCAGAAACGTCGAGCAAGAAGATTCAAACACACAAATACTAAACATGAAAATTATTCATTAAGCTATTCAATAATTTATAATTGTTATAATTGTTAATAAATGTGTGGGTTACATATATGATATGGAGTTAAGCAATGGACTGATATTTGTTCATAAGTCTTTTTGAGTTCATTTTGATGCATCTACATCTGTAAAAGACAGTTTCAGTGCCATTCTTTGACATAAGGACGTTCTATGGAGAACAGAGTTTAAAATGTCCCCTTAGGAATTTCAGTCTGGTTCTTTTCTTCTAGATGTGGGGAAGTCAATCCTAAGAGCTTGTGATCGTGATTTCTATCATGGATTTGCATGTGATGGTCATGCTGTGCATCTCTTGGACCATCAATCTTGATTACTTGCTCCAAATTTGAAAATCTCTATTTTCCAAATTGGATGTTCTTGTGTTCTAATCTTGAAAGCTGCTCAAGCTGCTAGTTAGTGGACTTGCTACTGAGTTGTGGTGCTAGGAATTTATTTACAACATCATGTTGTCTTGAGACTTTCTGTGGAATTCGGCTCCTCGTGTTTCAACCATGCTCCCGATCTAATCATTAATTTGTCTTGTTCGGTTCAGATACCCTACAGAGTTGCTGCAGATTTGTTGGCTGCACATCCATAATGCCAATCTCCCATTCCACCACATCCCGAAGCTGCTCTATTGGATTGAGATTTGCTGACTGTGTAGGCCATTTGAGGAAACTGAACTCATTGTCATGTTCAGGAAGCCAGTCTGAGATTATTCGAGCTTTGTGACATGGTTTATATCCTGCTAGAAGTAGCCATCAGAAGATGGCTACACTTTAGTGATAAAGAGATGGAAATGGTTAGCAACAATACTCAGGTAGGCTGTGGCATTTAAATGATGCTCAATTGGTACTAAGGGGATCAAAGTGTACCAAGAAAATATCCCCCACACCATTAAAACACTACCACCAGCCTGAACCGTTAAGACAAGGCTGGATGGATCCATGCTTTCAATGTTCTTTACACCAAATTCTGACCCTACTGTGATATTTACAGCTTACTTGATACATTTACACCTCAGACAATCGCAAAACTTCGAATATTTACACCAGAGCAGATATTCATGAACAAAAGCTTAGTTACATTCATAAACACAAGCATGCTTTGTATGCAGGCCTATACAATTCAAAGCAAGTCATTTTCTGAGGTGAATTATGTGAGTGGCAAAATTAAACTATACTGAAAAGCTAGTTTAAGAAAAAAAAAAAAAAAAACTTGTGCATTGTTCAAATTCACGACCCTTTCGTTATTTTCGGGACTAACTGCTCCATGTAGTTCTGAGAGCATGAGGTGCATATTTGGATTTTTTCAGATACATAAAGGTAAGTGCACAAAGGTCTCTCTCACACTCTCTCTCTCTCTCTCTCTCTCTCTCTCACACACACACACACACACACACACACACACACACACTAACAATTTGCTGTTATACTCCATATAACTCCATATACAAGCCAAAAACTAAGCCTTTTTTTGCACAGGCCTATCTAAATGGTTAATGGTCCCACCTAGTGATCAACTGTAAAAAATAACAAATGTTACCTCTTCCCAACAGGGAAAACCACCAACAATCAAAAATCTCACACACACACACACAAACACTATAATTTGCTGTTATACTCCATATAACTCCATATACAAGCCAGAAACTAAGCCTTTTTTTGCACAGGCATATCTAAAGGGTTTATGGTCTCACCTAGTGATCAACTGTAAAAATAACAAATGTTACCTCTTCCCAAAGGGGAAAACCACAAACAATCAAGAATGCATGATTATATGGTGTCATGGCTTTGCAATCAAAAAATGTCAGTATAAAGTCAATGGGGCAAAAACAGCCACCAACAACAAATGAGGGAGAAAAAATTAAAATCTAATGCTGCACAAAAACTAACAATGCATCAAAGCCAATCTTGTTACTAATCTTTGGCATGCCCAAGACTGTCATAAAAGGTAAAAAAAATATCCAGTCCACAATCACTTTTTAAATGGAAAATAATATGTAATTGTGTGTGTTTTTCCCCAAATCAGTGACATCATTTATGAACTTGGCAATTAAAGAGTTAAAATCTTGGATTTTTTTAAACATTTGGTAGATTTGATGTCCAGTTTAAAAAGCTAAAACGTGTTATGTAATTCATTTCTGTAATTCATTTTCCATATTTAATTATTGCCTATTTCTCAAGTGTTATGTAAATACAATATGCATGTCTATTTATTTATACAGCTGTATATAGAGAAAACAATGTACAAATCAGTACATAAATATGCTGTTCCTTGACACCAAAAGTCCACGTAAGAAGCATAACACGTACAGAGTCCATGTAGACCTATGATTCGCTCTTTTATTGTTCTGTTTTCTTTCAGGATCAAAAATACAACAAATGAAAGCATTTATCTGTATTTTTCCGACTGATGAGAACTATGCATATACATTCATAAATCAGTAAATTTTGCATTTTATTATGAGATATTTTATTCTAATGTGATCAGTGACTCAAGCACTGATGGACCAAAGAGCACGCATTTCGACATTTGCAGTAAAAACTTGAAATATTTAATCCCAATATATAGAAACATCTGTATATATACTCCATTAATAAAGGAGTCCAGACATTGGAAAAATATCAGTCCACATGCGTTTTATATTTAATATGAGGGAAACAGACATGCATGCATGCGTGACACAAAAAATCTTTAACTTTTAGGTAGCAAAATATTTTTTAGTAATTCTGTCAATTACACTAAGGTTATTGCATTGTCTGCTATATATTTACTTCTTATTTATTAAATACGGGCAATTGATTGATAAAAGATTGATCAAAATTAGGATACAATTTATACAAAAGAAATATCTTTTAAAAAGAGTTTTCTATAAAACAAAACTTAATGAAGTTGTCAAAATCATGTTTTACCAAAGAGGCGCCAGACCCTCTGCCATTCAGTGCTTATGCCTTGCGAGTGGATGATAGCCCTGAAGACGCCTAGCAATGATATACCTTTAGTTGTAGTATACCTTTACTTAAGTTATACCTTAAGAGTCTTCGTAGCGCGCTAAGAGACAGTGTTATCAGGAAACGCAGCCCAGGTATGATGCGTTTCATGCGTAATGGAGATTCCAAAGCGCTCTTCTTTGGTCAGAACCATGGAGAGCGATCGCGGATAGGTCTGTCCTATGCACCGAAACTTTTAACAATGCAACAAAATATTTAAAGAGCATCAAGCTATTAAAACAACATTATTATTTAACATTTTTAATTTAAGGCCCACCCACAATTGGTCTGGCCCATCCAAAACTGGAATCCTGGCGCCGTGTCTGGGCCACACTGAGCTGTGCGTAACGCCCACAGACGTGAAGTGAACAAGACCGAGGCTGTCCTGTACTGTCTGAAATGGTAAACTCTGTGGTGATGCATGTGCAAAACAGATTTAACTAATCATAAAGTTAATCAGGATACATAACACAGCCTACACTAACACCCCCCCCCCCCCCCCCCAAGAAAACCGTCCCCCCCTCTCACAATATAGTTCCCATGTCCCTGTGATTGCCAAAACATTTATAACAGAGATGTATTATGCAATATTTAAGTGTATGACTATGCCACTCCCGCTAACATATGAGTAAAACAATAAGTTTATCCCCCACACAGTAGTTTAAATAAATATACTGAAGTACAAAGTTCACAAAATATATTTAAATCACAAATGTAATTCTAAAATACCAGAAACCACTGATATAATTAATTCAACTAGACCAAGATCAGTGGTAAATCTGAGATAAGAGTCAGTACCAACCATTTATGAAATAGTTCTCTAAGTGAAAAAAAAAATATATATATAAGCCCGTTGTGACAAATACAATCAGACTTTAGATACAAACATCACAGCTAAGTAATAATCCAAATCTTGAGTACTTAGCCTGTTTGATTTGTCCGCTGCTTTTGACACGGTTAACCACCAGATCCTCCTATCAACCCTACTGGCAAAGGGCATCTCAGGGACCACACTTCAATGGTTTGAGGATTACCTATCAGATAGGTCCTTCAAAGTATCTTGGAGAGGTGAGGTTTCCAAGTCACAACATCTAACTACTGGGGTGCCTCAGGGCTCAGTTCTTGGACCACTTCTCTTCTCTGTCTACATGGCATCATTAGGTTCTGTCATTCAGAAACATGGCTTTTCATACCACTGCTATAATGATGACACTCAACTCTACCTCTCATTCCATCCTGATGATCCGACAGTAGCTATTCGCATCTCAGCTTGTCTAACAGACATTTCTTGCTGGATGATGGGACATCACTGTAACACCTCCTTTTCTTTTAAAGATGTTACACTGAGGGGGTTCAACAGAAATTTGAATAGAACTGAAAAGTAACACCACTTCATTAGACAAATATTATTTCTTTTCCTTTTTCTTTATTCCCACCAGTGTATATATTTAATTACCACCAAAATAAACAATAGAGCAGTCTTTGTCACTGTTCATATGCGTTATCAAATATAAATAAAACTTAGCGTTCAAGTCCAGTCTTTCGGTGAGATGAGATGATGATGATGATGATAATGAATCCACAAGATTATTTGAGTGCGACGCAATGTTATAATCCCTAATCCAGTGACTGAAGTGTCAGTGTAGAGTCAATGTGTGCCGTTGAAGGCCACGCTTCGTAGCCTCGCTACGCTATGGATGGTAATCCACAACTTCAAAACTATGCTTACACACAAACTGTGATGAATAATGAGAGGATGCAAGATGCAAGTTAACAGGTTTAATAATGATAATGAAAGTCAGAGTGAAGACACAGGCCGGGGACAAACAATCAGGTGGTGATGGTGAAGCAGGGACGAGATGGCGATCCAGTGGTGGTGCGGTGAAGAGCGTGAATAGAAACCCAGGAACCGTGGAACATCCAGACGACACGAGGAACTGATGAAATCCAAACGACACGAAGAGCTGACGAAATCCAACGGAGAACTGGGCTTGACGAGACACAAGAACAGGACGCACACCAGGGAACAACCACAACGATCTGACAATGAGAGAGGCAATTGACTGATATATATATATATATGGAGGTGAAATCAACGACAGCTGGTGACACTAATCAACACAACGAGTTACCACACCCACACAATTACACTCACACAGACAGCCGATTCATGAACTGTGACAGTACCCCTCCCCTTAGGAACGCCTCCTGGCGTTCCCAGACAACTTTACCTGTCGATTGTAATCATCGATAAGGGAGTGATTCAGAATGTCCCTAGCAGGAACCCAACTTCTCTCCTCCGGACCGTAACCCTCCCAGTCCACCAAGTACTGAAATCCGCGTCCCCTCCGTCTCGAGTCCAGAATGCGGTTTACCAAATTTGTGGGTTCCCCATCTATGAGTCGCGGTGGGGGGGAAACCGGGGCATGCGGATTAATGGGAGAATAAAACACGGGCTTGATTTTAGACACATGGACGCCGGAGGTAGTTTGAGTCGGACTGCCACCGGACTAATAATTTTGGTGACAGGAAACGGGCCAATGAATTTGGGAGCTAATTTGTTAGACACGGAGCGGAGAGGAATATTCTTAGTAGAAAGCCACACTTTTTGACCCACGACGTAAACGGGAGGCTTTGACCGGTGGCGATCGGCCTTGGCCTTCATGCGCCCCCCTGCTTGGAGTAGAGTCTCACGGGCTCTAGTCCAAGTACGGCGGCACCTCTGGATGAATGCGTGAGCGGAGGGGACCGCGACTTCAGATTCCAGGCTCGGGAAAAATTGGTGGCTGGTAACCTAAACTACACTTGAATGGCAAGAGGCCCGTGGATGACACTGGCAATGAATTTTGGGCGTACTCCACCATAGAAAGCTGTTGGCTCCAGGATGAAGGATTCTTGGCAACCAGACAACCGGTTCCCCTTGGGGCTGGCAGGCTGAGTAGAGGTGGAAAGCAGCTGCTCGAAGCCGGGCCAATCCCTTCCAAGCAGTACGGCCACTGGCAGGTCCTTCACCAGGCCTATCTCCACTGGCCAGGTGCCTTGGGGGGGACGAAATTACCATCTCACGGGCCGGTACTTGGCGAGTGTCTCCGTGCACACAGGTAATCGGTAGGAAGATTCTCCGGCCGCTTCGAGGGGCACACAGCCGTGACTGGATGAGGGTGACTGCACTGCCTGAGTCCAACAGGGCCCGGAACCGTCTTCCATCCACCTTCACCTCTGCTTCGGGAGCTCCCGCCGGTACTCGCTGGTGGACGATGCAGCCTGCCAGCCAGGCTCGCGGAGGCGATGGTGGATCTGCGCTTGGCATGGGCTCATCTCGCAGTGGGGGAACCGTCGGCTTGCTGACTGGTCGTGCAGTGCCTTCGAGCGGGCGTCACTCCTGGACCACCCTCCGGGGGAATGGCGGCAGCCGGTCCCCTGCCCCGCTGTGATGGACAGCATCCGCCAGCTTGATCGCCTCCACTAGTTCCCGGACGTTACTTGGGTTCCTCATGCCGACGGTCTGTCGGTGGGCGCGAGGTAGTGCGCGCAGGAGGCGATCGACTACCACTCGTTCCGCTACCTGTGTTGGGGTGGGGTCTCCCTCCAGCAACCAGTGCTGGGCAATGCGGCTGAGTTCGGCCGCCTGGGCACGGGTTGGCACCCGGGGCTTGTACTCCCATTCGTGGAACTGCTGGGCGGCGCACACAGGGGAGAGGCCAAGCCTCGCCAGGATCTCTCGCTTAACTTCGGCATAATCGTCGGCGGTCATTAAGGGGAGCGAGAAGTAAGCCCTCTGTGCTTCACCGGTGAGGAGGGGTGCCAGCGCACTTGCCCATTCGTCCTCGGGCCATCCCTCACGGTGGGCGGTGTTTTCGAAGACCTGAAGGAAGGCCTCCACATCGTCATCGGCTGTCATCTTGGGTAACAGGCGGTTGGCTTGTGCCCGAGGCTCAGGTAGCGGAACGCGCTGGGCTGCGGCGGCCCGGACGGCGGCGAGTTCATTCTCCGTCCTGCCCAGGCGAGTGGCGAGGTGTTCCACTATTTGCTGCTGGCGGATGCTCATTTCAGCGAGGCGTTGTAAGACGTCCTCCATCGCGGGGACGCGCGCCGCCTTCTGTGTTGCTGGTGACACAAACAGGGAAAAAGGGGGAAAAAATTAGGAGTTGGGGCGGTGATCTTGTCTGTGATTCTTCACTGTTCTGCCCACATTCTCCACCACTGTCACAGGAGGAGCACACGACAGACACAGTGGGCGTGGCGTCAGGCCTCGGAGAGGCTTTTATTAACAGAAATCAAATGAAACAGGGGATAAAGGTGGCCAAAGGGTAAGAGTGTCCAAAATAAACAGGGAAACTGGTGTCCTCGTCGTGCTGCGGGGTTCGTGTGGGTCGGGCAGTGTTCATGGAGGAAGGGTCCAGGTAAGGGGCGGAGTCCGGAGGCCGCACGCCCTCCCCTCTTCGGTCCGGGGCGCGAGGGGCGGCAGCTTCCTCTAGCGGCCGCATCTCTCTCATTGGCCGCGGCGCTGGCAGGGGATGGATGGCCCGGCATCCTGGCCCGACGGCCATGTAAACGGGTGCGGTTCCCATCCGGATCGCGGGTCCGGAAGCTCACGTCTCTGGTGGCACGGGAGTCCCTCAACGCACCCTTCCTGGACCCACGAGGACACCAGTGTGCATGCACGGGGAAGAGACCGGCGTTGCATTCAGTTCGAGACCGTCTTTTGAGTGCAGCGTGTGCTGCTTAAGAGCGTGCAGGCTGACGGGGAGCAGCTGTGACCGATCAGCCGGTGACGAGGATGTGCAGGTGCTCTCTGTTGGTTGCCAGGGCGACGCTGATTACTCGGGGAGCGCCCGTCACAATACATATATATATACAGTAGGTTGACAGCCTATTTGGGCATTGGTGCTGCGGCATTAACTGAATTCAGTCGCGTGTTAAAATAATTCGCTTAACTACCGCCAGGTGGCACAAAGGGACAAATTTTGAACTGACTGTAATAATAAAATGAGGGTTTGTAAACGAAGATGAAAGGACAGGTAAAGCATCAATAGCATTATATTTTAACATTTTAACATCCTTAAAAACCATTATAAAATTTAAAGTAAGAGTTCATTTAAAAAACGTGGGATAGTTTTAGGCTGCAGTAAAAATGTAAAAGAAAGACTTTTACACAAAGCCTTACTGCATGCTATTGTCATTAAACAGTCATTGTTAACACAGTTCATTTAGACTATTTAACATGCACTGTGACATTTTATCCTTTTTTTACTTATGAACTCCTTGAGAATTTAAAGTTATTTAAATAGTATTTAAATTCAAGTTTAAAAATAGGTTTTAACTGCTAAATACCAACAACCATACTGCATGTGAATAAATAAAATGCATACTTTTCATAACATTTCATTATTCATAAAATGCATAACGTGTCTGGTGTTTGGATTTGTACTTCAATATAATGAGCTCTAAGTTTAATAGACTGGTTCTCTCTCTCTCTCTCTCTCTCTCTCTCTATTTAACAGCATTAGCTCAATGAAATACGTCTTCCTTCAGGCAGGGCCGGCTCTAGGTTATTTGGTGCCCAAGGCAAGAGAGAATTTTGCGCCCCGTCCAGCAGATGGCACCCCAGGCGGCCGCCTGTGTCACCTGTCGGCAAAGCCGGCCCTGCCTTCAGGTAGAATGAATGTTTTCCTGCTTGCTAAATGTTGGTCTCATGATCAATAAGTTGTATTCGCCTCAATCTGATTTAGTAAAGTCAAACCACAGACAGTGAAGCCTCGAGACCCGCGCGCTGTGAGGCGGGAACAGAGGATTCCGCTTGGTCTGAAAGCCTTCCTCAAACGTCCACTATTACAAATAACAATGATTTTCATAAAATAATTATTAATTATTAATTGATGATTTGTTATTATCATTATGGTCTTGTGAAAAAAAAAAAAAAAAAAAAAAATATATATATATATATATATATATATATATATATATACGGATAAAAAGCTAAATGTTTTCATTTCATTTTCATTTTGGTTCATTCTTGGTTTAAAAAAAAATCTTCAGGTTCCATATGCAGAGCGAAATGGGAACGGTCCAGCATTTAGCAATAATTATTATTAACTCCTGTTTTTATTCTTGATTTTTTCAAACTACTAACACTTTACATTTTTGAATTATGCCTTATGTGTGTCCAAAAATTGAGTATTTTCTGTTTCAGCTGTTTGTTCGCGCTGGTGTCTCGTGCACACAGGGCCAGCACGTGCCTATAGGCGAACTAGGCAGCCGCCAGGGCGGCAAGAAAGAGAGAATGCGAGAGAGCGAGAGAGAGAGAGAGAGAGAGAGAGAGAAAATTATTAATTTATTTGTTTGTTTTACATTAGGTTACAGTTATCGCACTTATATCAAAAGCATTTTTTACCCACTCCATTAGTATATATTTAAATTCACTTTTAATTTAGAATAAAAATTCCCACCCGGCCGCGCTCTATTAGTATATGCGTGCAAAATACTTTAATGTATATTCAAAAATGTCAAAATGAATAAAATTAGGCTATCTGGTCATGAGTAAAAAAAGACGACCGCTTTTAAATGAGAAACAATGAGGCTCCTTTTTGAAATTCATCGCCTCCGTTCTGTGAAAGAGCGCTTTTCACTGCTTCGAGACCATGGGCGCGTATTTGGATTTTAAAATGACATCGCATTTCTCAAAGAAAAGGAGAATACGATAGTTCTTCAGGATTGCTTAAGACACTTCAGGATTGCTTGAGACTGGAAAAGGCCCTGACTCATGGAGACTCGCGGGACGTTGATGGGCATGAATTGTTCGAAGAGCTGACTTTGGGCAGACGCCTGGTTGCTGGAGCCTGGTTGCTAAACCACTGGATGCGCTTAAATTCATCTGTGAAAAATGGATGGAATAAATTTTTCCAAATGTTTTTGTAGCATTGAAAGTGCTTCTCACTGTCACTGTGATCTCTGGAGAACGCGGTTTCTCAAAGCTTAAACTGATTAAAAATTATCTTCGACGTACAAGTTAAACTCGAGGACGCAATCAAAGCGTTTGTCGCTGCGAAAGCCCTACCCGGCTTGTTGTGTGAATGTGTGTTTGTGTGTATCAGTCAAGAAAAAATCAAAACCTCCAGTACTTATGAGCTAAAAAGTTGTGTGCATATGTTTAGTTTTATTCTATAATAATATGAGCAGCGAGAATATAATGAATACAAAGAGTAGTGCTGCTGAGTGCAGGCATGTTTCAGCCCAGTAACACACCGTTCCTCAGAGCCAAAACACAGACCGAATTCTGTTCAGCTGGAGGGGGTTGGGTTTTGGGTAGTTATTCATGGCTTGTGGGGGTCGAGATAAAGGTGTGAATTGCTCTTTCATATGGACAGTGTCTTATGAGGCTTTCAACGTTGCTGAACCGGTTTATATAGGACTGTTGTTTTGGTTACTGTCCCCAAGTAAGATTTTTCTAGTTCTAGTCGTTCATTTGTTATATTCAACTAATCAGAGGTTTATATAAAATTTACATAATCAAATCTTTATATATTCCGCGCTCAAGCACATCCATTAAGTTTGCCACAAAGTGACGTGACATTCAGCCAAGTATGGTGACCCATACTCAGAATTTGTGCTCTGCATTTAACCCATCCGAAGTGCACACACACAGAGCAGTGAACACACACACACACTGTGAGCACACACCCGGAGCAGTGGGCAGCCATTTATGCTGCAGCACCCGGGGAGCAGTTGGGGGTTCGATGCCTTGCTCAAGGGCACCTAAGTCGTGGTATTGAAGGTGGAGAGTGAACTGTACATGCACTCCCCCCAACCTCAATTCCTGCCAGCCCGGGACTCGAACTCACAACCTTTCGATTGGGAGTCCGACTCTCTAACCATTAGGCCAAGACTTTAAAAGTACATGAAGTAGCCTAATAATTGTGAAAAATGAGACATTTTAATTATTTATTAATAAACAAATGTTTTCTTGTCTGCTGCAAGATGAAATTCACAGTGCTGGCTCTCTCCGACAGAGAAATGCAACATTCACAGATTGTTGAATGTTGAATATTAATGCGCCCTGTCATTAATGCGAATTAATAATTTTTGCACAAATACTTGCATATGAATATTAATATGAATATGAATAATAATTAATTATTTTTACATGCAATTATCCAAAATGAAACCAAACAAGATTTGTAATGAAGATAAAATAAATAAGAATAAAAGCTGCACATCTACCATCTAATGTGCAGTGCAAATCTTGCACATATTTTACACACCTGCATTTAAATGCAGCTGCATTTTTTTTTTTCATTAAATAATATGAAAGCAAGTAGGGCTGGGTGATAAATCGATTTTATCAATTAACTCGAATTTGTAATTTACATCGGTTTGTTTGAATGAAAATCGGTTTTCTTTTTAACATCCACCGACATACCACTCAGGCTCCCGTAGTTCAGAGTGGCTCAACCCTCCCCCGCGAGTCTGACAGAGACACGCCGCCGAGCAAAGGATGAGCTGAGCGGTGTGATTCTGACTGGAGCCTGTGATATAACTGCATATTCAGCAAGAATTCATGTTAAACATATTTAGCTATGGCTTGATCAGGTTATAATGACTGCAATAGTCGAGCGGGATGTTAAAGGCTATATGAGTTTGTCTGTTTCTTTTACTGATTATTTTCGGGTTAAAGCATGATTTAAACAGATAAAGCACATTCACACGCAATCGCTTTAGCAATAATGCATTCAAACAAATGTAATCTTACAGTGCTACTACATTATCAGTAGGCTATTTGATTTTGAAATCTTGAAGAAATTAATCGATCTGTTTAGATAAAATAACTGACAAAAATGTACTGTTATTTTCCTCACAAACTAAATTTGCACAGCTGATGGGCTAGTATTAACAAAAAATAAATAATAATAAAAAATAATAATAATAAAATAAAATGCTCTTTCCAGCATTAAGGTAATAACATCACAGTTGTTTTATCATCTTGTCTCCGTTATAAGTTTATAACTATATTAAAACTTGTTTTGAAAAATTTCTTTGTCATTTGAATATTGATTTTAAAATCGATTTAAATCATAAATCGGATTTTTTTTTTAGGCCATATGCTATCGCCCAGCACTAAAAGCAAGTAAAGAAGGCTCCCTTTAAAATCACTTATGTTGTCAGTTAATGAAGCTCTTTTTTACATCGTCTGTATTTTGTTGATTATAATGAGAGAACTTGAGTTTAATCGTGAGGACAGTTTATTAATCCATCCATTTATTAGAGTTTCAAAGATTTAATCATGCAGGTTTAATTTTATTCGTTTCATGTTTTAGGCTAATTAGGCCTAAATAATGGGAACGAAATTATACAGTGCTTCATGTTTAAACATGCAACAATTTCTTAATCAGTTTACAGACAAATGTTTTTTCCCTAATAAGTTAAAGGACAGTTAACGAATAACAAAAATGCATGTTGTTTTATTAAAGGAAAAAATATATTTATATTGAAAATATAAATTAAAATATAGGCATAATATATGAAAATATTGACATTTTGCATATTAATCCATGTAGCCAACCCCCCTAATATAGGCTACCACTTTTAATGCTCCGATGCAAAGTAAACCACAATTTCTTTTGAATAATATAATGCATAATTAATATAATATAAATAATACTGCACACCTTTTAAATGTGTCAAATCTAAAATATGGTTTAATACCATGTAGATTAGAGAAAATATAATCACAGGTTCAGGCACAGGCTTGACATTTATCCTGCTTGAATTCGTTCTAAGAAATGCACATAACTTCATAAGTACCAAACTTTCGTCTGTGGATATTAAATATTAAATATTTTAACTACAGTGTTTTTCTTTCACTTTCCCTGACTGAAGCCATCAAATCTAACACATCAGTGAGGCAAAACTGACGTCTATTAACGAAAATGTGCTTTGATGTGCTTGTTTGATAACTTGTGGTTAAAGCGCCACTCAGCGGTCAAAGGCTGCAAATGCACTTTATACCGCCGCGGCGGTAAAAAGGGCCTTTTGTATGTCTACTTAGTGTGTATATATATATATATACACACTCACCTAAAGGATTATAAGAAACACCTGTTCAATTTTTCATTAATGCAATCATCTAATCAACCAATCCCATGGCAGTTACTTCAATGCATTTAGGGGTGTGGTCCTGGTCAAGACAATCTCCTGAACTCCAAACTGAATGTCAGAATGGGAAAGAAAGGTGATTTAAGCAATTTTGAGCGTGGCATGATTGTTGGTGCCAGACGGGCCGGTCTGAGTATTTCACAATCTGTTCAGTTACTGGGATTTTCACGCACAACCATTTCTAGGGTTTACAAAGAATGGTGTGAAAAGGGAAAAACATCCAGTATGCGGCAGTCCTGTGGGAGAAAATGCCTTGTTGATGCTAGAGGTCAGAGGAGAATGGGCCGACTGATTCAAGCTGATAGAAGAGCAACTTTGACTAAAATAACCACTTGTTACAACCGAGGTATGCAGCAAAGCATTTGTGAAGCCACAACACGCACAACCTTGAGGTGGATGGAAGGTGAGGTGGAAGAGGCTACAATTTGCATGAGCTCACCAAAATTGGACAGTTGAAGACTGGAAAAATGTTGTCTGGTCTGATGAGTCTGGATTTCTGTTGAGACATTCAGATGGTAGAGTCAGAATTTGGCGTAAACAGAATGAGAACATGGATCCATCATGCCTTGTTACCACTGTGCAGGCTGGTGGTGGTGGTGTAATGGTGTGCGGGATGTTTGCTTGGCACACTTTAGGCCCCTTATTGCCAACTGGGCATCGTTTAAATGCCACGGCCTACCTGAGCATTGTTTCTGACCATGTCCATCCCTTTATGACCACCATGTACCCATCCTCTGATGGCTACTTCCAGCAGGATAATGCACCATGTCACAAAGCTTGAATCATTTCAAATTGGTTTCTTGAACATGACAATGAGTTCACTGTACTAAAATGGCCCCAACAGTCACCAGATCTCAACCCAATAGAGCATCTTTGGGATGTGGTGGCACAAATCTCCATCAACTGCAAGATGCCATCAATATGGGCCAACATTTCTAAAGAATGCTTTCAGCACCTTGTTGAATCAATGCCACCTAGAATTAAGGCAGTTCTGAAGGCGAAAGGGGGTCAAACACAGTATTAGTATGGTGTTCCTAATAATCCTTTAGGTGAGTGTATATATATATATATATATATATATATATATATATTAGGGGTGTAACGGTACGCAAAAATCACGGTTCGGTACGTACCTCAGTTTTAAAGTCACGGTTCGGTTCATTTTCGGTACAGTAAGGGAAAGAAAGGCAAACATTAAACTGCAGGTTGTTTATTACTATAAACTTTTTTTAACAATTTGTTTACAAAAAACTTTTTTTAAATACGTTTAAATAAAATATATATAAAATAAAAAAAGAATAAGAAATAAAATACCAGGGACTCTGTCGTTCTACTGGGGGACTTCAACGCTCACGTGGGCAGCAACAGTGACACCTGGAGGAGCGTGATTTGGAGGAATGGCCCCCCTGATCTGAACCTGAGTAGTGTTGTGTTGTTGGACTTCTGTGTAAGTCACAGTTTGTCCATAAAGAACACCATGTTCAAGCATGGCCAGAGGTCAATCCGGTCATATGTCTTGTACACTCGGGTAAAGAGAGGGGCAGAGCTGTCAACTGATTAGCACCTGGTGGTAAGCTGGATCTGATGGCGGAGGAGGAAGCTGAACTGACGTATTGTGAGGCTCTGTTGGGAATGTTTGGCTGAGGCCCCTGTAAAAGAGATTTTCAACTCCCTCCTCCGGCAGACCTTCGACTAAATTCCGATGGAGGCTTGAGACATTGAGTCAGAGTGGACCATGTACTCCGCCTCCATTGTCAATGTGGCCACTCGGGGCTGTGGCCTTGATGTCTCTGGTGCCTTTTGAGGCAGCAATCCCCGAACCCGGTGGTAGACACCAGAAGTAATGGATGCTGTCAAGCTGAAGAAGGAGTCCTACCAGGCCTGATTGGCATGCGGGTCTCAAGAGGCAGCTGATGGGTACATGCAGACCAAACGGGCTGCAGCCTGGGTGGTTGTGGAGGCAAAAACTCAGGTCTGAGAGGAGTTTGGTGAGGCCATGAAGAAAGACTATCGGTTGGCCTCGAAGAGATTCTGGCAAATCTGCTGCGCCTCAGGAGGGGGAAGCAGTGCCCTGCAACACTGTTTACAGTGGAAGTGTGCAGCTGTTGACATCAACTGGGGATATTGTTGGACAGAGGAAGGAATACTTCAGGGATCTCCTCAACCCCACTCACTGTGTCTGTTATCTGTTGAGGAAGCAGAGGCCAAGGGCTCGGAGGTGGGCTCGTCCATCACCCAAGCTGAAGTCACTGAGGTAGTTAAGAAGCTTCTCTGTGGCAAGGCACCAGGGGTCGATGAGATCCGCCCTGAATACCTCAAGTCCATGGATGTTGTGGGAATATCTTGGCTGACATGCTTTGGCAGCATCGCGTGGCAGTCTGGGAGAGTGCCTCTAGAATGGCAGACCGGGGGGCTGGTCCCTCTTTTTAAGAAGGGGGACTGGAGGGTGTGTTCCAACTACAAGGGGGATCAAAATCCTCAGCCATCCTGGGAAAGTTTATGCCAGGGTACTGGAGAGGAGAATTCAGCCGATAGTCGAACCTTGGATTCAGGAGGAACAATGCAGTTTTCATCCCAGTTAGGGAACATTGGACCAGCTTTATACCCGGTAGATGTTGGACTCCAGCAGGGCTGCCCTTTATCACCGGTCCTGTTCATTATTTTTATGGACAGGATTTCTAGGTACAGCCAGGGGCCAGAGGCTGTCTGGTTTGGGGACCATATGATTTTGTCTCTGCTTTTTGCAGATGATGTTGAGAATGGGATGAGAATCAGCACCTCCATGACTGTGGCCATGGTTCTTATCCTGAAAAGGGCGGAATGTCCCCTTCAGGTTGGTGGAGAGCTCTTTCCTCAAGTGGAAGAGTTCATGTATCTTCGGGTCTTGTTCATGATGTACCTGTCTGTCATGGTAAAGAAGGAGATTTCGATTTACCGGCTGATCTACGTTACTACTCTAACCTATGGTCATGAGCTGTGGGTCATGACCAAAAGGACAAGATCCAGGATACAGGTGGCTAAAATGAGCTTTCTCTCTAGGGGGCTGGGTGTCCCTTAGAGACAGGGTGAGGAGCTTGGACACTTGGGTAGAGTTCAGATACTCCTGGATGGGTATCATACATGTTATTAAACTTAACAGAGGTTTAGCATAAGCTGTGGACACCTTGTTACCAAAGTGTTCACCCTTTTCATAAAAACCCTTTTTTATCTTCATTCCCATGTTTCAGTTTCAGTTTCAGTTTCAATTATTCCCTTTTAATTTTACTTTTCATTACCCGTGTATGTGTGATTGTATGTATGTATTTGTTTAGACTAGTTATGTGTTCGTGTTTCAGTTTCATAAAACTTTTGTTCACAATCACATGATAATTGATTCTGTGGTCATCGTTTGCAAAGCAAAGTCCCTTAAAAGAGCCAATCTTGTTACATGCTCTAGTGCATTAGTACTGTAATAATGTTTTTTATTCTGACCACAGAAAATGTAGCTGATATAAAATTAGACTGAATATTTGCTGGACAAAAAGATTAATTAATTGTAATATAATAATAATACAGTAATATAATCATATAATCCTGCTTCAAATATGTCAGTTGTGGTCTACAATCCAAAAACAAACATTATATTTCCATTAAGAAAACCTTCCTGGCAAACCAAAAACAAACCTTTAAATAAATTACATAATGGGGAAAAACAAAATAAATACTATTGTTCGGGGAATATTATAATATTGTTTGGGGAACATTAGAATAGCGTTCTATAAAATGTACAGAATATTTCTTTAGAATATTTCCAAATTACATTTCTACTCAGATAATTTTTTCATCAGGGCCGTGGATATTACTATGGAGCTCCATGTGGGAGGAAAATGGTTCGGTTTAGAAAACGGAAACATTGAACATTGCTACAGAGTATTTTACTCTCTAACGTCTGCTCACTTGTTAACAAACAGGATGACTGTTTGAACTGACTCTTTTTCTAAGCAACAGGAGAGATATGACAAAATGTTCTGTGTTATGCTTCACCAAGATCTGGTTGAATGAGAGTGTCCCGGACTCCGTTTTACATCAGCCAGGATTCTACTTACTCTGAGCAGGTCATAATGCAAGTTCATTGAAGAGTAAAGAAAAAGTTTTTATGTGAATCAGTGGAATGCATGGATACAAACATAATTTCAATAGTGTGTTCTACCAATGTGAAACTATCAACCAAAAAGTGCAGTTCTTTTTATCTGTTTCTTGGGGTTTTCAATCATGCTGATATGAGGAAGCTCATGCCCAGATTCAAACAGTAGATTAAAGTGATGACTAGGTTTGAAAAGGTCTTGCACAAGTGTTATTGTGTGTTTCCTAATGCTTTTCACTCTGTCTTGGGCTTCATCGGGGCAATCAGACCAAAATTTGATTTTCCTCATTCGTGTTTACCAATGTAAATCTAAATGTACAGGTATTACACCAATTAAGAGAGTGGTCAAGGAATGGTATGTGGAGGAAATAGACATGCTAATTGACTGTTTAGAGGATACTGATTGGTCTGTTTTTAAAGAGTCATGTTATGATTTGGATGAGTACCCTGAGGTGCTTACGTCATATATAGGTTTTTGTGAGATGTTGGTGTGAGAACCTTTTAAAGGCCGTTACCATATACAACAATAATAAGCCATGGTTTAATGAGGAAATTTAAATATTATAGAGGGAGAATCACAAGGCATTTAAGAGTGGGGATATAGAAGCTTTATAAAATCACTTAAGGTGAAGTTGAAAAAGCTGTTAAAAAGGCAAAAGGAAAGTGAATAACTTCAGTTCAGTAACGTAGAGCGATTGGTGCTTAGGAATGTACTTTCTAAAATCTTTTTGGATTCTCACCAATTCACTTATAATACTAATAGGTTGGTTGATGATACTGTGGCTATGTGTCTCTATTCAATTTTGCAATACCTTGAAGCCCCCAATTCTTATGATAGAGTCCTTTTTGTGGACTATAAATCTGCATTTAATACAATTAGTACAATTATTAAACTTTTTTTATAAGCTAAAGCAATTGGGAATTCAACACTCCCTTGGTCTTTGGATTTTGGATTTTTTTGCATAACAGAACAAAAGTAGTTAAAATTAATAATAAATTCTCAAGTCATAAGACAATTAGTGTGGGGGCCCCACAAGGATGTGTACTGTCACCATTATTGTACACTAATGATTGTGTTTCACATTGTTAATCAGTGCAAATTTGCAGATGATACTACATTGATTGGTAACGATTTGGACTATAGAAGAGATGTTTCTACACTGTTTGAATGGAGTTGTACTCATAATCTGAAGTTGAATGTCCTAAAACAAAGGAAATGGTATTTGATTTCTGACTATGCTGTCTTGCCATTGGCTATTAATGGTCAAAACATTGAAAACGTTCAATGTTTTTATGTTTCTCAGCAGTACCATCTCTGCAACGTTAAAGTTGTCTGACAACCTAAGAGGCATTATTAAAAAATCCCATCAAAGGCTTTTTTTCTTAAGAAAAAGTTTGGCATATTTAAAGTTGGTATGTAAATTTTTTATAGAGCAGTCATTTAAAGTGGGCAAGGTCAAAAACACTTTTCAAAAACACGATTTTCTTATTATATGCATTAAAATGTACCTTCTTTCTCAATGACTCTAAAACTATGTGTTCAAAGATTTATTTTTGCAAACCCCTCCACTGTGTTAGGCTACTCTGTTTTGATTGGTCCGATAACCCAGTTTGTTGTGATTGGTCTAGTGCGTACAGCACATGTCAGAAATGTAATATGAATGACAGACATTCTATATCAATCAACACATTTCTAGACAATAGAGGGCCCATAGCTCATTAGCAGAACAACATGAGTTAGCTGTAGACGTACAGCTGCACTGACTGCATACACAACACACAAAACTACATATTTTGCATGATCGACAGAACATTTAAGCAACAATTATTGATCATAATTACAAGTTTTGATTCAGAGGAGCAAGCTGGTTCAAACAAACTGGGCACTGACTAAACTTTCAAGGACAACTATTTTACGAATCTGGAGATTTAGGAAGCAGTCAGTGAAATGACAGGAACTCAATAGAAGTTTAGGATAATACTTGTCAATTACTTTTCATGCACAATTTCCCCACTTGAAAGGGAGGGACACATTATCAATGGAGGCCTTAACTGGATTCAACTCTTTTTTTATTATGTCAATAATTATGTAAGGTGACATAAGTTGAAACAGAAAGGTGAAAAACCTTTATACAGAAACAAAAGGTCAACATATGCAAATTAATTGCTAATAAAATCCTTAAACATCCATTGCTGTCATCTGTTTTAGTCTAGTTTTAGTCAACTACATATCATAAGATTTTAGTCTACTAAATCTACAGTAGATCTAATAGGTTTAGTTAGTGTAATGCATTAATGCATTAAACTTTTCTCTAAAATTTCCAAATTCATTAAATAGGTTTGATATTAAGGTTTTATCATGCAAAATAAACACAGATTTAACTGCTGTGACACAAAACATGCCTTTATATTAAAATGAAATAAAACCATTTCTCATAAAGAAACAAGAACATGATCCTCATTTCAATGAAATACAAGGGCTTTTATAATATTTATTCTTTATAACAACTTTACACATTCTTCATCCTTTCAAGCAGACATATTCTGCAATCTGTTTACATTCACTTAAGATGTAACTGAGCGTGTTTAAGAGAATACTCTCCAACATATTTTTTGTGTGTGTAATTTTCCATTCATCCTATGCAAAAGAGAACTGAATTCAGTACTTGTGTGCTGTGTTTGTGAGAGGCACTTTTTCTGTGCATGTGTCCTCAGAAAACCAGAAAGAACTGCACTGTTTTTGCATTGTCCTTCTTTACAAAACAGTACAGCCAGTACAACCGATGCCAAACACAAACATATTTGCTGTGCTACAAATCGACTCTGGATCTGCCACTACACCAGCCACATCCTTTGATTTACTGAATCTAAATTAAAGTTCTCACCGGCTGCCACTCTGTGTAGCAAGTGTATGCTAGCTTATATTCCGTAGGATAAATCAATAATTCCATGGCTGTATTTGAAATTTCGCCCTATACCTTAAAATAGGGAACTATTTGATTGGATAGCTATCCACTGAGGTCCATGACAGAGTTCAAGATAAATCCTTTATTTTTACTACTGGAGCTGCCAGTTTGGCAGTTTCAAATGATTATTAAACATTTAAGACTGCATTCAGTACATACTACCCATCGATTGGGAGGTGATAAGTCAGTCATTTACCTGCATGCTGTTGGGAAATGTCTGTGTCTGTAGATGCTTTATTTTTCATTAATTTAGCCACTATATTGATTAAATGCCTGGGGTTATGTTTGTTCTCTTATAAGAGAGATAAAAAGAAAGTTGATTCTCTCCTGTATCGGTACTCAATGAGCTCCCTGCTCAGCATTCCTATATGACTAGAGCATGCCGTAGCAGTGCAGCCTGCTTCAGAAACCCTCCACCTCCCCCAGATCCACCTTTATAGATCTGCTATGAGGTGATTTGTGTATGTTAAGGGGTATATTTCATGTATGTTATATTTGTAGAAGCAAATATTCCTTACATGCTCAAAGCAGTATGTTGTGGATGTATTGGCAGTAGCAAGTCTCAGTACTTGTTCTGTTCTTGAGAGCTGTGAGAAGATTGAATTGCCACATCTCATCAGAAGATGGTTCCCACAGCTGAATCATTCATACATTCATTTTACAAAGCTCATAATAAATCCTTTATTCTTACTACTGGAGCTGCCAGTTTGGCAGATTGTTAAACAGCAAGAACAAACTATGCAAAAGAGACCCTGCTACACCAGGCATATTGAATTTACCAAATAGAAAATAAAGTTCTCACCAGGTGCCACTTCAGGATATTATGTTTTGGATGTTTGTGCACTTTTTATTAGTTAATAGTTTATTTTTTATTTTTTATCAAGCATACCCAACTAAGCAAGCCAAAGGTGATAGTGGCAAGGAAGAGGTTGTCCCTAAGTGCTGATCCACCATCTGGTTTAGATTTGGACTGGATCTGGGAGGCTACAGTGAGCATCTGATCTGGATACAGATGGGATCTGTATGGATATGATGACCTTAGAATAAGAAAGAAACAAATATTTGTAATGTAGTTACAATATAGTGATTACATTGGGTGTTATGGGAAGTTTTCCCGGTTCCAGTTGACCTAATTAATGCAGCATAACAATCCTTTAACAGATTTTAATTATATAAATGTGATATCGTATTAACAGGGCCGGCCCGCGGCATAGGCGGTATAGGCAAATGCTAAGGACGCCACTCATCCATGGGGCGCCAGAATGAGTGAACGAGTGGAAAAAAAAAAGTCCGGCTCTTCTATCTTCCCCCGCCCATTGAGTGCTTGAAGTGCGTCAGAAACAGAGCGCGCGCACGATCAGTTGTTGGTAATTTGTTGTGTAGCGTGCCCGACGCCGCATCCAATGTAGACAGCACTGCTTTTGTTAACACACAGCTCGTAGAAACGGGCCTGGCAGCTCGCGCCAGTTCTAGACACAGTGAAAGTTTCCTGATTGTGACGGAAGGCCGAATTTACATGACACATCGCATAGTCTGCGATAGATACAGTGCCAAAAAGAAGAGAAGAGGATAAAGACAGAGGTAAAGAGATGTAGTGAAAGAACAATTTATTGCATAGGAGTAAGATACTATAATTTCATGGCAGTTATTTTTACCTTAAACTTAATTTTAGCAGTTGTTCTGAGTTCTGAGTCCCCAGACTGTGATTTTGTACAATCATGTCAGTTTTAAGACGCATTTTTTATTATCACTTTTTTATTAATGTTTTACTCTACAGTTGTGCAGTTTTGGGGGGATACAGTACAGGCCAAAAGTTTGGAAACATTACTATTTTTAATGTTTTTGAAAGAAGTTTCTTCTGCTCATCAAGCCTGCATTTATTTGATCAAAAATACAGAAAAAAATGTAATATTGTGATATATTATTACAATTTAAAATAATTTGTTTTCAATTTATTATACTTTAAATGATCATTTATTTCTGTGATGCAAAGCTGAATTTTCAGCATCATTACTCCATTCTTCAGTGTCACATGTGACATCCGGTCTATCACATGATCCTTTAGAAATCATTCTAATATGATGATTTATTATGAGTGTTGGAAACAGTTCTGCTGTAATGTGTGTGTGTGTGTGTGTATATATATATATATGCTAAATCATGAACACAATGACAGGGTGAAATGGGCTGTGATGCATGGGGCGGCAGGTAAAATCTTACCTAGGGCAGCAAATTGGTCAGGGCCGGCCCTGTGTGTATACCAGATTAAAGAGATGGATTTTAAATCTAGATTTAAACTGACAGTGTGTGTCTGCATTCCAAATCTTCCTTACAATGCCTGGATACCCATGCTATTAGCCTGAGAATCCCACCACTAAGAAAGCCACAGATGTTTGGCAGAGACTCTGCTTAGGATGCAAAGGACAGCCTGGGTCACAAGTGGTAGAAGAATAGCCCAAAAAGTTATTGACGTTTGCATTCAGTGTAGAGACCCAAGCAAAAGATTGTCAGGAAGTGATGGGTGATTTAACACCAGAAAGAAGGTAAAGGCCTGCACCTTTCAAGTTCACTACGGTAGATCTACAGCAGGGGTGCCCAACCCTGCTCCTGGCGATCGACTGTCCTGCAAAGTTTAGCTCCAATCCTAATCAAATACACCTGAAGCAACTAATTAGGGTCTTCAGGCTCACTTAAAAATTAAAGGCAGGTGTGTTTGATTAGGGTTGGAGCCAAAATTTGCAGGACCGTCGATCACCAGGAGCAGGGTTGGGCACCCCTGATCTACAGTATTTAAACCTTCCATGTGAAAGATGCCATTAAGAAAATAGCTTTGCTGAAAGTCTGGGGTCTTGTCTTTAGCTGCATGCCAAACAGCTGAAGGTTTTTTAATGGCCTTTCAAAGATTTTCTGCAATTAGAGGCTATCCCAAGCAGATTTGTCTGGATCCAGGCATCAATATCATTGCATAATGGTTTTGCAGGAGCTGTACAATTTCCTATAAGGAATTAACAAGTTCTGGAGAAAATGGCAACAAGTGGCATGGACCTTGAAAATTCAACAGCAGATTCTGCACATAGAAATGGAGCTGCAGAGGCTACGTTGCACATTGTCAATCAGGCACTCCAAAACTGTGGAGGTCTGGAAGGGCGGTGTTGAAATTTGTTGTAAGTGAGAGTAAACTCACTTACAACACATTCCAACACGGCCCTTCAAATGACAGCTAATCTCACTAATATATGATCAGTCGTCATCAGTATGCATGCTCAGAAAGACTGCATTCAGTACATACTACACATCGAGTGGGAGGTGTTAAGTCGGTCATTTACCTGCATGCTGTTAGGAAATGTCTGTCTGTGTGGATGCTTTATTTTTCATTAATTTAGCCACTGTATTGAATAAATGCCTGGGGTTGTGTTTGTTCTCTTATAAGAGAGATAAAAAATCAGTTGATTCTCTCCTGTATTGGTAGCCAATGAGCTCGCTGCTCAGCATTCATATATGACTAGAGAATGCCCTAGCAGTGCAGCCTGCTTCAGAAACCCTCCACCTCCCCCAGATCCACCTGTATAAATCTGCTATGAAGTGATTTGTGTATGCTATGGGGTATATTTCATGTATGTTATATTTGTAGCAGCATATATTCCTTAAATGCTCAAAGCAGTATGTTGTGGATGTATTGGCAGTAACAAGTCTCAGTACTTTTTCTGCCTTAGCAGCAGCATAGCAGATCTATTATGCCAAAAACAAATACATTAACATTGTCAAGAACATTACCATGCCAATCCCACTGAGAGATGTCATGAAAGAACTAACAGTTTTAAGAGTTCTTCTTTAAGTAGAAGTACTTTCCTGCTATGCATTAAAAAATACCTCTAGTATAATTTTCTTCCAGCTGCACTCCATTCTCTGGGGCTGCTCTCTTTAAGTATGCTATCTAAAGTATGATTCCAACAATAAGTAGGCCCTGACATGTGTTGTCTAACCGCAGTGGAGTTCAGAATGTCTTTAAATGCTGATTCCAATGCATCTTTCTCATTATCAGCATGGATATTAAAATAACCAACAATTAAGACTTTGTCTGCAGGCAGCACTAACTCTGATGGAAAATCAGCAAATTCTTTGATAAAGTCTGTATGGTTGTGACGACTGGGTGAAGGAGAAGCTGGAAGCAAGTGCGAGTATAAACAAAGTTCTAATGAGAGTAGGTGCAAACTGCAAACAAACTGGAACACAAACAACGCTGGAAAGGAGATACTGTCCGAGATGGTGGAGGGAAGTGATGAGTCCAAATGGCGGTAGTGAGTTGGCAGCAGGAGAGGGTGGCACAGGAACTGCGGGGAAGCGGGCCAAAGGTAAGTCGTGATGCTTGTGGTGGTTGCGAAGAGTGGACGAGGTTCCGGGGGAAGACACGGGGGAAGACACATCCAAAACGCAGAACACAACAGAAAGCAAAGCACGGTTAACAACATGATACAACGCTCTCACAAACACAAGACGAGAGACAAGCCATTATATAGAGAGGGTAATTAGTGACAGCTGCTGCTGATGACAATTAACGGAGACGCCCACAAACTAATCAGTGCAGACGCGTAACACACAGACTTCACCCACAAAGTGCAAAACCCAGTACCCCCCACCCTCTAAGAACGCCTCCTGGAGTTCCCAGAAGAGCCTACCTGCTGATTGTAATCATCAAATAAGGGAGCGATCCAGTATGTCCCTAGCAGGTACCCAACTCCTCTCCTCCGGACCGTAACCTTCCCAGTTCACCAGGTACTGGAATCCTTGCCCCCTCCGCCTCGATTCCAGAATACGATTAACCGAATATGTCGGTTCCTCATCTACGAGACGCGCCGGCGGGGGAACCGGAGTAGGCGGATTAATACGTGCATAAAACACGGGTTTTGGACACATGAAAGGCAGGATGTATCCTCCTTTACCCTGGAGGTAGTTTGAGGTGGACTGTCACCGGACTAATGATCTTGGTGATAGTAAACGGGCCAATAAATTTGGGAGCTAATTTGTTAGATATGGATCGCAGAGGAATGCTATTGGTAGAAAGCCACACTTTTTGACCCACGACGTAAACGGGAGGTTTTGACAAGTGGCGATCGGCCTTGGCCTTAGTGCGCTCCCTCAACCGGGGCAGAGTCTCGCGGGCTCTGGTCCAGGTGTGGCGGCACCTCTGGACAAACGCGTGAGCGGAGGGGACCGCGACTTCAGATTCCAGACTGGGAAAAACTGGTGGCTGATAACCTAAGCTGCACTGAAACGGAGAAAGGCCCGTGGCTAACACTGGTAACGAATTGTGAGCGTACTCCACCATAGAGAGTTGTTGGCTCCAGGAAGAAGGATTCTTGGAGACCAAACATCGCAACGTCCTCTCTAAATCTTAGTTGGCTCGCTTAGACTGCCCGTTACTCTTGGGATGATAACCCGAAGACAGGCTAACTGACGCTCCTAGCAACTTACACAATTATTTCCAAAATTTGGATATAAATTGAGATCCCCTGTCAGAAACCATGTCTACCGGGAGGCCATGAAGCCGAAAGACGTGATCTAGGACAGTGACCGCTGTCACCTTGGCTGTCGGTAATTTGGGCAAGCGAATGAAATGTGCCGCCTTCGAGAACCGGTCCACTACGGTCAAAACGATCGTCATGCCATTAGAGGGCGGGAGGGCGGTAACAAAATCTAGTGCGATGTGGGACCAGGGTCTCGAAGGGACAGACAGCGGTTGAAGGAGCCCATCGGGAAGTAGGTTAGATGACTTACCACTGGCGCAAACTGAGCAAGCCAAAACAAAATTGTGGACGTCACAGCCATAAGTGGCCACCAGAATCATTGTTTAACTAATCCATTAGTTTGACTTATCCCTGGATGACAAGCCACGTTAGAGCAGTGACCCCACTGAATGACTTCGGACCTTAACTCCTCCGGCACAAATAAACGATTCGGTGGACAACTGGGCGGAGGCGTTACCCCTTCTAAGGCCGTCTTGACCTTCGACTCGACCTCCCATACGAGTGCTGAGACGACTACTTTCTCAGGTAAAATACACTCAGGATTCACCAGGAGGCTCCTACCCCCACCTCTGATGCGTCGACCTCCACCGCAAACTGCCGTGTGGGGTCAGGGGCCACAAGGATGGGAGCCGAAACAAAGTGGCTCTTGAGGTTAGTGAACGCAATCTCGGCTGCGTCCGATCACCTGAACGGAGTACTGGGGGAGGTCAAGGCCGTCAGAGGTCAGGCTAGTTGGCTGAAATTGCGAATGAAACACCGATAGAAATTGGCGAACCCCAGAAACCACTGTAGGGCCTTACGGGAATCTGGAGATGGCCAATGTATTACAGCCTTAACCTTGTCAGGGTCCATACGTATTCCCTCGGACGAGACGATATACCCTAGGAAGGGAAAAGACTGTGCATAAAATACACATTTCTCCGCCTTGACAAAAAGCCCATTCTCAAGTAACCTCTGGAGCACTCGTCTGACGTGTTGAACGTGTTCCTGGAGAGATGAAGAAAAAATCAGTATGTCATCCAGGTAAACATATATAAACTGATCTACCATATCTCTCAACACGTCATTAACGAGTGCTTGGAAAATCCCTGGCAAGTTGGAGAGCCCGAATGGCATCACCAAGTATTCAAAGTGCCCTCTAGGGGTATTAAAGGCGGTTTTCCATTCATCCTCCTTCCTGATGCGGACCAAATGATAAGCACTACGTAAATCCAATTTTGTGAATACGGATGCTCCCTGTAACCTCTCAAAAGCTGAAGACATTAGTGGCAAAGGATAGGTGTTCTTTATCGTAATGCTGTTCAGCTCTCGGTAGTCAATACAAGGTCGCAGAGAACCTTCTTACCCACAAAAAAGAATCCTGCCCCTGCTGGAGAAGAGGAAGGGCGGATGAACCATGATGCCAAGGAATTAGAAATGTATTTCTCCATGGCCTCCCTCTCTGGAATAGAAAGAGAGTATAGTTTGCCTTTAGGCGGAGACTTACCTGACACTAAGTCTATCGCACAGTCATAGGGACGATGCGGAGGAAGAGAAGCAGCACGGAACTTACTGAATACCTCCTTCAGGTCCAGGTACTCTGCTGGCACGTTTGATAACACCATGTTCTCTTTCTGAAAGACAAAAACAGGCACATCAGGACAAGCAGAAACCAGACAAGACTCATGACAACTTTCACTCCACAAAGTGACAGTGTTGGAACCCCAATCCACTCGTGGATTATGTTTGATTAACCAGGGGTGACCTAAAACAATGGGAGCTACGGGGGAGTCCATGAGGAAAAAGGATATGGTTTCACAGTGGTTGCCTGATGTGAGCAGAGTGATGGGTTCAGTATAGTGGGTGACGTGTGGCAGTTCCTGGCCGTTGAGTGCGGTGACATGTATGGGATGAGACACCGGCAGGACAGGAATGTTGAGGTGACGTGCAAGGAGTGAGTCAATGAAATTACCTTCGGCTCCAGAGTCCAGAAGGGCATGACAGTCGTGAGTGTGATTCTCCCACCGCAGTTTCACCGGAAGGAGAGTCGATGATGTAATTGAGGACTTCCCAGCGGAGATCCCACCCGATAGTAGCCTCATCTTTACTATCGGGCTGGCTCTTTTACCGGGCAGGAATATATAGAATGTCCTGAGCCTCCGCAGTATAGACACAATCCTTGGGACCTCCGCCTCTCTCTCTCCCTCCGGGACAGTCAAGCTCTACCCACCTGCATGGGTTCGTGGTCGTCGACGGGACCGACCGCGTTCTCTTGACTCGAGTGGCCCCTTTCCGGAGAGATGGGATGGCGTGTAGGACTGGCCTGTCTTCCCAGGCGGTTAATCCGAGCATCAACTCGAAGAGCCAGGTCGATTAATCCGTTGAGTGTAGGGGGCAGCTCGAGGAGGTAGATCTCCTTCTGAACACGGTCGGCCAGCCCATGCAGGAATCGATCCCACTGCGCCGCCTCGTTCCACTGGCACGCGGCCGCGAGGGTGCGGAACTGGATGGAATAGTCTGTGACCAAAGATCTTCCCTGTCGCAGGTCTGAGAGCTGGTGGGCGGCTTCCCTGCCGGTCGCGGCTCGGTCGAAGATCCGTTTCATCTCCTCAGAGAGGGTGTGGAACGAGGCGCAACACGGATGTTGGTTCTCCCACACCGCCATCCCCCATAAGGCGGCTTTGCCAGATAATAAATTTAGTGTAAATGCAACCTTGGACTCTTTGGTCGCGAAGGTGCGGGGCTGTAAAACAAAGTGCATGGAACACTTGTTAAGGAAAGTCTTGCAGAAATTTGGCTCACCGCAATAATTCTCTGGCGCCTGAAGTCGCGGCTCTGGCCGGAAGTGATCCTGGAAGGTCTCCTGGGGGACGGGTGGCGCAGACGGTGCGATGGGCGCAGTGGGAGAGGAGAGCTGATGGATCTGCTGGGTGAGCTCGTACACCTGTGTCACAAGCGCTTGGATAGCGCATCCAGTGTTTGCGATGCTCTCCTGCTGCTGATCCATTCGATTGACGCTGTGATGGATGAAGTCAGACAAGGATGTGGTGCTCGCTGCTTCCATGGTGGTGAGAGCGTTCTGTGATGACTGGGTGAAGGAAAAGCTGGAAGCAAGTGCGAGTATAAACAAAGTTTTAATGAGAGTAGGTAAACAAACAAACTGGAACGCAAACAACGCTGGGAAGGAGATACTGTCCGAGATGGTGGAGGGAAGTGATGAGTCCAGATGGCGGTGGTGAGTTGGCAGCAGGAGAGGGTGGCACAGGAACTGTGGGGAAGCGAGCCGAAGGTAGTCGTGATGCTTGCGAAGAGTGGACGAGGTTCCGGGGGAAGACACGGACATCCAAAACGCAGAACACAACAGAAAGCAAAGCACGGTTAACAAAATGAAACAATGCTCTCACAAACACAAGACGAGAGACAAGCCATTATATAGAGAGGGTAATGAGTGACAGCTGCTGCTGATGACAATTAACGGAGACGCCCACAAACTAATCAGTGCAGACGCGTAACACACAGACTTCACCCACAAAGTGCAAGTTGTTTTTTTACTGACTATTATTGGTGCAATATCATCAATAACATTCTTAACTTTTGAGTTGAATGAATCAAGGAGAATATCAACAGTCTGTAGAAATGCTTGGTGTTAAAGATATAGCCTCCATAAATATTACACTTGCGTTCTCGTTTATGCATCTCCTTCTGACAGAGACAGATCTACTAGTTTCATTGGTAGCAGAGATCAATATATCAAAGAAAATACAGAAGTGATCAGATGCTATATCCTTAGTAACAATGGATGAAATGTTTAGACCCCTACTGATGATTAGATCCAGAGTGTGTCCACCTTTGTGTGTGGGTCCATGCACCTGCTGAATCAGGTCAAAAGTGTTTAGAACCGTTATCATTTCTTTTGTAGTTTTGTTTTCTGCATTATCTATGTGAATATTAAAATCCCCTGCAATTGCAAAACAGTCAAACTCTGAGGGAATTATTGAAAACATTTCTGTGACCTCTTCAACAAATGCTGGAGAGTATTTTGGAGGCCTGTAAATAATAATAAACAGAATGCGTGGGGCACCTTTCAGCACAATCCCTAGATATTCGAAAGACAGGTAGTGAACAAATGACACTTGTTTGCATTAATAGACATCTTTAAATAGAGCAGCTACAGAGAAAACCCAGAGATCACGGTTTACCAACCGTGACAATGGTGCCTTGGTGCCCTATGTGCAGTAGCCAGTACAAAGCCACAGTGAATTAATCATTAACCCTCTGGAGTTGATCCATATGTATACACATTATGAGGCATCTTCTCCTGATAACCCCGAAAAGAACTTAAATTACACTTTCAGTTTTGATTGTACAGATAAGAGCAATACATCAATCAAAACTGTATATGGTTTACTTTTATATGTATACAGAATTAATAACAACAAAACTTTGTACATTTATAAAATAAAAATAACATACAAGGTGCGTTGTCTGCAGCCTTGGTCTGCGGTGATCTTCAGTTAGAAACGCGCCATTAAAATGAACTGTAACTCAGTGAATACGATAGCTATAGAAAGTTTGGCATGTCTACTTTTAAACTAAACAAGTGCTACCAAAAACAAATATTCTGTGATAAAGTAATCCATATGAAAACAACACAACATCCGTCTTTCTTGTCTCCCTTCATTATATCTAATGCGACCACGCCTTATTTTACTGTTTGCTTTTTTTCTTATTTTACTGTTTGCTTTGCGCTGAGAGGAATAAGACATAATTCACCCCAAGAAAATGTGCTGAGGATTACCTCAGGATTTGAGATTTGGATTTCCTCAAAAAAGAATGAAGCGGTTTATTCAGCAGAGATTATACACATGAGTAAGTATCTTTATTTATATACACCATCACATAACGTGTAAACATTTTACAAGTTAGACTTTTTCCAAACTATATTTCCTGACTAAATGTATAATCAAATGAAACAATATGAAGTTTCAATAACAGTATACACTATACTGGTCACGTTATGCTGCCGGAAGGAACATGGAGTCAAGGATAAAATGAAATAAGACTTTATTAAATCCAACACAGGGGATATCCAACATGGAACACAGAGGAAGACACACGTAATTGGTTTGTAGACCCGGCAAAACTGAACAGAAGGGACAAGGCTTATAAAGACAGGATAGTTGGGGAAACACAGGTGCATAGAATAACTTAATTGACAGGGACATGGAACACATGGGGAAGAAAACTAGACACACCTGGGAACTAATCAAACCAAAGATAGGAGACAGAAATTGGGTCACAGGGGCAAAAACACACATCCAAGTCCAGGGGTGGGACATTAATCCCCCCTCCTGGTAAGGCAAGGCAAGGCAAGTTTATTTATATAGCACATTTCCTACACAATGGTAATTCAAAGTGCTTTACATAAAAGAAAGTAAAATATTAATGATGAAAAATAATAACAGAAATAAAACAAGCAATTTAAAAACTTTTAAAATGATTAAAACAGTTACTTAAAATTTATTTAAAAACAATTAGAAAATGATTTTACATAAAAAAAATTAAGTAAAATAAAAAACCAGTGAAAATATAGTGCAATCAGTTCAGACATTGCACAGTGCTCATTCAATAAATGCACAGCTAAACAGATGGGTTTTGAGTCTAGATTTAAATTTGACTAGTGTTTTAGTACATCTGATCTCTTCTGGAAGCTGATTCCAACTGCGGGCAGCATAGTAACTAAAGGTGGACTCCCCTTGTTTTGTGTGAACCCTTGGTATTTCTAACTGACTTGATCCTAGTGATCTGAGTGCTCTGTTAGGTTTATATTCAGTGAACATATCTGCAATATATTTCGGTCCTAGGTTATTTAGTGACTTATATACGAATAAAAGTACTTTAAAATCAATCCTAAATGTAACTGGAAGCCAGTGTAAGGACCTGAGGACTGGTGTCATATGCTCAGATTTTCTGGTTCTAGTCAGAATCCTGGCAGCAGCGTTCTGGATGAGCTGCAGCTGTCTAATGGTCTTTTTGGGAAGGCCGGTGAGGAGCCCTTTACAATAGTCCACCCTGCTGGTGATGAAGACATTAACAAGTTTCTCCAAGTCTTGACTGGAAACAAAACATCTATTTCTTGCAATGTTTTTTAAATGATTTTTATTAGCATAATGTTTTATGCTGATTTAGTTACTGCTTTGACATGACTACTGAAACTAAGGTCTGTCTCCAGAATCACACCAAGATTCCTGACTTGATTTTTAGTTGTTTGACCCCTAGAGTCCAGGTTTGCATTCACCTTGAAAACTTCATCTTTGTTTCCAAATGCAATGACCTCAGTTTTTTCCTTATTTCACTGAAGATAGTTCTGGCACATCCAACTATTATTTTCATCAATGCATTGGCAGAGGGAGTCAATGGGGCTGTAGTCATTTGGAGATGAGGCTAGGTAAATCTGGGTTTCATCAGAATAGCTGTGATAGGCATTTTGGTTCTTTCTCATTATTTGACTTAGTGGAAGCATATACAGGCCTAACAAGAGCGGTGCAAGAATTGAGCCTTGTGGGACTCCACATGTCATGGACGTCCACTTAGACTTATGCTCTCCTAGACTCACATAAGAGCCTCTCCCTTCTAAGTATGACCTGAACCATTTGAGTACCATCCCAGAAAGCCCGACCCAGTTTTCCAGTCTCTCTAGTAGTATGTTATGATCGACAGTGTCAAACTCAGCACTGAGATCTAGCAATACCAGCACCGATATTTTGCCAGAGTCACAATTTAAGCGAATATCATTTATCTTTTTATCATTTATCATTTTATCTTAAAGAGTACTGTCTCTGTGCTGTGATGTGGTTGGAAACCATATTGAAAATTGTCCAGGTATTCATTTGAGTTTAAGTATTCGTTCAGCTGATTAAAAACTACCTTTTCTATGATTTTGCCTATAAAAGGAAGATTAGATATTGGTCTAAAATTGCTCAAAGTGGTGTTATCAAGATTGCTCTTTTTCAGGAGGAGCTTAACAACTGCAGTTTTTAGGGAGTTTGGAAATGTCCCAGAAAGAAGTGAGGCATTCACCACTTCTATGAGATCTGCTTCTAAGCAGTTAAGCACACTTTTGAAAAAAGATGTGGGAAGTGTGTCAAGACAGCAGGTTGACGATTTTAGTTGCTGCACCATGTCTTCCAGAATTTTGCTATCAATGGTTTCAAAAATAGACATAGTATCTTTTTGATATTGTGGCCGAATCTGTCATTACTTGAGGATGTGCTAATCGCCTTCCTGATATTGATGATCTTCTCAGAAAAGAAGGAAGCAAACTCATTGCATTTGTTGTCTGATAGCATTTCACTGGGAATCTGACTTGGGGGGTTTGTCAGTCTCTCAACAGTGACAAAAAGAGTACGAGTGTTATTTAAGTTACTGTTTATAAGGTTTGAGAAGAAATTCTGTCTAGCTGTGGCTAGTTTCACATTAAAAGCATGGAGGCAGTCTTTATAGATGCTATTTCAAGTTTTGTCTTCCTCCACATCCGCTCGGCTTTTCTGCATTGTCTTTTCATAGTCGGAACTGCTGTTGATCTTCTCCAAACGTATTTCTGTCTGTTTTTTTTCTTACTGACTATTATTGGTGCAATATCATCAATACCATTCTTAACTTTTGAGTTGAATGAATCAAGGAGAATATTAACAGAGTCTGCAGAAATGCTTGGTGTTAAAGATTTAGCCTCCATAAATATTACACTTGTGTTCTCGTTTATGCATCTCCTTCTGACAGAGACAGATCTACTAGATTCAGTGGTAGCAGAGATCAATATATCAAAGAAAACACAGAAGTGATCAGATAGTGCTATGTCCTTAGTAACAATGGATGAAATGTTTAGACCCCTACTGATGATTAGATCCAGAGTGTGTCCACCTTTGTGTGTGGGTCCATGCACATGCTGAATCAGGTCAAAAGTGTTTAGAACCGTTATCATTTCTTTTCTTTCTGTTCTGCAATTGCAAAACAGTCAAACTCTGAGGAAATTATTGATAACATTTCTGTGACCTCTTCAACAAATGCTGGAGAGTATTTTGGAGGCCTTTAAATAATAATAAACAGAATGTGTGGGGCACCTTTCAGCACAATCCCTAGATATTCGAAAGATGGGTACTGACCAAATGACACTTGTTTGCATTAATAGACATCTTTAAATAGAGCAGCTACACCCTCACCTCTCCTAACAGTCCTACAAACACTCATGTAAGTGAAGTTAGGAGGGGCTGCTTCATTTAGGATTGTTGCACTGCAGCTGTCTTCTAGCCATGTTTCATTTAGAAACATAAAATCCAGATTGTTTGTGGTTATTAAGTCATTGATCAGAAAATTATTTATTTTTTAGTGAGCGAATGTTTAAAAGTGCTAACCTGATGTCAGTGCTTTGTGTCTTTACATCAATCTTAGTTTGATGCATAATAGGCCGCAGATTAGATGAGTTTGCCCTTCGGCTTGAGATGGCCTTAGACTTTCTGTCACGTGATAAAACTGAAATAGAGAAAGCTACAGGCACACTGGATTCCCGCTGGTTCTGTAAGCATTTGTGAATGTTGCTGCTGGGACTCGACACATATCACTGAGAGCTGCTAGCATTTGTTTTTTGTTCACCTTCAGCAGATAGAGGGTTTGGGCCCTGGCGTTGTGGCAGCGGTCGGAGAGCTCTCATAGGAACAGGGCCCACAGGTTTTTGTTGATATCTGAGGGCTAGCAGCGAATGAGTGGGAGAGTTTAGTCCCAGCATACACCAATTCCTTCATTTTCTGTGAGAAGCACAGAAGTGGAGATACTGGAGAGAGGGATAATGTGTCTGGTGAGATGGGCTGTGTCTCTGGTGTTTCCGATGACTGTGATATGTTGTCCTGGCTTCCATGGCTGTTTTACAGAAAGCCATCCTTGGGTGGTGAATCTTGTAGCTGTTTTGATACATCACAGTCTGTCTGTGAGGAGCTCTGTGGGCAGGGCTCAGCAGGGATAGTGTCCATGAGCAGTGCTTGTTTTGGCTGCATGGTGTTATCAGTGTCCTTGTGGGATATGTCAACCACATGATGACTCGGACCCGGTGTGTGTGTGCTGAATGGATTGACACACTCTGCTGAAGGATGATGGAGGGAAAAGTAGATATTGTCCTTAAACACTCTAGCACCAAGTTTGTTTGGGTGGAGGCCATCCGGTTTAAACAGTTGTCTATGGCCGCAGAAAAGATTGAAGTTGTCGATGAAATTCACTCCTTTTTTACTGCAAGATGTGTTCAGCCCAAGCATCCGTGAAAACATATTTGTTCCCCTTGCTGGGAGTGGTCCACTGATGAATGACTGAACTTTGAGTCTTTGAAGTGTTTCAAAGTGTTCACTGAAGTCCTTCTTAAGGAGTTCTGACTGCTCTTTCCGAATATCATTCTTTCCCACATGGATGATGATTCGATTTGCAGTCTTGTGCTTCATCAGAATGTTCTTAAGTTCCTTGTTCACATCAGAGACTGTTGCTTGAGGAAGGCAGCATGTTGTTGTAGTCCTGCTACAGATGTTTCTGATAACAGAGTCACCCACTATCAGAGTCCTTGGCTCGGCTGCACTCTGAGCTGAATGCCGCTGTCTGCTCGACCTTGAGCGCCTGTTATTAGCGATGTTAGCTACTGGCTGATCCGATCCATGTTTAATCACATTTGGGGATTCCTCACCCACATTCATTAATGCTTCAAATCTGTTCTCCAGATGTATAGGGTGTGGTAGAATACCAGTATTTACAAGTCTTGTCATAGTCGAATCTGGGGTAGAGTAAGCTATGGCAGCAATACGAGAAACTCGTGACAATCTGCTATCTTGTGTTCCTTTGGGTCTTGCTCCCTGTTTATGCCATTGATTAGTGTGGCGATCAGTTTTGGCTTGTTCCTCTACACTTGGTATAAACTGTTGAGATTCAGAAGATTCATGGGACTCACCGGCTGTATGCAGGCTGTATGGTAGGTGCGCCCTCGCACCATAGAAACAACAGAGGGGATGGAGAATGTGTGGGAACTTGGGAGATGGATCTGGTGGAGGACAGACTCCCGGGAGGGGGCCAGCAAACAGGGACCACAGAGGAAGGAGCCAGGGAGGAGACAGAAGGGATATGGAGCAGAAGGAGTCCAGCAGGACCCAGGCCACAGCCATAATAGCCCAAGGTGGAGCCGACGGTGGGAGGAGCCATGGAGGAGGAATGGCCGCCGACTCCAGGGGGCCGATCCATGGCAACGGAGCAGATGGAGGAGGAGCCCGAGGCAGAGAGCTGAAGTGCCAGGGTGATGGGGAGGATCTGGATGCCCTAGGCGGAACTGATGGCTCTGGAAGGCTGCAGTGGAGCCAGAGTGACAGAGGACTGAGGTGGAGGCGAGGGGATGAAGGAGCCTGACGGAGCCGGAGGGACAAGACGAAGCCAGAGGAGTGGAGTCCCGAGGTGTAGGATGGACAACGCCAGACCAAGTTGGAGCCGGAGGGTCAAGGGAGCCAGGCGGAGCTTGTGGACTGCCGGGCCACGACGGAGAGGAGGGAGGTAGGAGCCATGGTGGAGCTGATGGGTCAACAGGCTGAGGCAGAGTCCAGGACTCGGAGGCTGGAGGGGGAAGTGAAGGAGACTCCAACAACAATGGCGCTAGGGGATGGCAGAAACCAGGTAGAAACCAGGCTCAGTTGGAGGGCCAGTTCTACTCTGACCAGACATACAGGCAGTTCAATTCCAGGCTGCAGCAAAGTCAGATTGTGCAGAAGAATCATCTGATTAAATTCAAGTGATAATTTTAACTAACCACGCATACAAATTGTTTTCTCAAAAACACAATCATATACATACTCACTGCTCACATATTATTATCGCCCCGTTAGTGCTTATTACAGTGATATTAGACTTTAACCGTTTAGATGTTAAAAAGCAACTGAAAAAGCACAAATGTCAGGGCATGACAAAACTTCTCCAGGCCCCAAAAAGCCCCTTGGCCGCAGAGGGTTAACACTGGTTTCTCTGGATAGTGTTATGTAAAACACTATTACTTAAATTATTTTTAAAAGTGAAAAAGTTGAAGTGACATGTGGCGACCAAGATTTTTCTTCAAGACCTACAGGTTTGGCATGCTCTTGATGGCATATATACACGGGTACGTGTAAATTTTCTGAAAACTGACATGTGTGCACAATGTTATTTTTTAAACCGGATAGGTTGAAATGTCAGTTTAATGAAATAGCCGCCCACGTATAAACTTAGCCTTGGTTGTTCTGTATGTTGTTTCAGGGTTAGCATCATCTGAGGTCCTTTGAGGGGGTGACATCATCTCTTCTCAGGTGTTCTGGATCCATACTGTAGCGATTGCAAATTTGTGTACAGTTTATGGAGCTAAATGCTATAGCCCTGCTAAAAAAGCCTAGCGACGCCCATGCTTCATTTCGGAGAACCAGGTCAAATATTTCAATTGATCGCTCAGGCATTTAAGAGGCACCGAAATAAGGCACCGAAATCTGCGTTCTTATTCGGTTCAGTGCATACCAGTTCCATAGGTACCATATTGGCACCGGGTTTCGGTACCCAGCCCTAATTACGATAGTCCAGTCTAGAGTCATGAATGCATGAACTAGCTTTACTGCATCAGAAACAGGTAACATGTTTCATAGCTTGGCAATGTTTGCTGTCTAATATAACACCCAGATTTTTGAGGCCTGTAGAGGAAACAACAATAAATCAGTGTATATGCAAATTGTAATCTACGAGATTCTGTGTACTGTTTTTTTTTTTTTGGTCCAATAATTAAAATCTCAGTCTTATCCAAATTTAATAGTAGAAATTATTGGCTATCCAATCCTTTACATTTTTTAACACACTCTGTTAGCTTAGATAATTTTGTTTCATCAAAATATTCATCAAGTTTCATCTGGTCTCATTGAAATAATAACAGTAGAGAACTAATCCTGTATCTTCTAATAATATTACCAAGGGGCAACATGTACATTGAAAAAAGCAGAGGACCTAGGACAGATCCTTGTGGCACAACATATTTTACTGGTGATAAATTAACAAAGTTCTAGCGATCGGACAGGTAGGATCTAAATCATCTTAAAGGCTGTCCTTGAATACCTGTATAGTTTTGCTTCTGAACCTTAGCAGGATAACATGTATCTGATTGAGAACATCTGGGCCTTTCACTAACAAGTCATTAACACGCAAAATTGCAGATCGCGTTGAACCTTTCGACAAGAGAAAAGGCTTCAATAGTTAACTAAAGCTAACGACTGTGGTTACATGCATCTACACTAAGTAGACATTCAAAAGGCCCTTTTTACAGTATAAAGTGCATTTGCAGCCTTTGACCGCTGACTGGCGCTTTAACCACAAGTTATCAAACAAGCGCATCAAAGCACATTTTCGCTAATAGACATCAGTTTTGCCTCACTGATGTGTTAGATTTGATGGCTTCAGTCAGGGAAAATGAAAGAAAAACAATGTCGTTAAAATATTTAATATATTTCATTTTTAATATCCACAGACGAAAGTTTGGTACTTATGAAGTTATGTGCATTTCTTAGAACAAATTCAAGCAGGATAAATGTCAAGCCTGTGCTTATATTTTCTCTAAGCTACATGGTATTAAACCATATTTTAGATTTGACACATTTGTGGTGTGCAGTATTATTTATATTGTATTAATTATGCGTTATATTATTCAAAAGAAATTGTGGTTTACTTTGCATCGGAGCATTAAACGTGGTAGCCTATTTTAGGAGGGTAGGCTACATGGATTAATATGCAAAATGTCAATATTTTCATATATTATGCCTATATTTTAATTTATATTTTCAATATAAATATATTTTTTCCTTTAATAAAACAACATGCATTTTTGTTATTCGTTACCTGTCCTTTAACTTATTGGGGAAAAAACATTTGTCTGTAAACTGATTAAGAAATTGTTGCATGTTTAAAAATGAAGCACTGTATAATTTCGTTCCCATTATTTATGCCTAATTAGCCTAAAACAAGAAACGAATAAAATTAAACCTGCAAGATTAAATCTTTGAAACTCTAATAAATGGACGGATTAATAAACTGTCCTCACGATTAAACTCAAGTTCTTTCATTATAATCAACAAAATACACAAGATGTAAAAAATAGCTTTAGTAATTGACAACTGAAGTTATTTTAAAGGGAGCCTTCTTTACTTGCTTTTAAAGTTGGGCAATAGCATATGGCCTAAAAAAAACTGATTTATGATTTAAACCGATTTTTAAATCAATATTCAAATGACGAGGGAATTTTACAAAACAAGTTTTAACATAGTTCTTTATCATTCATTTAGCAGTCAAATTTATAACTGCAACAATATGATTAAAAAAAACAGTAATGTTATTACCTTAATGCTGGAAAGACCTTTATTTTTATTTATTTATTTATTTAATACTAGCCTATCATGCATCTAACCATCCACTCAGCGTTAAGAGCTGTTAAGATTAAAACTGGCAGCTCAGCAGTGAGTCAGTGTCATGGACGGAGGACCTGTTAATATATTTTCTAGTCTATATTTCCATCTCGTTATGTCGCTGGTTTAGTTTTTTTTTTTTTTTCTTATAGAACTTATTTGTAAATAGAGCAGACACTTTCTGTGTGTCTACACCAGACATGAGAGTTGTCATCCGTGCCCCACAGCGAAAAGTGTCTAAACATGATGACATCACGCTATAGTGTCAAATCAATCTGAACGCAGTATCAGTACATTCCATCATAAACAGAACGAGCATCAGTTCACTGATGGGGATCGTGTCCAGTGTATCCATCACTGTGTTCTGTTGTCTTTTGTTGGATCACCCCAACCCATGTGTCCGGTGTAGACCTGGCGTGCGTTTTTTATTTTACAGCCCTGCTTGTTTTAATGTTTTTATTAAATATCTGTGTTGACTGCGTGGTCATATTATCGAATTATTTACTGCCATGCGACCTACAAAAGTAAAGCTTGGCGAGTCGATCAACGAGCATTGCTGCAGGTTGATTTTTGGCGGATGTGCTGAGCTTGTGTTCCCGCGGTCATCTTCATTTCGTCAGACGAAACATCTCTCTCACTCGCAGCAGAGTCTGTGAGCAGCAACAACTTCCCCTCTGCGCGCACTGATACCAGAAACACGCTCTGCCTTCACTCCGTGGATAAAGTATTTTAGTATGTTTGAAATGTTATGTTCATAACGTAGCATATAAAATAATAATAATAGCTTAAGCTATTTTGTGTAAACTTTTTTCCCTATATCACATGCCAAACTAATAACGTTGTAAGCATTAAATCTTTAATTGCTGCTTTCTGCTATGAACATTTTGTTTGTGATGTTTGTGATGAAATTAACAGTACATTTTTGTCAGTTATTTTATCTAAACAGATCGATTAACTTCAAGATTCCAAAATCAGATTGCATGCTGATAATGTAGTAGCACTGTAAGATTACATTTGTTTGAATGCATTATTGCGAAAGCGATTGCGTGTGAATCTGTTTAAATCATGCTTTAACCCGAAAATAATCAGTAAAAGAAACAGACAAACTCTTAACATCCCGCTCGACTCTTGCAGTCATTGTAACCTCCTGATCAAGCTATAGCTGAATATGTTTAACTTTAATTCTTGCTGAATATGCAGTTATATTATGGGCTGTTGGCATGAATTGTACTCGTGATGGAGCGCTCTTGAAGCGAGTGAAAACCAGACGCTCATATTCAAGTGTTTGTGCAAAAATTATTAATGTGCATTAATGACGGGGAGGCGCCGTCTCATCACTTTAATTTTTTCCTGATAATGAATTTATAATTTTTTTAATTAACATAATATCGTGGTGTATCACATACATTAAAACATCTACAGAAAGCTTGAAATGTTTTTTTAAACGAAAACGAATTGTGCAATTTGTGAATGTTGCATTTCTCTCATCGGAGAGAGCCAGCACAGTGAATTTCATCTTGCAGCAGACAAGAAAACATTTGTTTATTAATAAATAATTAAAATGTCCCATTTTTCACAATTATTAGGCTACTTCTGCATGTGCTTTTTTGAAAACTTAATGCATGTGCTTGAGCGCGGAATATATTAAGATTTGATTATATAAATTGAATATACACCTCTGATTAGTTGAATATAACAAACGAACGACTAGAACTAGAAAAATCTTACGTGGGGGCAGACCATTTTTTAGTCTATAAACAAAACAACAGTCCTTTATAAACCAGTTCAGCAAGTGAAAGCCTCATAAGACACTGTCCATATGAAAGAGCAATTCACACCCTTATCTCGACCCCCACAAGCCATACATAACTACCCAAAACCCAACCCCCTCCAGCTGAATTGAATTCGGTCTGTTTTTTTGGCTCTGAGGAATGGTGTGTTACTGGGCTGAAACATGCCTGCACTCAGCAGCACTACTATCTGTATTCATAATTTTCTCGCAGCCCATACTATTATTTTCACAAGACCATAATGATGATAACAAATCATCAATTAATAATTAATCATTATTTTATGAAAATCATTGTTATTTGTGATCGTGGATGTTGAAGGCTTTAAGACCAAGCGGAATCCTCTGTTCCTGCCTCACAGCTCGCGGGACTCGCGCTCAGTGACGCAGCTTCACTGTCTGCGGTTTGACTTTACTGAATCAGATTGAGGCGAATACAACTTATTGATCAAGAGCCCAACATTTAGCAAGGCTGGAAAAAAATTCCTTCTAACAGAAGGAAGACGTATTTCATTGAGCTAATGCTGTTAGAGAGAGAGAGAGTGTGAGATAGAAACCAGTCTAGGACTATTCTTAAACTTGGAGCTCATTATATTGAAGTACAAATCCAAACACCAGAAACGTTATGCATTTTATGAATAATGAAATGTTATGAAAAGTAGGCATTTTATTTATTCACATGCTGTATGGTTGAAATAATATTTTTGTTCACAACTTTAAGTTCCCTTGTTTAAAAAAAATGCTTTATTGGCTAATGTTTCATAAACCTTCAGTTGTTATGCTCTAAAATCCATGCCATTAGTGATTTCACAGTATTTTCACCTCCTAAATCACTAATCTTTAAAGTCACAATTCTATAATGGTCAAAATTACTCAGGCTAATGGTATTTTTTAATGACATTATTTTATTATTATTATTATTATTATTATTATTATTATTATTATTGTAGCCTACATAAATAGGTGAAGCAAAACAAATATTCGGATCTTTCGGATTTTTTCCCTTATTTTCTTAAAGAATAAACACGTATTTTCTACAAGAATAAACATGATAACATATTATTAATTAATAAAAATAATTTAAGCAATTAAAACCTTTTTTTAAAACTTGAATTTAAATACTATTAAACTAACTTTAAATTCTCAATTTTTTATAAGTAAAAAAGGATAAAATGTCACAGGGCATGTTAAATAGTCTAAATGAACTTGTGTTAATAATATAATTAGAACTAACAATATAATTCGATTTTTTTAAATGAACAATTCCTGTATAAAATGGGACAGTAACCTTTATATCAAACATTTTTAAATCGTCCACAGCTGAGCATCGTGAGAGGCTTGATCTGCGCCAGAGCGCGTGAAGTGAATGTGATGAACAAAGTCATTTTCAGATAAAAAAAATATATATATAATAATAATAATATAACCCTTTATTTTTTATTTTTTAAACACGCTAAAAAATAAATTAAGTTTGTCAGAGAAAAAAATATATAAGTCATCTATAGTTGCATTTTAACGGATTCATCACCTATTCTCTGTTTGCTGCATGTTTTTTTTTTTTAACAAATAAATAAAAAATAAAAATCAATCTAAAAAATAAATCAGAGTTTGTGAGAGGAAAAAATATAAGTCAGGTATAAGTAGGGATGTGTACCGAAACCCGGTATTAAACTGGCCCTGGGTCTAAATTATGAAAGACCGTAGTATCAGTAAGATCTGACGCTATATCGGTTCTGCTTTCGGTACTGGAGGGGGAAAAAAAATAAATGTATTATGTATTTTTGCTTAATAATGTTATCGTGCACATCTTATCTCACCAAACATTTCTAATGTGCGATTATATTAAGACGTTTGTCTGTGAGATCTGCGAGATCTTTCATGCGCACCACGGAGGCTGTCTGTCAGTCACACATACACACCACAACGAGTGCGGCGCACGCACACGCATTAACTGTACGTACACTCCTGCTTAATAATAAAGAGTGACAATGGCGAAGAGATTTGCTTAATGTTATCGTGCACATTTTATCTCAACAAACATTTCTAATGTGCGATCATATTAAGACGTTCATCTGTGAGATCTGCGATTTATAAAAATAATAAAACCTATATTTCCCTCAAGACTAGTTATGTTTTTGTGGTTGTTTTAATTTAAACATGACTGCTTCTATTTTAGCCAATTTATTTTCAATAAACTAAAACAAAAATAATAATAATAAAAAGGAAAACGAATACAGCTCGTTATCAGACTGTACATTTTTTTTAAGGTTGGCTACTTTAACTTATAGAAATAATTTAAGCAATTTAATGCGTTTTTATACTAATTTAAATCTGAATTTTTTATACTATTAAACGGAATTTAAAATCCCAAGGAATTTTAAGTTTTAACTGGTGAAAATGCCACAGTGAATGTTAAATATAGCCTAAATAACAGAAGACCTTGATTGCATGTTACCATGAAACTAACAAAATAATTTGATTTTTTTTTAAATGAACAATTCATGTATAAAATGGGACAGCAACCTTTTTATCAAACACTTTTACGTCGTCCACAATTGAGCAACGCGAGAGGAAGGTATTGCGCAAGAGCGCACAAGTGAATGTGAAGATAATTTTTAGGGGGTAGGAGGATTTTTTTATTCTTAAATTTTCATATGCAATGAAAAAAATGGGATAAACACAAAATAAATAAGTAAATACAATAAATTGATATACAGTATATCCACTTAGCTTACCTGTTGGGTTTACCTCTCTCATTCTGGACACATCCAAATGTTTCCATATTCGTGATGTTGCGTATTTGCAGCTAAACTATTATTTATTATGTAAAATAGGCTTTGTGGTTCACGTGTGTTTCAGTATCGACGGAAAAATATTATAATGAGCAAAAATATGCCACAGTAGACCGCTGCTCATGCTGAACTGCGCTGTTTACAATGAATATGTGCGCGTGAGGCACCAGCGCATAAAACAGCTGAAATATACCATACTCAATTTTTGCTCACACAGTTAAGGCATAATTGGAGACAGTTTGAAAAATCAAGAACAACAGCAGTTAATAAGAATTATTGCTGTTAGTGAGGTCTTAATGCTGGACCGTTCTCATTTCGTTCCTCATATGGAACTTGAAGGATTTTATTTATTTATTTTTGCTAAGAGCAAACCAGAATGAAAATATATATTTTTTAATCCGTGTGTTTGTGTTCCTATATATATATATAGGAACACACACACGGATTAGAATATTTTATATTTTTATTCTGGTTTGTTTATATATATATATATATATATATATATATATATATATATATATATATATACCTAGTAAAGACTGTTTAATGACAATAGCATGCAGTAAGACTTTGTGTAAAAGTCTTTCTTTTAAATTTTTACTGTAGCCTAAGACTATCCCACGTTTTTAAGTTAACTCTTACTTTAAATTTTATAATGGTTTTTAAGGATGTTAAAATGTTATAATATAATGCTATTGATGTTTTACTTGTCCTTTCATCTTAGTTTACAAACCGTCATTTTATTATTACAGTAAGTTCAAAACTCGTCCCTTTGCGCCACCTGGCGGTAGTTAAGTGAATTATTTTAACACGCAACTGAATTCAGTTAATGCCGCGGCACCGCCACGGCGGTATACGCGGCGGTAAAGCCCATTTAGCTTGTCCTCCTACTGTAGGCTGCTGCATATAGAAAAAAAAAAACACCTAACCCTAAAAAAATTCTAACAAAAGCTTTCTCAGCTGTTTTTTGTAGTATCATGTGTCCTTAATAACATACTAAAAAGTTTACCAAAGTTTAACCACTAGAAAAGTGTAATTTTCAAGATGGTGTCCAAGATGGGCAGGGAGCCCTTAAAATATCCTAATGCCTTCATTATTTGACTTAGTCAAGTATTGTTGGTGTCTAACCCTATGTTTTCTGGGTCTATGAATCCATTGGACTTGTCCAAATTGCACTGACATGATTACATACTTATGGAATACATGATTTTGTGAGAATACTGTAAGGTTTTATCATTGTTTGGGGTGAACCAGAGATGTAAACAATTTAGCCTATGTCATGTAACTCCTACTCAGTACGTGTTTTTTTTTTTCTAAAACACAGACTTTACATTAAATGTAAAAGTTATTGCACCCAAAAGTAACTTAAATTGGAGTTGTATAACTTTGATCATAAACAACCCTGAATTAGCCCGAACAGAGGCCCGTATGTGAAACCTCTAAAATGGTCACTCATTTCAATTTGAATAAGGTAATACATATGTAATGCATCCTCTATAAATGTTTTTGAGTATAATGGTGGCATTATACTAAACCAAACAAAACTAAATACACAAATTTCAGCAATTCAGAAGATGGTGGAAGAGAATACTGACATTTGATATTGCTTGACTCATTGTAATGTTGTTGGCAGCACAGTGTATACCATTTTTCTCAAACAAAATGAATCCTTGACTGCTTAAAAAAAGAAAAGTTCTTTATGTTTTGTAATTTAATTAAAAAAAGTAAACGTTTGTATATTCTAGACTCATTGCACACAAACATAAATATTTCAAGAGTTTTTTGTTTTAATTTTGTTTGTTACGACTTACAGCTTGGTCATTGCTGAAAGGGCTGGCTATTCACAAAGTGCTGTATCAAAATATATTCATAGAAAGTTGACTGGAAGGAAAAAGTGTGGTAGGAAAAGGTGCACAAGCAACAGGGATGACTTCAGCCTTGGGAAGATTGTCAGGAAAAGCCGATTCAAGAACTTGGGAAACCTTCACAAGGAGTGGACTTAAGCTGGAGTCAGCGCATCAAGAGTCATCACGCTCAGACATCTTCAAGAAAAGGGCTACAGTTGTCACATTCCTGGAACCAAGCCACTCCTGAACCAGAAACAACATCAGAAGCATTTCAACTGGGGTAAGGAGGAAAAGAACTGGACTGTTGCTCAGTGGTCCACAGTCCTCTTTTCAGATGAAAGTAAATTTTGCATTTAATTTGGAAATCAAGGTCTGGAGTCTGGAGGAAGACTGGAGAGACACAGAATCCAAAGTCCAGTGTGACGTTTCTATAGTCAAAGATGATTTGGGGTGCCATGACGTCTGCTGGTGTTGGTTCATTGTGTTTTATCAAGTCCAAAGTCAATGCTGCCATCTACAAGGAGATTTTGGAGCACTTTATGCTTACATCTGCTGACAAGCTTAATGGAGATGCTGATTTAATTTTGCAGCAGGAATTTAGCACCTACCCACAGTGCAAAAAACACTTCCAAGTGGATTGCTGACCATCATATTACTGTGCTTGATTGGCCAGCCAACTCACCTGACCTGAACCTCACAGAGAATCTATGGGGTATTGTGAAGAGGAAGATAAGTAACATCTGAAAAACAATACAGAGGAGCTGAAGGCCCCATCAAAGCAACCTGCAGTGCCACAGGCAGTAATTGCAAAAGCCCCAACCAAGTATTGAGTGCACAATTAAACCTACTCTGGAGATCTTGAACATTTCTGTTTTGTAAATCTTTTTATGATTGATCTTTGAGAAAATATTCTTTTTTTTTTTTGGAGATACTGAAGCTGTAAGTAATAACCATCAGAACTCAAACAAAAAACTCTTTAAATATTTCAGTTTGTGTGCAATGAATCTAGAATATAGAAAAGTTAGCTTTTTTAAATTAAATTACAAATAAATTAAGAACTTTTCCATGATATTATTTTTTTTTACATGTACCTGTACTTAAGGGAAATTGTACTTATTTTTCCCATAAATATGCTTGAAACCAATTGCTTTAATATATAATTGGACTTGTAATCACTTATTTATCATGCAAATATGCTAATTAGAATATTACATGACCAAAACATATATCAGGCACCAATATTTCTGGTCTAGGAGGAATGCAAAGGAGTAATGGTCATTTTAAGGACCTGGCGGCTGCCATTTTGAAAACGGGGCCTTTCTTGGACTCAAACTTTGGTAAACTTTTAGTATGTTTTTAAATACATTTGATACTACTGTAAAGCACTGGGAAACCTTTTGTTAAAATAATTTTTTTGGGGGTCAACACATATTTGCAGCTGACTAATCTTCCTAAACTCTATTTTAAAGCTTTGAGAGCTATAAGTGATTCAATACAAAAAAACGATGAGCTGATTAAGATATCTAATTTGCCTAATCTGCTCGCCAATTTACCTTCGAGGCTCACGGGCTTCCTTCTGCACCGAAGCATGTTTCTAACCTAACTATTTTCAATCGTTATTGTATCCAAAAAGGCTTACTTGGTGCCAGTAGACAGTCTTTTTTTCTCCCATAAATGAAAACCTTGCTACTTGGGGTGTTTTACATGCACAGTGCCAAGAGAGGCATAGTCTATAAGTAGGCCTAACAGTTGAACTTAACATCAGTAAAATAATAATAAAAACAATAATTTAATGGTGGTAACCAAAACATCCAATTTAATCCAAGTATTATATTAGATAATTTTTAAAACTTCAATAAACATGCATATTAAGCCTATTAATAAGTAGGTATTTGAAATTCATCAATAACTGATGTCATAGTGTAACACATATAACATTTCCATCATATTGACTGTGTTAATACTGCATCCTATATTAACTGCCTGCTCGACCAAATGGTTGAGCACATTTTCAGACAGTATGTTTTTATTATGAGGAGTACCTAACTTAACTCAAGCTGATTGAGCCATCTCTACCATCTGGTTGATGTATCTTATGCCCAAAAAAAATTAACTAGATGTCAAGAATGTCAATCAACAGCAATTGTCACAATCCTTCTTCTAACATGGATGTCAGACACAAAGAAATCACCCCTTCCATGTGAGCCCTTTTTGGTGAAGTTTTGCAAGGTAAGGATATATTTTTTTTTTTACATATTACACTGTAAGAGCCCTAACTTTACAAATTATGTTACTTGGTGGCATGAAAAAACTTTAGTATGATTTTAATAATTAAAAAAAAACGTGCTCAACCAAACGGTTGATTTGTCACTTTATGGTAAATATAGAAAGGCTGTGCTTGTTTGTTGTTGAATGTGCAATTTGCTGAGGAATAAACTTCTGATTATTCATAGCTATGAAAATGACACAGCTCTTGTTATTTCTCCATTAAAATAATGAGATCATTTCTTAACCCTTGTGCGTTGTTGGGGAAGTTTTCGTCCACTAGGGGGTAAAGTTGAGTCTTATTTTGGCCAAGTGTTTGAGCTAATGGAATGATTTTTGGTGACAAATCTTACTTTGACCCATATTTTGGGAAAATGCTTTGAAATTTTTCAAAAACTCAACGGTACACTGTGGGCAAATTCACTACCCTTTCGGGATGTTCGTGGATGAAAACATCCACTAAATTAAACTGCTGTAAAAATGTATCAGATAAATATTTTTTTCAAATTTTTTTTTTGCATAAATCTATTAATCAACCTCAGTCCTGATCAAAACTACAATTTTTTTTTTTTTTAAATTCCAAGATTTTAACTTTTTAATTACCAAGTTCATAAATGATGTCACTGATTTGGGAAAAAACACACAAAATTACATATTTTCAATATAAAAAGTGATTGTGGACTGGATTATTTTTAACCTTTTATCACAGTCTTGGGCATGTCAAAGATTAGTAACAAGATTGGCTTTGATGCATTGGTAGGTTTAGTGCAGCATTAGATTTACATTTTTTCTCCCTAATTTGCTGTTGGTGGCTGTTTTTGCCCCATTGACTTCCATTATAACGACATTTTTTGATTGCAAAGCCATGACACCATATAATCATGCATTCTTGATTGTTTGTGGTTTTCACTTTTGGGAAGAGGTAAAAAAATGTATTTTTACAGTTGATCACTAGGTGGGACCATTAACCCTTTAAATAGGCCTGTGCAAATAAAGGCTTGGTTTCTGGCTTGTATATGGAGTTATATGGAGTATAACAGCAAATTATGGTGTTTGTGTGTGTGTGTGAGATTCTTGATTGTTGGTGGTTTTTCCCTGTTGGGAAGAGGTAACATTTGTTATTTTTTACAGTTGATCACTAGGTGGGACCATTAACCCTTTAGATAGGCCTGTGCAAAAAAGGCATAGTTTCTGGCTTGTATGGAGTTATATGGAGTATAATAGCAAATTATAGTGTGTGTGTGTGTGTGTGTGATAGAGAGAGAGAGAGAGAGAGAGAGAGAGAGAGAAAGAGAGGGTGTGAGAGAGACTTTTGTGCACTTACCTTGATGTACAGTATTTGAAAAACTCAAAATATGCAATTCATGCTACATGGAGTAAACAATAAAAAAATAAGTGTGTTCATGCACCTGCTTCCTTTTGATGGTGAAAAGTACAGATGGCCTATAAGTGAAATGCTCCTCTTTTCTTGATGGTAAAGCCAGTTAAAAACCTTAAAATCCTGTAAAAAAATCTACTTCGCATCAAATTTATGAACATAATGTATTATGAACCAAAATGCAATACCAACTTCAAATAAGCTGCAGCTCGCTGGAGGGGTCAAGCTGCATAATCATTTCTAAAACTTTGGTACAAGTCAAGCGCTTTCTCGTGTTGCTTGCTGCTCTTCTCACCATTAAATATCCAGCACGATGGCATGCAAGCTTTTAAATCCACGTACTTTGCTTTTGTTTAGTCTATTCGCTTGTTAAGTCTGATGTCACGTAGCAGCGCTTCCGTGTCCAAACGCTCTATCAGTTACCACGAGAAAACAACAAAAGTTGCTAATATAAACTCACAATGTGATAGAATACTAGCGAAAAAGTTATCATATTAACCTTTAACTCCATACCGAAGTACCAGATAGCCAGACAATGAAAATATAAATATAAAAAATATATCTAAAAATTATTTGTGTTTGGGACGCTGTGAGCACGGAGACTGCAGTGTATATCGTAAGTTTGAAAGCATTTAACTTAAATTATCAATATGAATAAACAGTGCTCATAAACGGCTGCTGAGGTCATATTCTCAAGTGAAGCGAGTTGAGGCCTGGACCCGGAAACAGCGCTTCTTATGTCATCACTTAACAACCAAATACTTTCACCACCATTAAAAGGCAGCAGGTGCATAAATACACTTTTGTTTACTCCATGTAGTTCTAAGAGCTGAGGTGTACATTGTGATTTTCTGAAATACATTAAGGTAAGTGCGCAAAGGTCTCTCGCACACACACTCTCTCTCTTTCTTACACACACACACATACACACTCAATATAATATGCTGTTATCCTCCATATAGCTTCATATACAAGTCAGAAACTAAGTTTTTTTTTGCACAGGCCTATCTAAATGGTTAATGGTCCCACCTAGTGATCAACTGTAAAAATAACAAATGTTACCTCTTCCCAACAGGGAAAACCACAAACAATCAAGAATGCATGATTACATGGTGTCATGGCTTTGCAATCAAAAAATGTCGTTATAATGGAAGTCAATGGGGCAAAAACAGCCACCAACAACAAATTAGGGAGAAAAAAATTTAATCTAATGTTGCACAAAAACTAAAAATGCATCAAAGCCAATGTTGCTACTAATCTTTGACATGCCCAAGACTGTTATAAAAAGTAAAAAAAAAATCCAGCCACTATTACTTTTATATTGAAAATAAGTCATTTTGTGTGTTTTTTTTCCCCAAATCAGTGACATCATTTATGAACTTGGCAATTAAAGAGTTAAAATCTTGGATTTTTTTAAAAAACATTTGGTAGTTTTGATCAGGACTGAGGTTGATTAACAGATTTATGCAAAAAAAATAGAAAAAAATATGAATCTAATAAATTTTTACAGCAGTTTAATTGAGTGGATGTTTTCATCCCGAACAACTCGAAAGGGTAGTGAATTTGAACAATCCACAAGGGTTAAATGTGTTTTTTGCCACTTTTAGATATTTTTTGAAGTATATATAATGAATTCATAGAATTAATGTGTGAAAATCATAATTATCAGAGGCAGTTACTTATTAAATGACAAATGCTGACGTGCTAACATTACTAAAAATGAGAGTTTGTTATTTATTTGTTTGTTGTTGTTTTTTTTTACAATTACTAGATATATTTCAACAGTTTCTATGGTACAAGAACTTCAGGCCCATGTACCAGAAAACCGCCAAGGACACTGATGCGGATCTCAGTTATGATGATGACCCAATAAATTCTCAAACCTGTCCTGGAGTACCCCCAGCCCTGCAAATTTTTTATGTCTCCCTCATTTATCACACCTGATTCAACTCATCAGCTCATTAGTGGAGACTGCAAGACCTGAAGTGGATGTGTGTCAGATATAGGGAGACATACAAAACGTTTAGTGCTGGGGGTACTTCATGGAGAGGTTTGAGAACCACTGACATAGAAGGATCTGGATTATCACCCTGTCCGGAAAGAGGAAGCTGGTTACAGTTCTTTTGAGTTCCTGGATGAAGATGATGCTCCCTCAACAAGCACATCCTCTACTAAACTTCCATGTTAGAAGAGAAGAAAAGGCAAACACACTCTAAAAACAGTTTCCTTGAAGGAGCCAGAGGATACCCCTGGCTCAAGACTTACACTGCACAGCATTGCTGTTTACAAAGAAGTGTTCATTTATCTACAAAAATAATAAAATCCTGTTGCACTCCCACACATGATGACATGTTTCTTGAATCATAAAAGCTTAAAATTTAATTATATTACTATCTTTTGGTATTTTTATTTTTTGAATGCTGAAATAATGTAATGCATTTGGTTTGGTTACTTTTAGTTATTTCTGTTATTTATTTTTGTTTATTGTAAAAAAAAATAAAAAATAAACATAATTTCTTTTGTTAAAATGAAAACTTGAAATGTTTTATAGCATACTTCAATAAATAAAGAAGATTCAATATACAAAATTTTATTTTGATATTTTTTTTTTATAAATTAGTATTATAGTTCATATTTTCTGATCTTTATAGTACATGTATGAATTCCGGTATTTTTACCTTTAAGTGACATATCAACCATTTGGTAGAGGCCGATATAAAAAAAAAAAAATTATGGGATGTGTTGAAAAAAAAGTACATTGAGTGGGGTAACTAGCAACATTAGCAGACAAGAAATGCAAACAAAATTTTTTGGTGGGGCAGTTAAAGGGTTAAGCTAGTGAAGCAAATTGTCATAAAATCTGTTTAAAGGTCACGTTTTTTGTGGGTTTTTTTGAAGCTTTGATTGTGTTTACAGTGTGCAATATAACGTGTTCATGTTTCGCATGTAAAAAAACAGTATTTTTCACACAATTCACTTATCTGTATACTGCTGTTTTCACTGTCATAAAATGGGCTGATGACTTCCTTGTTCTATAAAGTCCCTCCTTCAGAAATACGTAACGCGTTCTGATTGTGCCAGCGGTTCCTGTGTTGTGATTCGACACCAGCTTAGCGCACGTTGCCCTTCTGGAAACGCAACTGGGCTAGTCTTGGAGTAGTTTTGAGAAGCAAGTGGGCAAGATTTGTTTTGAAAACAAGGCAATCTGGATCTGAACGCACTTGCTGGAGATGTACTTCTAATCACAGAACGCCTTTACTGACGAGATGCGCATGGAAATTACATTTGATTTTTTTGCACAGCCCTACCATCTAGTTAACAAAGCTAAACAGCATTGCCCTTTGTGTAATAAGTTACAGAAACTGTTAGACGCACCAACTTAAATAATAAAATACACTTACCAGTTGTGGTCCATAAACAACGCCTTCTCCAGACAAAGAGGGAACTGCTCCATCTTTCAAGAATAATCTTTGTGCGAATCCGGCATTAAACTGATTGAGATTGAGGAAGCTGTCCTCAGCAAAATGTGCTGCACATAGTTTTACATGTGGATTATAATTTTCGGGAACCAAGTTAAACATAAATTGTAAGCATTGGCCTTTAAGTACAGCGTTCCTGGGAAGGACAAACAAAGGTGATTGGACTCTGAGATGAAAATAACAGCGTTTTGACGACATGGCAACAAAAACACTCTACAAACGCAACTCTTCCTCTTCTCCGTCGGAGCGCAACAAGACCACGCCCCCTTTTTTGTGTATAGATGGTTTTCACAGACACGTCATCAATACGAAAGTCGGCCATTTTGGAGGCACAGAACGTAAACAAATGCCACTGAACGGATTCGCAAATTTGACTGATTATTGCTGCTAAAAAAAATGGTTGAGTTTTGGTCTGTACTAATCGGTCGCATCGGTTGAAAACATTTTGAGTTCTGTCAAAAGTTAAAGAGAAGAGAGCAAAAAAAGTGATTAAAGAAGGCGTTTGTGGTTTAGAGAGGTACAGTTACAGCATCAGCTCATCAACCACATGCACATGTGTAAATTAATTTTTACAAAAAAGCTCATCCACCGCTTCCAGTGATTCGATGGGCAGCTTTATGCATTCAGGACACTCTGGCTCTTGAGCAACCTGCTGCTCAGGTGATTGACATTGACCACCAGATGGTCCTGCTGCTGCTTAATGTGCTCCAGCAGGCTTAAAATATGGACCTGAGCAGCTGTTGAATACATAGTATTATAGAATAATTATGTTATAGGGAACATGCTTAAAGTCACTGCCGAAACTACGCTTTGTTGTTGCAGAGTGCCAGACGAGCAGACAATTTTTAATTTTGAAACCAGCGCAGAAAAAAGCTGTAACATTACATACCAGCCTCATACAGTTCTGCAGCTCAAGACGCAGTAGTCCAGCGCGTCGGCTACACATTTCCAAGTTGTAAAATTTAAATTAAACAACATATCCATCGCAAATGTAAACACCTCCATCAACGAAACGTCATTCCCGTATTGCCAAAGAGCTGCATGGACACACAAATCAGATCTGAACAGTTGCAATATACAGTGTGGACATAATTATTATAGATCAGATTCCAATTGGATACAAAGATAATGGTATTTGGACTAACAGTGTGAATGTAGCCATAGTTAATTACATCAAAATTTAAGCCATAGTCGACGCTTTATTTACACATGCTGTAACTGTACCTTTCTCAACCACAAAAGCCTTCTTCACTTTTTTGCTCTCTTCTCTTTAACTTTTGACAGAACTCAAAACAATTTTAACCCATGCGACCGATTGGTACAGACCAAAACTCGACAATTTTTCAGCAGCAATAATCAGCCAAATTTTCGAGTCCGTTCAATGGCACTGTTTATGTTCAGAGCCTCCAACATGGCCGACTTCCGGATTGATGATGCGTCATGAAAACCCTCTATTTTATATATATATATATATATATATATATATATATTTTTTTTTTTTTTTTTTTTTGTCAAATTCAAAAATATTTTGTACTGAAGTATTAAGTAGCAATTAAAAGTTATCTATGTGAATCACAAAACAATGACACATTTTTTGGTGAAAGGCTAGTTTTTAATCCTTGATAACAATCTTCTCTGTTTCTCTCAAATGCCCATTCACAAACATATTGTGAATTCAATTTTTGTGCAATAGAGATATGCAGAAATTAACTTATATTAATGTTAATCACTTATTGCCCTCTTTAGGCAACAACTTCAAATGTTGATTGACTTCATGACTTAAATTCCCAGGGAACACACGTACTGATAAAAAAATAAACTAAAAATAGCCTGAATGCATGTAAGTCACTTTGGATAAAAGTGTCTGCTAAATGCATACATGTAAATGTATTTAAAACAACATCTGTTGACCAATGTGCTGTACATAATATAAACAATAAACAAAATATAATTAAATAGCATAAACACTGACAAAAGCATCAGGTAGCAAACAACTATTTCTACAATAAAGCAGGTCATTCCTGCATAATTGATAAAACCCTATGTAAAAAAAATAAGATTTCAGTTTGGACTAAAAGTTGATTATAGTTGATGCAGTTTTAATAGTAATCGGCAAGCTATGGTGCAGCTACTGCAAATGCCCAGTCACCCATAAGTTTTAATTTTGTCCTTGGGGCCTCTAATAGACCCTGATTTGATGATCTCAACGATTTTGCTGAAACATATAAGATAAATCCAATAGATCCAATATAAGATGAGTCAGATAAGCTGGTGCTAGACAATTTAGAGATGTATAGACTATTAACATAATTTTAAACTCAATTCTGTAATGAACCAGTAACCAGTGCAATGACTTCAGCATAGGTATAATGTGTTTATATTCTGTGACCCCAGTCAGGAGCCTAGTGGCTGCATTTTGAACCACTTGCAGTCTTGAAAGAGAAACTTGATTTATCCCCGTGTAAATTGCAGTAGTCAAGCCTTAAAGTAATGATGGCATGAATAGCCCTCTAAAAATTTCTAAAAGACAGAAAAGACTTCTC